>NC_051440.1:14289748-14376834 GCF_001649575.2 Kryptolebias marmoratus | reverse complement strand
CCCTGTTAGAGTTTTGTCACATTCAAGAATTATTTCTCATGCAATAAAGCAGAAGTCCTTGTTTTTCTTCCTGTGGTCACTGACTTCACCTTGTAAGCTTCCTGTTTCTGATAAAATGAAGGTGAGCGATGTGCGTAAGTTAGACTCACTACAATGTTGACAAAATGTAAACGTTACTGTGTAAATGGATTGATGACCTTTGTATTGTAAAAAAATAATATATATATATATATATATATATACAATATTCGTGTCAAAGGTACCCCTCAAAGTGCTACAGCTAGCTGCTGCTGCGATTTGGATTTGCAATTAACCAAATAATCCTCTGTAAATATCAATGTAATGTGAACTGACTACACTGTAAAAGTTTTTAAAATAGAGTTTGCATTATCATTAATGAAATTGTTGCTGTTAAGTTCACATTCAAGGGTTATTAACATAGAATTCAATGGTTATTATCAAAAATACTACACTTCTGCCTGAAATATCCTAATATTTCAATTGAAATAACCACACATCAAACTGACAGGTGCGTAAGGGTTTTTGAAATAATGTTTGCGTGAATCACTGTGAAATATTTCAGACTGGAGTTGAAGACAGCAGCAGTCCAATTTAGTTGACATCGACTGGATCAGCCATTAGCTCATCTGTCCAGTCAGAACTAAAATCTGTTCTTTGAAATTGAGATTGTTCAAAGAGTTATCGAGAGCAGGTAAATTATTAATTGTTTCCTAATCTTTCTATAGAACGCAACTTCATAAGATCTACCATATTTTCCGGACTATAAGGCGCACTTAAAAGCCTTCAATTTTCTCAAAAAACCGACAGTGCGCCTTACAATCCGGAGCGCCTTATATATGTAAGAAGCCGTAATGTTTTAGTACGACTTTGGTAAACTACTAAACCGCGCTGCATGCAGCTTTAAGGCTCAGTTATAGTTGCGCTTTGTAGCATCACGCAGGGCTCCGCGCACGGTGAGCAGTGGAGGCGTTTATACTTGACGCTTACGTCGGTGCAGTATTGTCCGAAACGACAGGGGGCTGTTTTGTTTCGCCTTATAATCCAGTTGGCCTTATATATGACGAAAGTTCGAAAATGGATCATTCATTGACAGTTCGTCTTATAATCCAGTGCGCCCTATAGTGCGGAAAATATGGTAAATTATCTATTTGGCTTATTGAAAATTAATGGATGTTTCCTATCATCTGCTGATAATATTTTATTAACATGTAAATATGGACCTTTAAATCATAAGGGATTATGTTTCTACTGAGCAACAACACATGATGGGGATCCCATCTGTGTTTTACAGTCCAGTGACAGTGGAAGAACATTAATGCCCCTCCCCCCCCATTTTTTGAACCCCCTCCATCCTCATCCTGTTTTCATCTCCCAGGCTTCAGCTGCGGCCCTGTGAAATTTTCTGCAACTGAACAATTAACTGCGAGAGTGTGAACTGTGATTGTAATTATTAATATGTGCATAAGTAGTGAAGGAATGATTAGGAAAAAAAGAAAACCAAAAAAAAAGACCACACATTTTAATTGAATCAAGCCCTAGAAACAGGTCAGGGTAGCATGCTGACTTTATCCCGTTAGCCTGTGCAGACGTAAAGGTGAGTGTGATCTGTTTTTCAGAGGCCTGTTGTAGACACGCTGAACTTCCTGGCGAGAGACTGCATTCACCTCTGCTCTTATCTTTTCTCTTTATCTTTGCTCTGCGTCATGGGAAATGCGGTATTTAGAAGGAACTGGGCGAGAGACTGTTGAATTGGTAACTTTGTTCCATATGACAATGTCTAAGCTCTGCAGGGTGTTGAGCTTTGGCGTACAGTCTCAGTTTCCCTTGGTGGCGAGGGCTTGAGTGTGCAGACTATCAGTGGTGGGGAGAGGGGCTCCTTTGAAACTGACTCTAGCATGAATGTTTCTGCCCGCTGCTGCTGCTGCTGCTGCTTCTGCATTTGCTGCGCTGGGCGGCCTCTGATCAGCCTGAGCCTTGCCTGCAGAGAGCTGGCGCAGCCTCCAATCCTATTCTATGTTCAAAGGTAAAGCAGACCTCTCACTCACGCACACACACACACACTCCTGTCTTTGATGTGCTCTCCGACACCAGAGTCACATCTTCGCCACTGTACATCTTCTAGCAGATGACAAGAGGCAATCCAAAGGAAGGAGACGAAATAATAATCCAAAAAATCTCACAAGTCACAATTCATTTTAGCAGATGTGGTTCATATCAAATGCAGGCGTGTTTCTTGAGCCTGTTGGTCGTATTTACAAGAGCACAACAGCAGCACAAAGTGGAGAATTAAAAGGGTTGCTGCATTTAAGCCTCCGCTGCTGGTTGGTGGAGAAGCTGAGCCAGGATTAGTAATAGAACAATGGTTTCCTCACAACAAGCATCCTCCATATTGCTTTATCTGCTGCGGATGGAGGCTCACATACAATATAAGCTCAAAAATGAGCGTAAATGTGTAATTTTGATATGAATTTGTGGACTCAAATGACTCAAGTGACCAAACCTTACAACAGCAGTTTTGCAGATTGTTTTTTAGTGTTTAAATGAGTTGGAAATAAACTCAACAGATGTTCAGCATCACTCTGCTTGTTATGTGGCTGGCCAAATGAAATCAAATTCATTTTAGCATAAAAAGATTCTGACCACCACAGCATCTCAGAGGAGTCTCTGTCTTAATGATTTATACCAGCAGAAAGACCTCAGAGACTTTGCAGTTGAGGGTGATACTCACAGCGACACATCGTTGTTACAAATGAGCCTTTCACTGAATACCTAATAAAGGCACAAGTGGAAATGAGGAGGAGACAGGCCTTTGCTGCTTTTGATTTCTGGGAAAAAAAAGAAAAAAAAAAGGGATACATTTGGTTTAATAAACGAGATGAAATATTTCAGTTTTGCTTTCTGCGTCATCACCTCCAGCCAGGAGGGTGAGTAACTCCGACTCAGAGCTTGGGATTGTGAGTCACTGTTCAGTGTTTATTTTTATTGGTTGCCACGGAAACGAAGCAGGGCAGGGGCCATTGGGTCGACCTCTTTGCATAGCTCCAATCCCACGTGTTCAGCTTGGATAAAGTCAGACGTAATTTTTCCAGTGATGGTGATGGTCATTGCTAGGATTTTGTAGATAAAATCAGTTGCATCACAAACATTAGATTTAATTTGGGACTGCAAACTAAATACAAACAGAACTGCTTTTTTTTTATCAGAATTGTATATGTGACTTGCTTCAAGGCGGATTCTCATGTTGAAGGTTGTAAAAAGAAAGATTTGTTACATGACACACCCTTTCTCTTGACTGATGACAGTGAACGTACAATTTTGATATCAGAAAAACACCTTGAAAAGCAACACCTAATCCCCTGTTATAAGCTCTTTGTCAGCTGTTCTGGATACAGAAAACAGCCTGAAAGAATCCTCTCCTTTCATCTACACTGTAGTCGAGTTTACTACAGGTTATGTTTTTACATTCAAGAAAAGACTGAAACAAATCCTTACAAATAAATGACTCATGCCAAAACAGACAACCGAGTAAAGAAAAACAAAATTAAAAATATCTTTAAAAATCAAGTGTGAGAAGAATACAAGAATGCTTTGTGACACATCAGCTTATAGGTGAAGATGCTTTTTGACCCAACATAAAATGATTGATTCCACAGAAAACAAGCCTGTCATGCTTGTGAAATATTATCGTTTCTGTCAGATATGCAGGGAAACACAGCATTACAAATTGAAAACAAAATCGAATTTTTATATAACACTATAGCATAATTTCATTTTTTGAAAAACAAACATAGAAAAAATAAAAATAGAACATGCAAAGATAGGTTTTTTTCTGTTTTGTTTAATATTATTATATAATTTTTCATGTGTTTTTTTTTTTATTCCTGAAATGCTGTTTTATAAAATGTTTGGGCTATTTTCCCCTCAAAATGTCATTATATTAATTTAGAAGATACTGTAGTGATGTAGAAATGACATTGAGAGCAAGGTCTGATTTGGTACTCTAGAAATGGACTGGACCATTAACCTTCAGATTCAAGGACAACCGTTTTGCACTATGACAATTTCCCCCTTAAATAATGTTGTTGTTTTTTTTCCTATTTTTACTTTAGCTGCTTTTTGTAGCAGAGGTTCAACACACATACCAACCAAATTCAGTATAAACAGATTTAAAAACTTGGCATAATTGTGAGTGTTTTTTTTTTTTTTTTTTTTGGTATTTTTAAACACCACTGTGACAACAATTCAGAGTTTGGGCTTTTTTAGCTTTCTCTCATTTCTCACTGTGGTCAGGCTGGCTCTAATCAGAGCTGAAGTGGACAAACAGCCGCCGTTACAGACCATAATACACTTGTCAGTCATGCAAACCCCAGCAACAGACGTTAAAACGTGCTTCTGTTGAATTTTTAAAGCTGCACTGATTACCAGTGGAATATAAATGTTGCCACTTGACTGTAGATTGCTCTCAGCTCTTTAGAGTATTACTTTGTAATTATCTTTATATTAACTAATGCATTCTCACTTTTAAGTCACAAATGAACAAATTGAGTAGGTTGTGTTTTTTTTTTTTCATAGACTTACGTTGGAACAGCACATTCTGCTTCTTAAAATGTGTGAGAAAATAGTCCAGATTGCAAATCAAACACTTTTTAACTAAAACCACCACTGAAGTTAATGTTTTATTATTGCTTGTCTGCTTTTTAAACACTCCAACAGCAGTTTGCAAATGCCTTTATGAACAGTGTTTACAACTGCCAACGCTGTATGATTTAAATCATTGTAATGGTCTGCTGGAATGCGCTATATAAATGCTAACATTTTTGCAAATGCCCCCCTGCTGTTTGAGTTTATAAGAATTAGAAGGCAATAATAAAACAAAGACCTGCAGATAAAATGCAACCATTGAAGTCATCCTCAGAGGAGTGAGCCTCATCGTCTGTTTGCGCTGCCGTCTTTCATGAAAATAAACTTCCTTTTTTAATGTGGGCAAAATGTAAGGTTTGGCAAAACAGAAAAAAAGAGCAGCTGAAATCTTACATCAAATCAAAATGGGAAAAAAAATCAGTTTCAAAACAGCTAGTCCTTGCAACATAGTTTGTCAACACTTGTCTTTTCTTAACTTTATGAAAGTTATTTTTGCTGGCATTAAATTCACAATCAACATATCCTTTTTTATGTTAGAATCTCAGGCAACCACATAATATAGCTTATTTATTAATTAATGTTATTGAAATATTTGTAATGTGGTCCCAGGTCTATGACCATCACAGCATACAATGCCATTTTAAATCACATAGCATTTAAATTTGGTTAAAGTTGCACATTCTATTTTTACTTTACACAGTACAGTAACAATTTTAAATATGGAAGCATTTTTTTGGAACAGCCACTTACTGTATTTTCCAATCATAGTGAGGAGCAAAGTGTTTAGGTGAATATTTGATGAATATATAAAAAAAACTCAATTTTAAATTGAGGTTAATAATTTTATTTTCCTACAGGAAGTGTAAAAAAGAATCTAGTCAGTAACATGCACTCCAGTTTTACTTTATACAGGGTCTGCATAGTACTGAAATGTTTACAACTTAGGTCTGCTGCTCCCTTAGTGGCAAAAAAATAAATTATTACAGCTTTAATATCTTTGCAGTGCAGCAATGATCCCACATTGGCCACAGAACTTTGTGGCAGCAAATTACAGCAATATCATTTCATGAATGAAGGAAGAAGCATTAATTTATTTATTAATTCTTTTAATAAATCTAGTAGCTAGTGCTGTACTAATTTCCACATACACGAACAGGAGCAAATTACATCATTATGTGGGGTCAATCAAATCAAGTAACCCAAAAGGGAAAAAGGGGGGGGTAAAGGAAATGGATGAATGAATGGATACCACTGCTTCTCAAACTCCTATTAATGAATTCCACCTTGGTAAATACTAAGCTCTCCATGTGAAACGAGCCAGACATTAAAAACAGGAGTGAAAACTTAGAAGTTTATATTCAATAATGACATAAATGATCAAACTGACCAAATCTGTCATGTTGTTTTGTCTTGTCTTACTAGATGCAAGACCATGTCGGTTTTAATGCGCTCTATTATTGTCTTTTTACGTCATCTGCTCTGACTTCTATTCTCTGTGACATGTTGTTAGTAGCATCAAGTTTAGCAGTTTGGAAGCTTTCTCCCAGCACATAATGAGTGTAAGCTCTCTGGAAAATGGTAAACACGGTTGTTTGCCCACACAATATTAAATCGATGTTTTAGATTCTTCCCGTTTGTTGTATTTTCTCGCCAAAAAGGTGCAAACAAACAAACAAATAAAATCTTCTTGCTTATTTGCACAGCATGTTTGGTTAAAGGGGTGAAATTTAACCCCCTTGAAGCCCTCAAACGAGAGCGATGAAAGAGGTAGAGAAGCCCTTGTAACTTCGGGTCATCTTTACCTGAAGGCCACGGGAGGGTTAGGATGTGATGGTGCCATGCGTTTGTTGTGGGAACAGCACCACACATTTTACACTGTACCACACACTGTAGTCTACTCTTTTAGTTTGCTCCACAACAACTGAATACAAAATTGTGATGACTTGAATCAAATTCCCTCTCTGTTTAGCGCCTTTTGTTGCGAGGTTCTGTAGAGACTTGACTCGTGCTGCTTTAGTAGCTACAGTATTAGCACATCAGTTCGCTCTCTATGACTACTTTCTGCAGGCGTTTTAAAAACATTATCCACTGCACTTCTTTTTCAGTATATTTATTCTTTTGGTTTCTTGGCTCTTTTGGTACCTATAACATTTTAATGTACAACAATAATTATTTAAATTGATTCAAAAATTTCCTCCTGGTCCCACAAATAATATCAGTACCGTGAACCTTGGTCTGTATGTTTTTTTAATTAACTGGCAATTTATTAAAACGTTCTTTCTCTTTCACTGTTCACAGTTAGAAATTTCTGTATTTTATGTTATTAGCATTTTTTTTTTCATAAAATTTTCTTTATGCATTCAAAATGATGATAGACTAGTCCTGCTGACTCACTGGCATGTTTTATTTATTTTTTTTGCCCAGCAATCATCTTAACAGCAAATAATGCAAAAAGTTACCCGTCTACGACATCTCCTTCATCGAGTTTACTACCTTCTAATCTCCTGGACAGAGTGGAGCTTGGCAGCGACCAGCGCATTTAAACCCATTGGAACCAATTGTAGGAGAAAGGCTGTCTTGGGATGCCTTCATTGGAGAGCAGCTAGGCTCATTAGTTAAATCCCCACCGTGGGCTAATACAGCCCTCTAGGAGGGAAGTAGAGAGGGGGAGCGAAGAAGACATTTTTTGACTCTTTCTCAGGGGTTTCTTTCCCACATTTTCTTGCATGCATCAGCAGCTAAGAAGGTGATACACACACCAGTTTTAAAGCCGCCTTTGGCTTTCTTTTGAAGCCCTTCATCAGGGGTTGGGTGCTGTGCTGGTGGTCAGATGCAATGAATCCATCACAGTCAAAATACAAGTGATATTATGAATCGTAACAGTGAAAATGTAAAGTGATCACACTTTTTTTCTTTTTATAAACTTAAAATGCTGAAAAATGGTAATCTTGCTGAGAAAACTCCTAATCAGGAACAAAACATCCCCAAGGTTCTTCAAAATGCAGAGTATAGATGCATGCAATCTGACCTTTTCCATTAGTAAGTGAGAGTAAAACTCTTGTTTTGTTCATAATGATTGGGGAACTGGAGGCCACAATGCAGGCAGGTCCCCACTTAACCAGAATTTATCTTTTTGGCAGTAAAGGGAGGGGTTTTGAGTGCTGTTATCTATGGCCTCCCCCTTGAACAAGTAAACAGCCCATTTATTATTAACTCAGGTTTAAGGTAGAGCATTAATCCTCTTTGACAGTTTGCCTACTTGTTAAAGCAGCCACTTCTTCCTCCACAGCAGATGGCTTTCAGCTGCTCCTACTCCACGACTCAGCTCCATTATAAAAAAGCGAACCCTCCAAAGTTTGTGTTGCATTTTGTGGATCTAAAATTAGTTAACAAAAGGGAAATACACTTGTCAGTTTTAAATGTTGTAATTGGGAAAATTAAGATGGCACTTCTGGGGATTCTGCACGGCCCCTTGCGGAAATTTCCTGTTCAGAAGCTGCAACAGATTTTTTGAAATATTCTAAATTTCAGATGGCAAAGGCAGGCTTTGGTGCACTCCAACTGGATAAAATCAAAATCAGGCCTCTATTAAGGCTCCCAGCTCTTGCTGTTGATAATTGCACAACAGCTCCAGATGAACTGATTGTTAAAGTTTGTCCTGACTTGAACTTGCAGACAGAGTCACCTTGAGACTGCTTTTTTGATTTTTTTTCTTTGATATGTCACAATGTAGTCTTTCTTTTCTTTCTTTCGTTCTTTCTTTCTTTCTTACTGTGGGAGTACTCTCTAAAGTCTTAGTACAAGATTGTTAAGTAAAGATACACGCTATGCTTAGTTTGGGGGTGTGTGGGGGGGGGGGTATCGGGGGTTGGGCCATCTCTGTTCTTGGTCCTCTATTCTCATTCAACACACTTCACCAATAAAGCACATGCTAGCTGAATGTAGAGGTCTGTAGAGGCCTAATTTTATGGTGGGAATGTGGCAGCTTTGAGTCAAGTGTGGGGAAAATAACTCTATTTTATCAGTAAGTCTGCAGAGAACTTACCATGGGCAAGTTCTATCAGAAGACAGCCTGAAAAGGCAAGCAAGAATGCATGTGTTTGCCTTCTATCAACACTGTAGCACATGAATCAGTGGTAGCCTGTGGGAAACAAAGGTTAAACTCAGAAAAAAAAGTCTGGGAAAGAGTGTGTTTGGACTTTAAAGGGATAGTTCAGATCTTTTGAAGTGAGGTTCTGTGTAAAGGTCATGAACAATAATGTCTTACCTGTTGTAGGTAGATGTTTGAACTGCAGTAGTTTGGAGAAATAGAATTTAAAGCTAGTCCTAGTGGTGCCAAAAACAAAGTGGATTACTGCCGTCTTGAAACAAATACATGGCAATCTCAAAAAGATTATTTCGGTTAATGCAATTGCTATATTAAAAGTTTTTACATTGGTGTCAGTTTCCCATTATATGGCGCCTAGAAAAAAGTATTCACCCCCTTGGATGTTTTATCCTTTTATCGCTGTCATAAATCAATCATGTTGATATGAAATTGAATCTCGACTAGAGTTTGGCAATCTTTTTGCCATACTCCCGTAAAGCTTAGACTGGTGAAAACCTCTGGTGACAGCCGTTGTAGGTCGCTGAAGCTTGGAACTCCTTCAGAGAGCTCACAGGTGTCTTGGTGGCATCTCTCACTACTTCTTCAAGGCCACTTAGTTTGTGAACACAGCCAGCTACCCATTTACACGTTACACTTGGGTTTTGGTCTTGCTCTGACTAGCCATTAAGTCATCAATCTAATCAGAATTAAACTCTATTTCTCTAAACTGAGGTAGTTGAAAAAGTTATCCACAGCAAGTAAGGTAATAATTGTTCATAACCTTCCTACAAAACCCCACTCCATACATCCTGCAAATCAGAATTATTGCTTTAAAACACTATTTTTGGGATAGTTCTTGCATGCTTGTGAGGCAGTTTTTGACATTTCTGAAAGAAGAAATAACTTTCTTTTGTGCTTGTAAAAGCAAGGAGGGAAACCAATTTATATTTGGTAAAAAGTGGCACTCCACATATCTATGGCTTGTTTTTGCTTACTTCTGCATCTGGTTCACAATATATTTCAGCATTTCAGTATACTTGGTAACACAAGACATGCAGCAAAATGATCAAAGTGTGTCACTGCAGAAAAAGTTAAGCAATTTAAATCCATACGTGATGAAGCCAATAGCAAGCCTCATTGTGATAGGATAGATTTAAATCACCAAAGGAGATAGAAAGACTGTTGAAGTCTATCTATACATTTTTTTGAAGTATCTTTACATTTTTTAATCTCAAACTGGGCTCACAGCAGTAGGAGTAGAATAAAGAAATTGTTTTAATGAACGCAGCTCTAATTCCCTCTTCATCACTGATTATGAAGGAGGAAATGTAACCGACCACTGCTGAGATAAATGAGCAGGCGTAAAAAGCTGCACGAATACCAACACAAAGATAATTCTTTCATTCGTTCAGCTGTTTCACGCGTTCATTTTCTATTCTGTTGGTTTTAGAGAAAGAATGTGACTGTTGCACAATAGAATATCTGGTTCAATTAAGCAACTTTTTTTCCAACTGAAAAGTACTTCCTCTAAGCCACTAAAACACTTGAATGCTGCCGTGTTCGGCATTCATGCCATGGCAAATACAGAGAATTGTCTTACACAAACATTTTTGCCCAGAATTGGGTTTTTCCCCAAAAATATGAAGTAATTCATTCAGTAGAGCCTCGGTATTGAGAGCACATGGAGAGGGAAAAGAGAGATTTGTTGGAATCATCAGCTATCCAAATGAAATGGAATATCTTATTTTGTGAGCATGCTTAATTTGGATTAACCATATGAAAGCAATTTAATGGGAGCTTCCATTTATGAGGATGGAGGGAAGAGAAAATGTCAATTTAACTGTTACCACTGGAAAGTATGAAATAAGACTTAAAGTTTTGTAACTGCGCTTTGCTTCTTTTGAAGCGCTCTGTGTGTGTGTGTGTGTGTGTGTGTTGGTCTGAAGCTGTCTGCCTCCGTCTGCACACAGAGTGCACACACTCTGCTCTGATGTCCCCAGCAAGGTCACATTGAAGGCACTGCATCCTCCCATTCAGCTTCAGGATTTGTCCCAGCCCTCAGCAGCCAGACGCACACTCTACAGCTAAGAAGTGAATGGGGATTTCTGTGTGTGTTTTTAACAAAAAACAAAAAAGCAAGAGGAAAGGAGCGCCTGCATTTGCATGAGTGTATACACAACAAATGACTGTGTGTGCAGGCGAGACAAAGACTGTTTACATTCATGCCAGCGCACACTTCACATCTGATGACGTTACTCGTAGCATCAGTTTAAAACTTCAACGCTGTGTTTATGTTTCGTGGCAGTTTGCAACAATTAGATCATTACCTACCAGGCTAAATATGTTCGGGAAGTAACTGCATTTATATTGCAAATTTTCAGTAATCAGACAGTCAGGGTGAAGAACCTGAAAGAAAACGGCATCATAGCGAATTTGCCCTGGTCTTTTACACCACAGACAGGACGTTTCCTCATCTCATTAAGTCCATCTCAACCTTGCAATCAGACGAGTCCTTTCACATTAGGAGGCATCTGTTGGTGCAAGTCTAGCAGTGCATCAAGTAAAGCATTCAGTACAATTGAGTCAATTATTGCAAAAAATGGCAATGCTAATGTGATTTAAAAGGGTTAAACGAATAGTGACCACTTGTGAAAAATAACAGTAGACTAATATTAATCAATATTAGTCAATATTATATATTAGTCAATATTAGTGGGAGTCATCAACCTGAGTAGCAATTAAATAAGGTATTGCAGACAGAAAGACATGCCTTTTACCATCCTGAAATGATTTATTTAACAAGGACTGTAAATGTGATGATTAAAGGAAGTGGAACTTAACGCATATAAATGTACTAAATAAATTTTGATACAAACCCCTTCCCAGCTGATAATTTTGATGTACGATGATATTTTTGCCAAAGCCTTAAAAGATCTGAAAAATTAAGCTGCTATATTCTTGAAGTAAAATGAAAAACTGAGTTCAGATATCATTAGAATGCATTCAGTTTATGGTAGTGCACAAACAAACAAACCAAGCATTTCTAATACTGATCTCGAAAGCTCCGATCATTAATACAATGCTTTACCATTTTAAAAAGGCAGAGCATATGCTAAATTAAGAGTAATGTGAGTGTGTGCACATGCCTTACTGTGTCCAGTATCTATCCAAATTTAACCACAAGGACGGAGTACGCAATTAAATTTAAAATGGCATGAAGAAAGAAACTTTATTGTACCAAAGTGAACCCAGGTGAGTCTCTCATTTGAATGATTTTTCTGAGTTCTGAGCACGCATAAACACAAGGAAGCACGCAATCGATAGAATAAATCTTTGTATAGTCAGGATGTTAGAAAGATCCCATAGCAAGAGTAAGAAAACAGTCCTGCACTGGAGTTGAGTTCAAAACTAATTGTAAATCTTTAAATACATTCTGACTTCGCTGCAGTCAGTGACCATCCTCTCTATTATTTTTAAGCTGTACTGAATGTTTAAAACCTTAAATGAGGAAAAGAAACACTTGTGTATTGTTTACATACATGGACCACCTCTGGGGAAGGAAGTCTATAATCTCAACATACAGTATTTTACATCATGAATCCACAAAAAAAAATATGTTAAGGTGTATTTTATAAAAAAAGACATGGTCGATTATGCTATTCTTGAAAAATATAACTCTAAAAAACACTTCCTTGAAGTTCCTTTTATTTTCAAGATTGGAAAAAAAATAGCTTAAATGCAAGTGCTAATTAAAAAAAAATATATAAACTGTTAAAGTTTCAATATTTTGTTGTTTGGTACAGTGTCCTTAAGCTGTTGCATCTTATTCATCCAAATCCACACTCCACAGCCCCTGAGTGCATTAGAATGTCAGCTGTACATGTGTGAACATGTCAAGAGTGCAGGGCAGAAATGTGTGACACCAAAATACGAGTGTACATGTGTGTGAGGGGAAAGGTAAAGAGGATGCATGTGTTTTAGTGTGAGTGCAAGACATATGTGTGTCTGTATATAATTGTCTGTGCACTGTATAGTCAATGTGTGTGCATGTGTGTGTGTGTGTATGTGTGGGCCCGCTCCACACTGCGCTGGGGGCCAAAACACTAGAGATTGCTTTGATCTGGATTCTCTGTGTCTCGTCCAATCACAATCATGTCACCGGCTCCCCACGGCAGGAGCGACTCATTCATGGCGTCAAGAGGGGGATACTGCATGTCGTTACTTTATATACATTTTGCAAGATCTGTGCTCACGAAATGTCCTCATCCATACATCTTGCAGACGTATCCCAATACCGACGGACCAAAAAGGATTTTACTGTCAATACCATGCTGCACATGTTCAAATTTAAGAACATGTGCACCAGTAAAGCAAAAAAAGCAGAATGCCAAACAATTTCATTTGATGCGAACTGGGAGGAAAAATAAACAACTGTTAACACTCAAATAATAATTTATACTGTGACTTCATCATTTGAGAGTTTTTTAGAAATTTGTCCTGCACCGTAAGGACTTACTGGGTGCTGTTCTGTATGCTGTCCTTAGAAAGTGACACAAACCTCTAAGATCTGAAGTGAAAACAATAAAATGGCAACAAGAAACAAAAAAAAAAAAGAGGAATGCATGTTGCTTGTTGCTTTGCATGCCAAAGTTTGAAGTAAAAAAAACACATGATGTGTGAGCAATTAGAGTAAGTGGTGGAGATGACTCTCAGCTACTACCACACCACATTTTAGCTCAATATCTGACTGCTATGGCCATGTTTGTGTTTGCTACGATCAATCAGCTGTAGGAGCTATCTTGAATCAGGTTGACTCCAAAGGTTAATCAGTTGTAAATGAACATCCAGTTATTATTTTCTGAGAGTTTCATTAAAATCTCTCCATTTGTTTGCAAGATATTTTGCTGACAGTAAGACAGGGTTGATCCCAATGTTTAAAGTCCTGAACAATCTGCTAGTGCTCAGAGAATGTGTTGGAAACATGTTTCAGCTACTGCAACACCAAATTTTAGCTCAATATCTGTAAAACTGATTACGTTATAATCTTTATGTTTTCTAAGATTGGTCAGCTGTGGTGGCTATCATGAATGGGGTTGATGCCAAAGGTTAATCAGTTGTGAAAGTACATCCAATGAGTCCGTTCTGAGAATGTAATTAAAATCATTCCTCTGGTTCAACATATGCACAAGATCGCCTGGCTTTCAGCAGGCAATATTGTTTTACAGATCTTTTCAACTTATACCAAAAGTTTAAACTTTTTAGACATAGAAGTTTAAAACTTGTTTCAATTTCACTGTAATTTGCAGAAATATCTTCACTACAGTCAATACTTGTGTCCACTGCAGGCTACAAGGAGCCAGCTCTGGTCACCCTCAGATTACATTACACCAAAACCGCTGTCTTGCATGCGATTTTATGCAAAGTGTTTGCTTAGATGTCTGTCAAAGTTGGATAAAAGGATGCTGTATTTAACTAAAGAGTTTATTTAAAATTTCTCCTGGCTATTTTAAAATTACAATGTTAAAGATTTCTTTGTCAAGCTTTACACTGTCTCTTCTAAAACACTGTAGATAAAGCCTAAAGGTTCTAGCCTGCGAGCAAACGAAAGATATTTTTTGGCATTTGCAATTTGTCAGTGTACGTGTTAAGAAGCAATAATATTTTCTGTAACATTTCAGTTCTAGAATGTGTGTATGTGATCCTTTTGTTTGTGAAATGTTTGTTACCTTTTGGGTGTGTCCTTGTAGCGGCCATCTTGGAACCTACCAAAGAGGAGGCCCGCCTCAAACCCAGCTCTTTTATAGAAAGGCCCATGTTTGCCGGACTTTGATTGGCTGGGCAGTTAATTGAGAAGGTGGGGACAACAGTATATAAGAGGACTGCTGGCTGAGCCAAGGGGGAGAGGAGAAAGCTTGAGATGTCATTTTGTCTTGTCTGTGAACCATGCTGTGCTGAAGGAGGCCTAATAAACCACCTTTGTTTATGCTACAGCCAACTTTGAGGAGTTTTTCTTCCACACCACACCTCTCAGTGTAACAGTGGTGTCAGAAGTGGGATCATTTATGCCTGTGAATGAAGGAAGACAACAGGCTAAATGAGAGGAGTAGGACGTGGAAGAACTCGTGGGACAAAGAAAAGCCCCCTTTCTGAGATGGAAGAAGGACAAAGCGGAGGACCAGCAGAGCCGGATTCACTACCTGAAGGAGCCATGGCTGGTGAAGACATTTTTGAACCGGTTGTGCGACCTAAGCAGACCACAGTTGGTGCTGTGAGTAAAGAACATTCTGAATCTGACATCTTTGATGAAATAAGAGAATTTATGCGACGTTCTAAACGAACAGAAGCAATACTGTTTGACCAGATTAAACAGTTGCGCAGTAACATGCCAAAACTGCGAAGTGATGTTTATGCTGAACATGAGCTGTCTATCGAGACTGGCATTTCTACAGAAGCAGCTTTCTCAAAGCGAGAGACTAGGACACTGTCTCAGCTGTCTGCAACAGAGGAAGTCCAAGGAGCCTCTGATTACCAAGCTGAACCTCATTCTCCATCTCAGCCCCAGCGGCATATAGCACAAGGAGCTCCTGCACAAAGAGTGGAACCAACCCGTGGAGGTGATCCGAGAATACCTAACTTTAAGGAGGGTGAGGATCCTGAAAGTTTTTTCATACGTTTTGAACGCATTGCTAAAACATGGGGATGGCAACCAGCTGAATGGGCTGCTAGAGTGGTCACATTATTGACTGGAAAAGCCCTTGAGGCATATGCTGGAATGGATGAGGACCAGTCTGACTCTTATGACTCTATTAAAGCTGCTGTGTTGTCTAAGTTTAATGTAACAGAAGAGACCTACAGATTTCGGTTTCGAAGCATCAGTGTTCCAGTGGGAGAGAGTGTACGTGAAACCTACGGTCGGATAAAGGGACTCTACAAGCGATGGATGCGGCCTGACAGTCGGAGTAAAGAAGAGATTGGGGAAACAATCATTTTGGAGCAGTATCTACGTGTGCTCCAATCAGACGTCCGCACATGGGTGAAGGAGAACAATCCAAAGACTGGAGAAGAAGCGGCAGACCTGGCTGAACGTTACCTGGCTGCTCACAGAGAACCTTTTAAGTCAAGAGAGACTGAGAGACCAAGGTCTATGGAGGTAAAACCTCCAGGTGCAACTAATGTTGACAATTTGGACAAGAGGGGTGGTAAGAGGTATACACAGTCTGGACTAAAGTATGATCTCATTTGTTACTATTGTCAGCAGCCTGGTCACAAAGCTTCTTTATGTCCATTAAGAAAAAGTAAGTCAGTAGAGTTATGTGTGGTACCTTCCAAAGAACATAATTATGAACTTTCTGATGACATGATTCCACATAAACATGTAGTTGATGTGGTGATAAATGGCAAAGCTGTAAAAGCTCTTGCAGACACGGGTAGCTCACAAACTCTGGTGAAATCATCTTTGTTGAGTAATGTACTGCCTAACTTTAACAAACCGGTAAACATTACTTGTGTTCATGGATGTCAGAAAGAGTATCCAACTGCTGATGTCACTATTGATGTTGAAGGACAAGCTTTTATGTTGACTGTTGGAGTTTTGAATCAGTTAGCATATGATGTTATCCTAGGAGAAGATTTACCAATCCTAGACAGTTTGGTTCAAGAAAACTCTGTGGCTTATTCCTGTGCTGTCACCACACGTTCCATGAAAAAGGGTTTAGAACCTCTGCCAGATGTAGATGATGATCTGTATGAAGTAGGAAGTAAAATCAGGAAATCAAAACGACAGCGTAGACAGGAGAAAAATAGGAACAAAAGCAGGTCAAAACACCCTGAACCTGCATTGCCATTAACTCCATGTATTGATTTCCAGTGGAAAATTCCTAATAACTTTAAAGAGAGACAAGAAAACGATCCATCTTTGAAACCTCTCTTTAATAAAGCACATAAAGATGGTGGAAAAGAGAGTGCTGCTGAGTTTAAAAGTTTAGCAGGAGAGCCTTTCATTATAAGGGATAATCTTTTGTATCTGGCAGACATTGATGAACCCAGACTTGTTGTGCCAAAAGAATACCGTTCAGTAATTCTGCATTTGGGTCACACTATACCATGGTCAGGGCACTTAGGACAGGCAAAAACTTATAATCGTGTTGCCCAACGTTTTTATTGGCCAGGATTATATAAAGATGTAGTTGAATACTGCAAAACATGTCATGACTGTCAGTTGGTGGCCCCTACTAAAGTTTCAGACCGTGCCCAGTTGCAGACATTACCTATAATGAGTGTTCCTTACGAGAGAATCGCCATGGATATCATAGGTCCTTTACCTAAGAGCAGTAATGGCTATAAATATGCATTTGTCATCTGTGATTATGCAACCAGATATCCAGATATTTATCCATTACGTTCTTTGCAGGTCAAACACATTGTCCGGTGTTTAGTAGACCTTTTCTCCAGAGTTGGTATCCCAAAGGAGATTCTGACAGATCAGGGTACCAATTTCATGTCACAAGTGATGAAAACTCTTTATGATCAACTGGGTGTAAAAGGTATTCGTACTACTCCATACCATCCAGAAACTGATGGTTTGGTAGAACGATTTAATGGTACATTAAAGCAAATGTTGAGAAAGTTTATTGATGATGCTGGCAAAAACTGGGATAAATGGTTGCCTTTCCTTTTGTTTGCTTACAGAGAAGTACCACAAGCCTCAACTGGTTTTTCTCCTTTTGAGTTGCTTTATGGGAGACAGGTTAGAGGCCCTTTGGACATGCTGAAGGAGAACTGGGTGGCTGGAGTGGCATCAGGGTCCAGTGAAGCGGCTTCACCAACAAACATCATCTCCTACATACTTCAGATGAGAGACAACCTGGAAAAGTACAGAGAACAAGTTAAAGATCATATGGAGAAGGCTCAACATAAGCAAAAGGTATGGTACGACAGACATGCCCGTGAAAGAGAGCTGAAGACTGGCCAGAAAGTCTTAGTACTCTTGCCCAGTGGGCCAAGTAAGCTGCTTGCTAAATGGCAAGGACCCTACACTGTGGTTAGAAGAGCAGGACCAGTGACTTATGAAATTATCTGTCCAGAAAAACAAAAGTCAAAGCAACTGCTTCATGTAAATCTATTAAAGGAGTATCATGAAAGAAATGTTCCAGAAATGGATGTGAAGCAGATCCTGATGGTACAAGATGTTCAGCCAGAAGACAGTGCTGTGTTGAAAGATGGGGAAGCTGAAATGAGTCCATGCAGAGAATTGACCAAATCTGAAAAGGCTCCTAAGCATCTGACTCCTGATCAGTGGCAACAGCTGGGTGAGATTAAACAGTCTTTTCCATCCCTGTTTGCAGATGTACCTGGGCGAACTGAAATTATAACACACAAAATAACTTTGAAAGATACAACACCTGTTCGTCTTAAGCCTTACCGGATTCCAGAAAGAATGATGGATCCACTGAAAAAAGAGGTCCAGATGATGCTGGAAATGGGAGTTATAGAGCCATCAAGAAGTGAATGGTCAAATCCCATTGTGTTGGTTCCTAAAAAAGACTCAAATCAACTACGTTTTTGTTCTGATTTAAGAAAGTTAAACAGCATTTCCTGTTTTGATTCTTATCCCATGCCACGCATTGACGAGCTACTGGAAAGACTGGGGAAAGCCAAATACATTACAACCTTAGATCTATGTAAGGGTTACTGGCAAGTGCCTTTAGATCCATCCTGTAAGGAATACACAGCCTTTCAGATTCCAGGAATGGGTTTATTTCATTACACGGTTCTACCATTTGGTCTTCATGGAGCACCAGCTACCTTTCAAAGGTTGATGGACATTATTCTTAGTGACTGTTCAAAGTTTGCTGCTGCCTACCTGGATGATGTTGTGATCTACAGTGAAACTTGGGAGAATCACCTACAACATCTAAAGGTGGTAATGGCAAGGATCCAGAATGCTGGTCTCACTCTGAATGTGAATAAGTGTGCATGGGCACAAGAAGAAGTAAAATATCTGGGCTACCTTGTTGGCCATGGACAGATAAAGCCACAACTTGAAAAAGTAAAAGCTATTCAAACAATTCCCAGACCTCAAACAAAGAAGCAAGTGAGATCATTTTTGGGCTTAGTTGGGTGGTATAGAAGATTTATACCCCATTTCTCAACTTTGGCAGCCCCTCTGACTGAGTTGACAAAAAGGTCTACTTCTAAAATTATGTGGAAGGAGGACTGTGAACATGCATTTCAATCTTTAAAGAAACTGATTTGTCAAGCTCCTGTTTTACAGAGTCCTAACTTTTCCAAGCCGTTTATTGTTCAAGTGGACGCTTCAAATGTT
Organism: Kryptolebias marmoratus; assembly: GCF_001649575.2. NCBI lineage: Eukaryota > Metazoa > Chordata > Actinopteri > Cyprinodontiformes > Rivulidae > Kryptolebias > Kryptolebias marmoratus. The sequence continues at coordinate 14,357,761 of NC_051440.1, read as the reverse complement.
GGTCTTGGAGCAGTGCTAGCTCAGGGAGAAGCTGGTGAAGAGAAACCTGTCCTTTTCTTAAGTAAAAAGCTTTTTGACCGGGAGAAAAAGTACTCCACAGTAGAAAAGGAAGGACTTGCAATAAAGTGGGCTTTGGACTCTTTAAAATATTATCTCCTAGGAAGGGAGTTTACTCTGCAAACTGATCACAGACCTCTGAAGTGGATGCATTCCAAGCAGCATCAGAATGCCCGTATATTACGTTGGTGTCTTGCCCTTCAGCCATACCAGTTCACCATACAGCATTGTCCAGGTAAGAAAAATCTTATTGCTGACTACCTTTCTCGTTTACCTGAGTTTTGTAAACCAGAGGGGGAGGAAGTGAGTAAATGTTAAGAAGCAATAATATTTTCTGTAACATTTCAGTTCTAGAATGTGTGTATGTGATCCTTTTGTTTGTGAAATGTTTGTTACCTTTTGGGTGTGTCCTTGTAGCGGCCATCTTGGAACCTACCAAAGAGGAGGCCCGCCTCAAACCCAGCTCTTTTATAGAAAGGCCCATGTTTGCCGGACTTTGATTGGCTGGGCAGTTAATTGAGAAGGTGGGGACAACAGTATATAAGAGGACTGCTGGCTGAGCCAAGGGGGAGAGGAGAAAGCTTGAGATGTCATTTTGTCTTGTCTGTGAGCCATGCTGTGCTGAAGGAGGCCTAATAAACCACCTTTGTTTATGCTACAGCCAACTTTGAGGAGTTTTTTTTCTTCCACACCACACCTCTCAGTGTAACAGTACGATAACTTTAAAACACTAAAGTGCAAGGAGAGAGAGAGAGAGAGAAAGAGAAAGAAAGGCAATAACCTAAAAATAATGTTGGTAGTTACTGTGTCATGCATTTTTTTATTATAGTTTCCTTTTTCCAATATTTGTATAAAAACAGTAACATCAAATTTGTCTGCTTTAAAGCTGGAAAACTACAATAAATATTTAACTTAAGTGTTATGCTTGATTATTGTGAAAAAGCTGCAATTAATAAAAGTAAAAACAAAATGACAGGTAGATTCATAGATGAAATAAACTTGGTGAAATAAAATCATGCAGTTACAGCTCATGTTCTTGTATGGAGATGAGATATACCACCATGAAAGCATCAGTTTCAAATCATTAGGAAAAATACTTATAATTAATAGACAAAAAAAGCATTAATACAATAGGTTTTATGACACTGTTGGCTGGATCATACTGGATCGACATGTTCAACATTCTTATGTTTGGATGAAAATGTTACAACTAATTTATTAAAATTTCTGATTTTACAACAGGATAAGCAAATAAATTACTCAGCCGGAATATTTATTCACAAGGTTCTGATTGAATTTGATTTTTGCTGTAATTTAAACCAATATTTATTTGTTTTATATTTCATTTTAAATACCAATTTTTGCAATAGTGAACAGAACAAAGCCTTTCCAGATTAACAAGTTAAGAACTACTTTAAAAGGTCTATTGTAGTATATTTTAATGTGCAATCAATTAAATTAGAAAAAAATTATAATGACAAAATTTAAGGCAACATTTGTTATTTAAAAACTGCTGTTTTAGTTGGTCTGGAGTAAAACATCCAGACAAATAGTAAATTATTTAGCCATCAGCTGATTCCACACAAACAGGCTGACCAGCAGGTTTAAACCCTGAAACTAAAGGATGCAGCAACAGAACAACTGAACTCTATATATACATGTGCAACTTTGCAACTTTTGTTGTTGTTTCTATTTTAACTTTAACAACTGCAAACTTACTTGTTTTGTCCTTGCATATTCAGATCATGTTTGTTTCCCAAATTATGAATTTTCTTGTATTTATGCAGAGCAGTAAGAAGGGAGTCCAAACACAGAGTGACAACCTGGCAGAAAGACAAATTAGTTGATAACTGGCACTGACATTGAGTGATGGGTAGCAAAATTGTCTGCTCTCATTACCTTTTTGGAATTGAAATACGTGTTCTGTTGCATCATTTGTAATCATGTCACCTGCAGAACTAAGTTAACATTAAAAACACCATGCATAGAAATGGACAATAATAATTACATGGAAAATAACTGTAAAAAATTTAAATTAGAAATATATGGCACATCAATTGAAAGGCATCCTTCCCTAAACAAATATCAAGAAAAGTGCATTGTTTAGAAAAAATAAAATAAAAGCTGCAATGGCAACAATTACTAAGAAGATGTACTCTAAAAGGTGTATTTTTTGATTTTCTAGTTTAAAAACTATATATGAAGCTCAATGATCCTCATAAGTAAGTGTTAGATTTTTATTTGCAAGTAAAGATTGAACAATTTCATAAAACAGCAAAATAAACCACATAATTTTATTGAAATTATGTGATCACAAGTTCACAGCAACAACCTAGAGTAAACTGATTAGCTCATACAGGTAACTGGGGAAAAAAAGGATTACAAAAATGACGTCTTGTTACTTGACACAAGGACCGACTGATAATTCCAGCTTGAGATTTCAGTCCAAACACCTGTCAGACAGGGAGCAGCTTTTGCCTGATAGTATTTAGCATGTGGGGTTAAAGAGCTTCAGAGACCAAAATGCAAATAAAACAATAATGCCTTCTTCCTGCTTTGCAAAACAGAGAGAGGTCTTGCGTCTGTGGGAGGGGTGGGATGTCTAACAAGACTAATGCTGTTTATGAAAGCTGAGTTTTTGCATCTAATCACAATGTCTATTCCCATGGGCCTGTTAGTTCTTCAGACTGGTAGAGCACCTCTCTTCCAGGAGCGCTGTATTTTTAGGATGTTGTGAAGCTTCCTCCGCTGCATATCGAATGAGTTGTTCGCCTTTAGGGGGATGTCGAGTCTGAAGATGATGTCCTTTGGATTTGATTAATTCAGTAACGGAAAGAGAACCTGTCCCCGACTCAAAATAGACTCCATTTAAATGACTGTATCGCTGTTGTTTTCTTACTTTTCTCTGTTTGGTCTCGTTGCCACTTATCAGCGTATCACGACAGGAAGAAAATAAATAAGAGTAGGTTGTTGGGCTATCAGTGACGGGAGGCTGTTTTTGAGTGAATCTGCTTGTGTGTGCACATGAGCATGAAAGAATAGGCTCAGCGTGTTGCATTCCCTGCAGAACTACCTTTTTTTCTTCTCCTTCTTACTCTTTGCTCTTGTCTGCTGCCACACTTGTCCAGATTGCACCCTTCTGAAGTTTACCATCAAGGCTTGCATCTGTTGAAACCTGACTCATTACATTCGTTTGTGTTTGTGGGTATTTTGTTGTAGTTTATGGTGCTAGAAGAAAATATACGTCTCAGCAGTCTCAAGAAACTCATTTTGCCAAAATAGTCAGTTTGTGGCAGAAGTAATTGGTCTGGTAACAAGTTAGAGCAACAAATCCAACAACATTAAATGTCAGCGTGGGCTTCACAGTAGACAAAAATTTTCCTCAATATCTATCTCTCCATCCATTTTCTTTACCACTTTTTCCATCTCAGGGGAGCTGGTGCCTATCTCCAGTGGTCATTGTGCGAGAAGCGGGGTGCATCCTGTCCAGGTCACAAACTCATTATAGAGCCACATACAAACAAATGAGACAGACAACCATTCACAATCTTACTTACACCAAGTGACAATTTAGAGGTACCAATTAACATGCATGTTTTTGGTCTGTGGGAGGAAACTGGAATACCCGGAGAAAACCCACACATGCACAAGGAAAATACCCAAAGGCCTCAGGTGGGAGACAAACCTGTGACCTTCTTCTTGTGAGGTGACAGCTCTCACCACTGCTCCACAGTGCCATCATTGCAACTTCATTGTGAATATATTATTAATATCCCAAAAGACTGCAATGAATTGCAAAGGCAAAATGCCTGCTAATAATGTATTTGACCAATCAGATGAATGCCCAGTGGTCTAAATGCCTACAGCTGGTTTAGACGCTTGTGGCCAATATGCTAAAGAACACATAAATTGGTGTGATCACTGTAATGACAGAAGAAAAGAGAGGATTGAGGGAAATATTGATTTATTGCAAATTATATCATTACAATTACACATTTTTCTAATACTGTGCAACCCTAATGTCAATAAAATGTCTCACAGATGTTTAACTGCGAGCTAAGTAAATTTGAAGTTAAGTGGTTGTTCACAAGAGCTTTACTAAGCTTTGTTATGGATATTTGTTTGATATGTCTCATTTATCAGTGGCTGCTGGTGTTGCACAGAAAAAAAACCCCAAAACAAAACAAAAAAAATCCCCAAAAGATTAGAATAAATCTTCAAAAATGACATCCAGTTGAGCTGCAGTGTGTCAGTCATCTACTTAATATTCCAGCTCATTTAGAGTCTTCAAGAGGCATTAATGACACTAACAATCTTTACAACAATCCCCCAAAGATGAAAGAACCCTCAAACAAAAGCATGCATGCTACAACTTTGATTTAGTGGTTTAATACAATGCTAATTAGATCATATGTAGCGTCTTCTTGTGAAATCTGCTCCCATCGTCTAATTATAACAGCCAGATATGCGGTAATGGTACAAATGTATTTTAAATCAAAGCGCTAGTGAGAGAGAGAATGGTGCTCAGGAAGTAATGCTGACAACGACATCGTGCACGGACATTATTTCCGTTGCGTCCTGTCAAACTGTGACAACACTGGCGTACAGCTGGTTGAACAGAGGAGAAGGTGCTGCTTTTAAAGCGGCAAGGCTAATTGCGCCTCTCTATGACTCGCGTGATGCCGCAGGATGACTAATGAAAACCCCTCAGCTTTCGGACACATCGTTCACCTCCTTTAGCACTCATTAATAGCTCATTGGTGGAGGACGGTGTTACACCCTAGACTTTTTCACCCATTATTCACTGCGTCTTTAACACAGAGCTCTTCTGCATGCAGATCATGTAATAAAGTACCCTGAGTAATGTAAAGCCTCCACTGAAAATCTTCCCACAAAGTGTGTGTGTTTTTTCTTCTAATGAATTAAAGATGGCTTCCTTGCTTTCTGGCTGGTAAACACGATCGTTTGCCGCATAATCAGCATCCAGTTTTATACAAATGAATGCCATAGCTTTATTCAAAATTCAGATAATGGTTAAAAGTGAAAGAAATTAAAACCACTGGATGTGGAACCACGTGCAGTTGCACACTCTCTGCTCATTATTATTGTCAATTCTTTGAACTTGTACTCTGTTTTATCTCCTGTGAGAAGTGATCATAGCTCCTGTTTTGTTTTTTTGTTTTTTCTAGTGGAACTTTTCTTAGCTGCAGTATTTTTTTTGTTTGTTTGTTTGTTTTTTTTTTTGTTGTTTTTTTTTTTGCTTTGTGTTCAAATTTGGGCTGTTGTGAAGGTTTTTTTTTATCTGTACCAGTGTTGGCCTTCTGTTGTGCAGGTTTGATATGAGCTGATTTTGGAAAGGGGACTGCAGAAGGGATTTGGTTCAAATTCAACAATAACAACAACAACAACAACAAAAACAGCTACTGATGTAAAAATGGCTCAATTGTTGTATCCATAAACACATTAGGGCCTACATCCTGCCCACTTGGACTGAAGGCTTTTTTATTTGCTGCTGCAGTTATTATTGCTCCTGGACATTAAAACGTGCACTTGATGGGCGCTCAGGAGCAATGGTTGTGTCAGGAAGTGCTCTTCTGGTGGACACTTAAACAAAGAATGAGTCGACTCTGTTCCCTTAGAAGAGGCACAATTATCAGTTCTGTTTTTCCTGAGGAGAGAACAAAACATGGCTTTGCTCTCAGGCTTTCCTCCTTTTGGCTAATATAGAGGTTTCACTCCTTCAGTTTTACATCTGGCAGCATGATATCAAGCAGCAAAATATCTGCTATCAATGGATCAGAGCAATAGGCTCAGATCAAGGATTGTGATTACCGACAGGCTGTAACAGTAAGGGCTGTTTTCGTATCACATCTGTCTGCCAGACAAGTGAAGTAAGCACACCTTTTCTCATGTAGAGGCAAGATGTACACAGACAGATGATCACAGTGGTGGCTGGGCAGCCAATAGCACAATCCTCCGGCTGCTGCCCACGTTTGTGTCTCTGACAATTAGACTCCAGTCTGACAGGAGAGCGTGGTTCAGCCACTGTGTTAAGAGACTTTGTCAAACGTGCAGCCGATCAAAATGCAAGGACGGCCCCAGCTGAAGTCAGTCATCTCCCATTAACGACGGCCCTATTAGCTCCTCCCGTGACCCAGGAGCTGAGAAATGAAAGGCGTGGAGGTGCATTCATTTATATAACCAATGTCAGGGTGCGTCGGACATGGACACCCCTCGCCTCGCCGCGCCTCGTCAGCCTCTCTGATCAGACGGGGGGATGCATAATACATCAGACGGCCAGTAAGTGGAGGAAAGACATTCATCACTGTCCACCTTTCAAATTAGATCCAACAGACGTGGCAATCAGTCAGACGCATCAGTATTCAGGCCTGGCTGAAGGCTCTTCTGCAGAGACAACCCCTCCATTACAACTTTACAAACCTTACTTTAGTGAAACAGCTGCCCTTAACAACATTATCTGGACTTCAAATAAAACTGTTTTTTCCTCACACTGAATTCAGCTTCAGTGTCGATGGGCCGCTGTGAGTGTACAGATTTATGGATATGGGTGTAGGGAAGAGGCAACAACACTTCCAGGAGAGTGTTTATGTCTTACAAGCTCAACCTTTCAGTTTTGTTTAATCCTGTCCCAGACTGGTCATAGAAAAGTCACAGTTATTTTTAAACATTTTCTAGTTTTCTCTCAAAAAGGGCTTACTTCAGGTTGTCTTTAGAAGATTGTCAGACCAAAGTTCTTTAAATTGACTTTACTAAATCTTATTTATCAGAATCCTGCTTAATAACAATAATCTTTTTTTTCTCCCCATGTTGCTGTCCTGTTGATGATATTGTCCTAAACCTGTACCTCAGGTAAGAAAAACCCTTATTTCTTTGTCTTCCCACAAACAACATTTAGCTACATATGTAGTTTTACAATAAATGATTAAACCAAGCACGTCAAAGATTGTTTTTTAAGGTTAAATCTTGCATGTTGAAAAAGTTCTGCTTTTATTTTAATGTATATTATATTATAGACATGGATGAACATGAAGAACACTGTTATGAATTTGTGTGTGAATTTTCTTATTCTGTATGTTGCCTCTTACTTTCTTCAGGGGATAACTATTTAACAAAAGTTACCTGAACACAATGAAAATACTGTATGACATTGTTCATAAGGAAAATAAAAGGGCTTCAGAATGCCTGAGCTGTAATTCAACCCCATCACAATAACATTAGAACAGTTTTGAAACTATTCATGGATGTTTCATCATCCTAATTTATTTTGGACTAAGTGCAATTACTTCAGTCATATTTCACAGAAAATTGCACATTAAACTGAACTCTGCCTACATGGTCTGTTGCTGCTTAAGCAGGCTGCTTCTCCAGTTCTGTATCTGCGGTTAATTACACGTACGTCAAGCCTATCTCAGCACTTATGTCTGACGTATTAAGCGATAGCCTTTTTCTTGTTGGTTTTTCCTCAGCAGTTAAATTCTAGTTCACAGAATGATTTTCTGAGTCGTTTTCCTTATCCTTTTAAATCTTAGGAAGGACACTTTTTTAGTACTTTTTTAGTTTGTAAAGTGCACAATCTGACGGCTTTGACTGAGAAGAGTTGTGATGTTTCATGGAAGGGACTCTCTGTTGATACCAGAGTTCAGAGAAGCAGATCACCTTGAGGCTCATTTACAGACCCCTTTTTCTGGATATTTGTTTTTGAGGCTTTGAAAACAAAACACGTGGTTCTGTACCAGAGGCTTTTTGTTGTTTTTCTTTTAATAATTTTATTAAGTTAATACCATCGTTTTTGTTCCTAAAAACAAAACTGGTCTTGAAAATGCCAAGACTTTACACAGACATGCCGCTTGTACTGAAAATAGCTGGGCAACCTGTTATATGTGCAGTGACTTGAAAGTGTGGAAGCGTCGAGGCTGCTCTTGGAGCAGCTTGGAAGGTCTCCTCAGTCTCTTCTCATCAGATGTCTGGATTTAATTTGTCTCTGCGTGCCTCAGGAAAGGTCATGATCCAGATGCTCTCACCCTCCTTCTTGTGCTCTTCAGCTTTCCACATGAGGAAAGGGGATGCACACAGAGTGGGAGAGGTGTCTTGGTGTTTCTGCTTAGGATGATGTCTTGTATTTCCCTCCACAGCACAGTTGTACATTCTCATTTATAATGAGCACACCTATCCAACAGAGTAGTGACTCGTTTGATGGTTAGGGAAGGGACTGGCTCAAGTGACCAGGGACACCTGCACACGGCTGACTGGGATTTACATACTTAGTGTAGCACGGAGGTGAGTGAACAAATCCCAGAGCGCACCTCATTTCTGGGATCCCTTCTCCAAACTGTGACACTTAGAGCTCCTCTCTTGTCTCAGTTCAGCAGATCCTTTTTACAGGCTCACATACATGGTGAAATCAATCTTTTATAGAAAAAGATGTATAGTGACATTATTTCATAATATAAACTTTATTAAGAAGCCATCTACCCATGAAAAAGTTTTAACCGTCTTTAATAAAATTCTTTCAAGGAAAGAATTCCAACACTGTTTTGTAATTTTTTATTAATCAAGCTTTTATAAAGATGGGGCATGGTTCCTTTTTCTGAAAGCCACATTTTATTGAGTAACTTGGTAGTACTTTATGTCATTATTGTGATAAAACCGGCACTCCACATCTGAAGACAAACAATGAATACTAATATTTTGTCTATAAGATCAAGGGGTGTCGCACAATGTTTTAGAGCACAGAACAAGATTGCATTCATCAGACCAGGTAATCGATGACAAGATGGGGAATTTTATTTTAATTTTATAGGTTTTGACCTTAAGGAAATATTTGGTTCAGTTCTGCTCATCACAATTTACTAATTTCTGTGGGAGGAACTGCTGTGGGATTTTCTATTTTCTATGGGTGGGTGGGGTGTGGGGTGGGAGTGTAGATGGCTGGAAGCATGCACAATTACTCACATGAAAGAGTCCTTGTTGAAATGAGCTTGGCACTCAAGAAACAAACCTCAGTATGTGCGCGCACAGGCGTTTGCATGTCTGCCTAATCAATAGCCATGATTTATTCAATGAAGTGCTTGTCAGGAAGTGGTTGTGCAAAGTGTTAAGAGGCTGATGAAAGGTTCGCAGTGGTTTCTGTCAGAGCCAAAGAGGAGCAAAATGCTGGTAAGGAGAATATTTATAAAGAAATAAAAAATGTTCAGATTTCATATTTAGGGGCTTTTTGTAAATGAAACAGCAAATTTTCAGCCAGGTTTATTTTTTTTCAAATTGTGTGTTTGCATCTCAGCACAGTTCATTTCGCCACCTTCTAAATAGGTTTCATTTCTAATCTTGTAATGTATAAATACTGCTTTTGGATCGGGGAGTTTCACTAGCATGTACTGAAAATAGAGTGGAAAAACAAGCAGAATCAAGCATGTCTGTATTTATTCGGCCCACTCCTTTCTGGGCTCTGGAGAAATGTAACCAGCGTAGCATTGACAAAGATTACGGTCCCACAGGCCACAGTGGGTGTGCAGAATAAAGTGGCTGTGCTCTGGCAGCTGCCACTGAAACACATATACTTAGACACAGTAGCTGATGCTGGCACACGCCAACGTTTACAGACGCCCGAACACACATAACAAGACAGGCAGACTTGCGTAACTTCAACAAAGGGGAGAGTGGAAGTCCAAACATTTCTAGAAGGTGTTTGATTGAGCTGAGCCTCTCAAAGGCTCCTTCCACCTTTCAGCTTGGAGAAACAACATTACCTTGTTTTCAGAGGTTCTCTCTCGATGGTTGCCCGTGTCATGGTACAAAAATGTAGTGACAAGGGGAAGTTAATGACATAAAAACCACCACACTGTCTCTTTAAGTAGGGATTAGAAAAAAGATGGGGGAGGCCAAGAGGGCTGTGATGGAGAGTGTAAAAATAAGAAGCCCATCACAAGCAGCACCACAAGGTCACCTCTGCTGTAGTGTCGGCCCAGTCGGATCGAAGGCATGGCTAAGGGCTTGCCATGGTATGGTCTGGTCTCTCAGGAATGCTTCAGGAAGATCTTCTGCCATACCCGAGGCAGCCGCTCATTTATCTGGAATGCTGTGCCCCGACTGCTAACGACCAGCTCAAATTGGACTATTTTTTCCCATTTGTCAGTTGGCCAGCTGCACTGGCTCAGCTGCGCATCTGTGAGGAGGGAAGGCTTAGGACAATGAAAGTTCCAAACTCATTTTTCTCACTTTTCTTCATTTGGTGTCTCTCTTCTCACAGTTGGGGGAGTTTTCAGTATATTGTTGCCGCCTGTCAGTCCAAGCAAGTCTCCCTCGGTGCAGTGTTAATGGAGACAAGTGCTTCTGGCATGTGGCAAAGCATTTCCTTTGACATTTTGGACGGCCCCGCACAGCAGGGGAGCTTAGTATAGGCTGTAATCTAACTGTTGGGGAGGATATTTACCATTGTGTTTGAGTTTTCTCCTGTGCTGAGTTTTGACGTTTCAACCAATCAAAAAAGACTTTTCCATGTGTGAAGTTGAATTTCAAAATATTTTGCCTGAGAAAGCATCCATGTTTAACATTGATCTGAATGCCAGGTGTATTTTACTTTTAGTTTAGTTCAGCTAAAATGAAAGAATCTAGAATTGTCTGGTCTTGTTATTGTGAAACGATAATTGCAGGTCTGTGTATTACAGTACACTGCTCTGAGCTGCAGAATAGGTTTATTATTTCTATCAAAATATGCTGTACAATGACAGAATATAGCTGACTTGTTAACAACCACACCATCTTTGTTCATTAGAAAAAAATGAGCTGATTTTCTCAAATGTTTTTATCATTTAAATTAACTTCATCAAACAGGTCATTGGTATGGAAATGACCTCTTTTAGGTTTAATGCAATCCTGCTTCAAGCTTGAATGAAAAACCAAATGCTACTGTTGATTTATACTGACTTTTTATTTTCCAAAGGTCATTTTATACAATGATTTCATAATAATGCTATGAATATGATCTCTTTAAGCTCTAATCTGTTTTATTCTCTTAAATTTATCAAACTGGCCACTTCTAGTGATGACGTTAGCTTATTCATGAAACTCGCATCACAGAATCAGCAGACTGAGAGCAGCGATGTTAGAGCTTAGTGCCACACTTGCCACTCCCACCTTCACGCATACTCAGCTCTGTGACTACATAATAAACGATTTTCTTGTTTTATGTTACTCTGCACAATGTACTGTGTCTCCTACAAAAGAGTTTAACTTTTTGTTGTGTACTCGTGAGACCTTTTTGTACACAACAACTGTTTAGAAAAAAAGACACACACAGTTAAAAGGCACACATTTATCTCCAACCTAAATATATACAGTAAGACGAATATCAGTGCTATTCATGTAAATATTTAATTCACAGCTTAAACAACTTTGTGAATTAACAAGACACGAATCACTTAATGTGTTGTGTGTTATATGTTATAACACAATATTTGTTTTTAGTAATACATCACATGCATGAGTATTTATTTTTTGTGAGAACTCTGAAACCTAACCTGGAGTAAAAAACAATTTTAGCATTTATTTGTTCAGTTATTTACTTTTCGCTGCAGTTCTACTCGATGATGCTCCTGTAGTTTAGAGGAAAACCGCCAAGCAGTCAGGAACTTGCAGAGGCGAGTCAGTCTGACAAGGTGTGAAAAGTCATGATCTCCTTCTCTCTCCTTCTCAGATCTCACTTTGATGGACTGCTTTGTAGTGCAAGGAGCTGGGCAAGTGCTGCTAAGCTACATTACAATATGTGGCGTGTTTGCCCAGCAGGTGCCATTTCCCTCTCTGCTATAAAATGAAACATTTTGCATTTCTAGTGCACTGAATGCCAATGTCCACTTAAGCATGTAGCTCACACAGCTCCTTTTTAAATACCTCAGATACCGACTGGAATAAAGGTCAGTGATTTGTAGTTGAGCAAATGTTTTAAACTTTTAGTGCAAGAATCGTGGAGCAGTAATAAAGTAAAACATTTAACTTCTCCATTCTTCCTACACTACAGAATAGAGATTTTATCTATACAGATATTTTTGCTATTTGAGTATAGCATGAGGGCAGTAGAAGTATAGTTACATCACAAAATACTAACATTCATGATAAATATTTAGTCATAAACAAAAATCTTGTACGTCAAGTTTTTTTGTGAAAAAATCCCAGTTTTGCAACATTAGCCAGTTTGGTTAATAATGGTTCTTATTTATTATGGTCTGCGTGCTTTAAAGTTCAAAGTTATAAGGAATCAGTTTCAGTTCAGACTTTATTTTAATCTCTGAAACATATGTCCCTCTTTGCAAGCTCAGCTGAAACTTTTAAATAGGGATGTGTGTGTTGGAACAGAGCTGTGCACAAATGAAAGTTGATGCATGATGACAGGACAAAGCCACTGAACACCTATGACTGGCTTTAGGCTAGTCTGCAGAAGCAGGTGAAGGGCCTTAGCACTTGTTCTTTAATATTATGTGACATTTTCTCTTTGCTTGTTTCTAACAGCCCAACTAAGCAGCAAGCCAGATCCAAAACCTCTTATTTTCTCACTCGATTTTATTTGTCAGCTTTGGACTTTTTTTTCTTTTTTCCCCAAGATGTGGTTAATGAGAAAATGTGGAAGTGTTACTTAATACAGTGTATCAAGGTTAATGAAGTCAACATGCAATTAGCTGAAATTAGACCTTGACTTTCTTGTCTCTTTGTAAGTAAGAGTGGCCATTCTGTTATTCACCCCGTTTACCTGTTAAATTCCTTAAAAAGCTATAAAATCGGTGTTCTGCTCCTGCAACGTGTCTCCATCAACTTTGATGTGAATAACTCACCACAGTATCTACACAAAATAATTAATACCATAAAAACATCTTCACAAAGATGGGGAAATTTCCATTAGATGAATAGAATCTTCTTAGGTTCAGGGAAAAGGCCAAGTTTCTTTCAACATTCTGTAGGTGTTTACCAAATAATCCCACACAACAAGTGAAGCAGAAACTTAATTGTAACTAATTAGCTCCCAAGAGGTTTAATTGGATCTGCATTCTTTATTCCCCAGTTTACCTGCAATATGTAAATCCCACTTCCATGCTGAGGAGAGGGGGGGAGAAGAAAAAGACGAGAAATGCTAGGCTTTGTGCAGGAAGACTGAATTAGGTGAAGTTTAAAACCCGTCTGTAACCAGCTTAATTTCTGTCTTGACTGGCCCCCTTCGCTCATTCAACACCCTGGAGCTGTTTCCATCCTGTAATATTGATTGTGCTTTCACTAATAGTAGAGAATATGGCTCGTTTCTTAGGTCAGGTAATATGAAGGCTTTGTTCTTTGCTCAGTTAAGCTGCCTTTCTCTGGATTTAAAGGGACTTTGTAGGCATTCTTAGTGTTGTGTGAAAACTCTTCTTGAACTCTACTGGAGAAAATGAGCCCCCCTGCCTCTGTTTTGATTTTAACATCATTCCTTTGAGAGGACACTTTTTTCCCCCTTTTTTTGCATGATTTCACTTAAAAAGGATGCGGCTCACACCGTAGCACCACCATCTGTCCACCTTGACTTTGGAGTATCCTATTCTTGGCTGAGACCCTTTCTGTTTTCAGGTTCATCTGCAGCGTTCCAAACTGGGATTCAGTCAGTGGGGAACATTGTTCACTTTCCTCCTGACAAATTACAAGATGGGTTAAAGGTTAAACAAGCGGTGCTTACTGCCAAAACAGGATATTACTGTTTTTTTTTCTTTCTTTTAGTTAAATCTCACCCAAATCACTCATGAAGAACACAATGAAAGTCTGTTCATCCCAGACCTTAAACCACAATGATGACAATATATTCATCCTGTTTTGTTACTATAGCAACAGTACTTCATAACTTACCAGGCATGAACATTGGATAAAGTTGCTAAACTACTAGAAAACAGATGCCAATGTGCTGTTTGCCAGACCCCCCCCCNTTTTTTTTTTGTTTACTTGGCTTTCTCTCCTTTTCTAACACTTCATCAGCAATTCCTTTTAGAGCAAGAACCAAGAAAAGTTTTACTGCTAGGACTGATGGACTGAAGAAGTCAGATGTTGCATATGCCAAACTGTGGGGGAAAAAAAATTAAGTTAAAAATTGCTGCTCCTTTTTCTGATTGGTCAGTTTTTTCAAACATGACAAAAAAAAGTGAGTGGAAGAAGTCCAACAGAAGGTCACATTGGTGGCAGAGCCAGGAACAGGGTGTGGAGTGTTCAGCCTCAGAGGGTGTTACATCACCACACTTTCCATCAGACCCAACATATTTTATGAGTTTGACTTTTATATATATATATATATATATATATATATATATGAAAGTTGAAACCATGTAATAAAAAAGCTTATATTTATACTAATATTTATTCAAAAAATAAAACATTTAAATATTTTTTAAAATAATTTTTTATATCACATTTATATTTCTACTATGTTTATGTTTGGGGCAAAAGGATTCATATTGACAGATGTTGAAAGGATCGCTCACATCTTCTGAAGATCGATTCGGTGGAAAGATTTTAAGCAAATAATGTCTTACCTGTTATTCATAGCTTTTTCATTTACCTCATATAAGAAAAATAGAGTTTAATTCTGACTAGATTGACAAGCTAATAGTTAGTCCAAGTGAGGCCAAGACCAAAGAAGATTGCTGCCAGCTAAAAACAACTTTAAGAAAAGTTCATGGCTGTTCATTCATTCAATGAACAGTTTATCAAAATATAAATGTACTGGTGATACAAAGATTTATGACGACAAAAGTTTTTGAGACGGTAGTTGTTTTAAGAAAAAAGAAAAACCCTAATTTTTATAGACGTAGTAATTTTGTGTCTCAAGACGTTCATTGGCACTGATGTCCCGCTGATGTTTTTGTATTTAGACCTTCTGAACTTCAAGAAATCATATAGTTACTAATTAATTACTCATCACCACAGGGATTGCAATTTACTTTCAGCATAGGTTCAGGACCTCTAAAGTGCTGTTTCGGTATGGACCCCCAGCTGTACCACTTGACCCAGTAATGTATCTGTTGACTTTTTAAAAATATTGTTATTCTGGCATGAATGTCTATTGATGTTTAATTTGAGGCTATAAAGAAACAGCCCCACTGTTTGAAAATGAAGGTGTTTTTTTTTTTAATATCTTATTTTAAACTTTGTTTTATTGATGGCGGTAGAGACGTAGCGACAGTGGCAGAACCCGCTGCGGCTGTGGTAAATTCTCCAGATGAGACTCTGGCACCGTCGGTGACAGAGTGGTGTCATGCCTGCCTGAGAAGGTTCATCATGAGCTCTAGCAAAGCATGTCAGGCATGCAGGTGAAAGACTGGAATGTGATTAGTCTGTCCTGCAGGATTGTGATAAGGGGCCACAGTTCATGCATCTCAGTGAGGGGTGGAACTATTTGACTCAAGTTTCAAAAAGTGATACTTAATAAAGACTTGCTGAAAAAGTCAAACATGTTCAAGTCAGTCACCTTTCAGTAGTTAATTAAGGTACTATATTTGGTTGGTTAAGACACTATGCTAACTACTTTCTTCTTCTGCTATGAATGTCAGTACTTGGTGATTTTCTTTTGAACGCATGTCTTTTACATTGCTGTTAGCAAATAGTGCTTCCTCGCCTCCTCCAGAAAATAATAATGGATCTCACACTTCATGCATAATGCAGAGGCTTTGAAAATAGTGTTTCCTGCGAGCACACCGTACCGCCTTTGGACTTAAGTGAAATATAACCTGAGTTTGACATTTTCTAATATCTAACACCAAAGTTTTTGTTTCACAGAGATAGGGGTGGTAATTGCCGCACCAGTACAAAGACTGTCGATCCTTCTGGGTATTCTGGATGACTGTGGGGACGAGGCGAGATTGGAACATGGTAATTGCCGAGACAAGTGCTGAGAATAAATGTGTGTGTTGGGGAGGTGGAGTATGTGTGTGTAGGGGGCGGGGGGTTCTTTACTGTCAGATAGAGGAAGGTCAGAAGCACAAGTGTATGACATCCGTTCGTGTTACAGGGTGTTATTCACAATATGCACAAGGGACCGATACTTTTTTCTTCAATATCCAAGTCACTGCTTTGCTTTCTGACAAAAAAAAGAGATGATCTCTGGTGAAGTTCTCCCCCCCATAAACTGCACTGAAGTAACAGGATGTGATACAATATGTCAACAGAGCTAGGTCACAGTGAATATCAGAGCAGACTGCAGCCTGCTTCTTCCATCCCTCCTCCCCAAATCATTATTTTATTATTTGATTAATGCTTCCATGGTGCTGTCAGATTGCTTATACACTTCCTCAAAGATGAAAGACAAACAGCAGCAATTTATTTCTCCTGATTAGATATTGATCACAGCTACTGTGCTGGCCATCACATATCTTCCCTGAAAGATGAATGTCAAGTGTTAAGCATCACTACTTTTCATTTTCTCTCTTTATTATTTTTCTTTAATAAAAAAGGGCGCTCTTCATATAGCAGAGTAGAACCACATGTACTCCTAATATTAAATGGCTACTCCTATTTTTGTGATTCTTCTGCTATAATTTGATTGCACTAAAATGATCCTTCATGATTATTCCTGTTTGTGTCTTTTCTGTCTCTTCCGTATCTTCTGTCCTCCAAATCTTTTCAATCGTGCTGTCGTATTTAGAGACTTAAGAGAGTGGACAGGCAAATGGTTGACTGTGGCCGGGGGTTCAGCACACTACATAATGATGAGAGAATGTCAGGGAAATAAATAGGTCCGATGTCTGTAGCGGTTTCTTTGTTCTGAAGGTTTAGAGTATTGCTCCCTATCACAGACTTTATAGACTTTTGGAATAAACTTTTATGAAGATTGTAAGGAGACAAGGCAGCGCATAAGTTCCTATTAGCCCAACAAGCTCCTTTGTGCTGTCATGTTTGGTCTGTCTGAAATGATGGTCTCGCTAAATGCAGTGAGTTATAAACAGCCAATAGGAAAATAAAGATAATGGTTGGAAGATGAGCAAGAAAAATGGCAAATGTTACTGATATAGTAGTAAATATCTTCATACTGTTCATTACAACAAGAAAAAAAATTGTGTAGATAAAACATTTTTCAATTTCAATTTTTAAAGTGTAGATCTTTAAAAGCTACCCATTGGGATGTATATGTGTGAACTTGAGATATAGGTCTTTTGAGAAGTGATGTCATAGCAGCCTCTTTCAGACATGTCCACCATTACTTTGTTCCCTAGAAACCAGAACAACAATGAAGACATTCATACTGGTTTCACTACATCTGTCTAACTTTATCCTGACTCTATTAAACTTTGACTGTGTGCTTAGAAAAACCTGTAAGCAATGTCAAAGAAAAAAACAAAGGCTTAAACTTGTTTTAGGAGAATAAATAGATACTAAATTTTTTTTAGTATTTTTAAAATGTCATTAATGTCAACTTTTTTTGTCATCCACTGGCGTGGCATGGGTGTTTCAGCTTTTTTGCTTAAATTCCTGCTTTTACTCTGGATGAAGGTTTTTAAAGAAGAAAAGGAGAAAAATATTTCTGATTAATATATCCAGAACAGTGTAGATGGGTACATCTGTGTATACTTAACAAACAGAATTTTGGGAAAATCAATAATGTTGAAATCTACTTTGTGCATGTCAAGTATTGTCTTGCATAGAAACCACAACAACTATAGGATAATTTTTGCCATTATTACCATTATTTCTTGAATGATTTTTACATGTGTCAAAAGGTTTGTCATTTAGCAGAAAACAGTAAACAAATTTAAATGTTGAGCTCAGAACTATTGTTCTGAGAAATTCTCCAGCCACACTGACATTGTCAATGTTGATGTTATCACCGTATACAGATTATATCAACCTTTTCAGAATTTTCATGTTTTCTGAACTGAGATGTTTCTTTAGATGGAGGGAAAATATGAATTAAAAAAATATCTATAGTAAATAGTTGAGGCCTAAAGGTAAACTAAAAAAAAAGAAAAAAAATTGACTCAGAAAGACAATGAAAGACATTACCAGCAAAAATATTTAAAACTATTAAATTTAAAACTATTTCATTTCCCTTTGGGATTACTAAAGTTTTTTTGAATTTGAATTGAATTAAATTGAATTGAAAACAAAGACAGCAACCTGACAAGGCCCAACTTAAAACTTATAATAGGGGAATGATTAACACAAAGCACGTGTTACTAAATGAGTACCAGGTGTGGTAACAGAACCAGAGGTAAAACCACAAAACACAAGATCATGGAAAGAAGAGCAAAAACATGACCAAAGGCATAAACCCCCAAAATAACACAACTTCATATCCCTTTATAGAGAGCACTGCAAATGCTAAGATCAATCTTTTATCTTACATTTTAAATTATTTGCATCCACACCAAGGTTTAATGAATTCTCTCTTTAACCATGCTCCACAACTCATTTTATTTATGTAAAATTCAGCTTCATAGTTTTTGCTTAATTATGCTCAGAAATCTTGGTTATAACTTGGTGAAAGTGTAAAACTTCAAGCAAGCTAACAGTGTTCAAAGAGGGTAGAGAGATAATAAAGTTACAAAATACGTTGGAGGAAGTTAAAATTAACTAAACAAAAAGATGCAACAAGAAGAGCACTACAAGCCTGCCGATTTTTACCAAAAGGCAACAGATCTTTTGTGACAAGATGCCATCCCCCACCCATTTGACCTTCCACAGTGTCACCAGAGACAATAATGATTTGTTTTTTAGCTTGAACCAACAACAGTAATAATGAAGCAAAATGTAGTTTTCCTATGGCAGCATCTCCTAGGGCTGAGACACGAGTTTTGATTTTGTTAAAGCATTGCAGAGATATGAGCTGTTTCTGTTTGGCAGCTGTCATTGCAGTTTTGATTGACTTTGATGCACAAATTCTTTTGAAAAAGGAAGATGCTGAATATTTGATAACTTTAGTAAGGCCTGGTCTGAGGCTGCACTGCGCCAGCTTTAGTGAAGATTAAAAAATGTTTTTGGTTTTGTTTGTTTGGTTGTTTTGTTTTGTAAATGCCAGTGTAATAAATAAAAGTTTGAAATATAATTCAAAATGTATTTCCAACATTCACCCACAATTAATTTGAAGAAATTAGTTGCCACTATGGTTACAGTCACCTTGAATTCATCATTGGATACCAAGTTATTCATCTGAGTTTCTCTCAGCAAACTATTCAAAGTGGCTTTAGCAGAAAACATAAAAGCTATCTTTTCCATGTCTGTCTGTACACTGGGGAAAGACTTCAGATAGTGATAGGAGTGCTACTCCTATATTCAGATTAATGCAAAATGGCATTACCTTGAGCATTGCCACAATTTAGCAAACAAAGTCATAATTTCAGCTCCTTAAAGCAATAGTTCAGATCACTTGAAGTGAAGTTCTGTGAAAAAATAATGAACTATTGATGTCCTACCTGTTGTAGCTCTTTGAATAACTTCAGTTCGGGGGAATGAAGTTGAATTCTGACCAGTTTCATGAGCTCAAGGCTAATTCGAACAGGGCCAAGATCAAACTGGATTGCTGGCAACCTAAAACAACCTCAGTCTCAATTTTTTTTTTCCCCAGTTCACACAAATGATACCTTTATAAAAAAAGTTTGCATTACCTGAAAGATTATAGTTTCAATCAAGTGCAAATTGTAGCAGCAGCAGTACGCTGTAGCACTTCTAGTTCAGTCTGCAACACCTCCAGCAGGAATGTCATAATTGTCAGAATAACTGTGGGAAATTGAAACTAATGGCAGTGTACAGGTTTGTAAAGTTGCATTCACATGGGTTTGTTATACATTTTATTGATTGGAATTGTTTTATAACCACTTTAATTTTAGTCCCACTTGGATTACCCATTAGTCCGGTTCGCAGTTCGGCCAAAATTAAATGTTATTTCTCAGATTTGAAGAGATTCAAAAAGCGTTCCACGGCACATAAGGTATTTAATAATTGTTCATATCCTTTCCACAGATTCCCACTTTGAAAGATCTGAGCTAT
Organism: Kryptolebias marmoratus; assembly: GCF_001649575.2. Taxonomy (NCBI): domain Eukaryota; kingdom Metazoa; phylum Chordata; class Actinopteri; order Cyprinodontiformes; family Rivulidae; genus Kryptolebias; species Kryptolebias marmoratus. Next base: position 14,337,703 of record NC_051440.1, on the reverse strand, counting down.
TTGTTTAAGTAAATTATAGCGTAGGTGACTTTGCAGTTGGCAATAACCAAAGGTCTAATTCAGTGGTGTCCAATCTTGGTCCTGGAGGGCCACTATCCTGCTTGTTTTAGTTGTCTCTCTGCTTTACACACCTGATTTGAATGACTGAGTGATTAACATGCTTCTGCAGAGCCTGAACACCTGCTGAAGAGCAGGGAAACATCTAAAACCTGCAGGATGGTGGCATCCAGAACTGGACACCACTAATTAGTCTTAATGTTCAATTAAGTCTTAATGTCAACTTTGTCTTGCATGAAATGTGTTTTAAAATGTATGAATATCAATGAATAACAATGTTTTAAGTCAAAAACATCCGACTTCAGCCTCATCGTTGACCAACTTAGGCAACTGTTAGTTTGAATTCTTAAATACTGAAAAGCAAAACCATGATTATAAACAATGATAAGTCCAGTTAGTCCAGTTATGGACACAACAACACAGAGTTGCTGTGAATAATCTCTTTGTTTGTCTGTGGAAGAGATGACAACAGCAGTGAAGTGACTGTTGCACAAAGACAGAATAAACATAACAATAACTCAGACTGTGGAGAATGGCAGAAGTAAACAAACATGTCATGTCCCTGTGCCTGTTTCTCAGTGTGGAAGGGATTTTTGCTGAAGTGGAGGTCATTACAGAAATTCAATTCAGAATTTGGATATAATACATTTGGATCCTTTGAATGCAGCAAAGGATTTCAAGAAAGAATCAGCGGATGATTTTGATTTTTATATTAAATAACAGATAGTTGGTTCAGACTAGCTATCCCACAGGTATTTATTTATTCACCTTAAATATCAGCTAAAAATTTTGGCCATTATTTGTTATCAGGGCTCTTTATTTCTCAACTAATTTTTCTTTTTTGTCTTCTTTACATGCAGCCGGGAAAAACGCTTTTTCTTTGTAGTTAGTGCCAGTGTGACAACCAAGTGTGAATTATCTCACTGGTTCTGTCAGGGTAAAACAAACAGACAGAGACGCGAGACATCAATTACTGTCTCTACTCCTGGGGAAAATAAAAGCACTGGAATCTAATGAGTGGATTGTGTTTACCTGCTGTTATATAATTCATGCCCTGCTAACCCATCCATCACCTTTCTATTTACGGTGAACTACAAGCTGCGTCTCAGCGCTGTTCAGCAACAAAAAGGTTTTTGTTTTTTTTTCTTAAGCATCCAAACAGCATCCATCTGGACTTTGTTCTACAACTGCTCATCATAACATTAGATGTAATGTGCGCACGCCTCCTATAAACATTGGTTTTTATTTGTGCATCCTTTCATTTTGTGCAGATTTTAACCCCTGAATTTTCTAAAGTAATGCCTTTGACTTTGAAAGGCTTCTGCACATCAGAGAAACACAGCTGATGATCCGCACTGCGAGCTGCGCTGTGAGTCACTGAGGCTTAGCAAGATCCAGCGCTCTGACTCAGACATGTGCTGCCAGGGATAAAGGCTTTCTCCCCCACTTTTATTGTCTCACTGCCACAATGCTGCCACAGACAGCCATCTCCAACCAAATCATCATCCCACAGAAAACAGAACTTGTCCCTTGAGTGTGCTACCTTGTGAACACAGCCCATCCAGACAGGCGACGGCATCCTGAACACTTCAGTGACAATGCCAGGAGAATATCTCGGGGTTTTCTCTCCCACATTGTGTTATATTATGTGAAAGTGTGAGAGCGGTGTCTTGGTGATGGCTGTTAACCGTCTGAAGCTGAGGCAGCTGTTTTAAAAGAGCTGGAAGTCCAGTTTTAGTCCTGACAGTAGAAAATCTGCACCATTTGCACATGGGGGAAAAAAGAAGAAAAGAACCACTTTACCAAACAAGAAAAATATACAACACACATTTTGGGTCACTTTACATTTATTTAAAAAAATACATTCAAAAGCAACTCATTTACACAGAGTTCTCAAGAAAAAAAGCAAGGCAATCAGTGATACACACTAGACTGACAATTCTTTCTGATCTCTTCCCCTTTGCTTCCATCATTTTCTCTCCAACCAAGAAATCCGTCTCACTCGTTCCCTTTTATCATCACCGAAACTCATTCAACATGTCCGCTGATAGACATTCTATTATTTCTTTATTTATGTATTCCACTTTTTATTCAGAGTCACATGTTAATGAAGAGTGTCATTATCAACCTTAAATATTTAATTTTCCGCTCTGCGTCTGCTTCCGAGGGAGGCTGACTGGAAGAGCAGCAGCAGCGAGGGCGGGAGGGTAATAGGGGGTGGGGGGGATGGAAAGAGTGCTGTAGCATCAGCCTTATCACCATCCGCTGCTTTAAAGTCAGCGCCAACCAAAGCAGAAGTACAGCAGTGTTTTTCTTTCTTTTCCTTTCACTCCCACACCAAAGGTTTGGTGACAGAAATAAAAAAAAAATGGCCACTTTTCAAACAACTCAACGTTCAAGACTTGGTTCAACTGCACTGTCTGGTTTTGAAGGAGACGATCTCCAGATTCAGTACTGGTCTTTGCCCCTCATCTCTAAACTTCAGTTCCATTCTCAGCATTAGCTTCAGAGAGGAGGCTAAGTGATAAGGTGTGAGGCCTGTCTGCCTCTGACTGACAAGCCTCCTCTCACCATGCCAGTGCCTGCTGCTTGATAAGAGAAAATGTCAGCGTGATTTTGGAAAATGTCATTTATCGCAGCTTTCTGGCTGTGTCTGTAACCCAGACTGATTATGGTTTGGTGGACATTTACGTTGGCTATAGGAAAAATGTTCAAAAGCTATGTTTTTCTTCGATAACACCACCTAATGTCCCTTTTTTCCTGTAATGAATTTGATCTTGCTCCCTTGCCTCTTCCCCCTTGTTTGAATAGACCGACCAATGTTGTTCTGTGCTAGCTATTTTATTTCATGAAGTGTGTATCAGACGCCATCAAAGTGTCTGGTGTGTGGAGGCGTTTAGATTGGGGATTCACTCCACAGCCAGACAAAGACTACCCCCCACCCCACCCCCCATTCTCCGCATTGTGCAGAGCATATGAGTTGAAGTGTGTGTTTGTGGTATGAGCAGAGCTTCAGATTTAAGTGACAATCCGCTAGTCTTTGTCAGACTGTATGTGTATATACGTGTGTGTGTGTGTGTGTGTGTGGGCTGTGCAGTGTATGGGGGACATTTTTCTGTATTATTTAGAAAAACAATCCTACCCACAGATGAGTGGGTTAACAGGAACCATTAATTGGTTTAGCAGGATCATATAGACACTGGTTCCGGCTTTGCTGCCAGGAAGAAAATGCTCTCGTTCAAAAGCTTCTGCTTGTTATTTAATTTTTCACACTATCAACCATAAAGACGGACTATTTAAATGTTCGCTTTTAAGCTTCAGGTTTTGATTTGTGGATCCAAGAAGAAGCAGAGCTGAGGCTGTTCTCACATCATCACTTTTAATGTCGGATTCAAAACCCAGGCTGTCATATATTATTCAGGAAGTTTGCATCTTTCCTCCAAAGCACTTTACTTTAGTACTGTACAACCTGCTTGCTGCACAATTCCTGGAGCCATTCAGTTCAGAGGAGGGTCTATAAGTCAGTGCTGTATATTTTTTCCTCTCATTGTTGATTCAAAGTGACATTTATGGGACACTCTGATAAAGCAATACTTCCTGCTGCTCAGACCAGCCTGGTATTTCCAACGAATTTTCTCATTCATTTGTATTCACTTCTGTTTTTTTAGCCAGACCCTGCCTGCCTTTTGTGATCCACAGCCTCGAAGTAGACGGAGACAGAAAGAAGTGTCTTTAACATCGGCTCCCTGGAAGCCTCCTGGGAGCTTAGTGAGAGTGTTGTCCCCCCCTCTTACTCTTAACCAAATTTATTGCTAGTCTGACTGTGGACATCTAACAAAGGCACAGGCCCACTGTTCTCGGTATATTTGTCAAATCACTGCACCTGTGAGAGTCCCTCTGCAAGATGAATTCTAGGTCGGAGTGTTTGTCCAGGAATAAATCTCTCTCTCTCTTTCTCTTTATTCCTTGTCTTTGTTTGGGTGAGCTGTAAGCTCAGGATGAGCTTTCCACGTCACATGAAGTGGATGCAGTGAAAGCCACGATAAATAGTGCTCTTTGTTGACACCTTCATTGGGTTATTTATGGCTCATTAATTGAAGTGAAAAGGAGACTTGTTGGCGCAGCAGGAGGAGGCAGCGACAGTTCTCTGTGGCTAAGCCTCAGAGCAACCCACAGGCTTCTGGGCAGAGGCAAAAAGTGAAGTAGGAAGGATGAGATGGGGAAGAATGAGGCAGCCATCCCTCTCTCAGCTCTGGCAAGTTTTTTGTTAGGGGTGGGGGGCAGCCTAAAAAATGAATGGAGAGTCAAGCACAAGAAACCAGTTTCTGCCCCTTCCAAATTGTTTAATTTTTTTCACTTTCTGTACATTAACATAAAAAATAACAAAACTTATTCTAATAAAAAAAAAGATTATTATGGCAAACACTAGGTACAAAGAAGACGTTCAAATATTTGCAGATACATATGTAACAAAGCAAGCTTAAAGCATTGGTTCAAATTTTAAATTTTAAAGAAAGGTTCTGTTGCAAAGTTATGAGCAATTAACCTATTATCTGTTTTACATTCTTCTTGGTCTCAGCCCCACTGAATGTGGTTGAGACCAAAGTGATTTGCTGTTTACTAAAAGAATTCAAGACTCAGTGAGAACACTATTTAATACACTTTTACAGCACTGTCAACTTTGCATTATATGATTATCTACATATAATTCCATGGTTATTTGCAAGCACTAATAGCAGCAGCACTTGGCTGTAGCACTTCTGGTGCAGCATGTGGCGCATCTGTCAGGAATATCCTAATGTTACTGCTGGAATAACTGTGTAATGTGCTTAATTGAAGTGTTAATGTTTTTAAACATCATTTGCACAAGCTGCTATGAAATTTCTAGATTGAAGTTGTTCTAATACAGCGGTGATCTATTTCGGTCTTGACCCTGCTCGGACTACCTATTAGCTTAAAAGTCTGGTTAGAATTAAACTAATTTAACAAACTGTGGTTAATCAAAGAAACTATTTACAACAGGTAAGATATTATTTGTTTATAGCCTCTTCATAGAAACTACTTTTTAAAGTTATGATTGTTCAAAAAAAATGATAAAAAAAGAGAATATGTAACCACAATGGTCATTTGTCAGCATCCGTACGAGTCTGCAGTAGACAGTGCAACAAATATTTAGTATTTTTCAGCACAGCTGCTTTTCATTTTTTGTCAAAAGTTTGCAGTTCTTCATCTTTTTCACCCAAGCACAATTTCTTTTGAACGGTTTAAGTCTTCCAAAGGAGAAAGAGCCACTTCAGACATAAGCTCATGAGCACACTTGATTAACAAGTGGATTAACTATGCTCGTTTCATGGGATGATGTACCTCAAAGCACTTCAAAGGCCATGCCGAGTGCCCATGAGGTGCAGTAATGAGGGGTTCTTCTACACAGCGACAAATATGGTGGCCTCGCTTCACGCGAACCCGATCATTTTCTCATTTTGTGTGCACTCGCTCTTTTCTCCTTCTCTGCTGCTCTTTTTCGCTTGCTTCCTCTTTTTTTCTCCATTTTTTTCTTTCTCCTGCTTTCTTATCTCTTTAACCTTTTCCATTTCTCCCTCTAGATTTTCTTCCTCTGATCCCTTCTGTTTTCATCTAAGTTGGGATTTAGGTTTCTTCCCCCTGACATGTTAGCAAATTAGCAGCTGTTTTTTAAAGCTTTTTTCCCCCCTTTTTTGTTTTCTAAATTAGTTCAATCAGAAAAGATCCACAGGTTTACTTTGTGTTTTATTAGACGTTACCATCTTTTTGCTGTCCTTGAATAACTGGTCCTATGCGTATGAAAGAAACCCATGTCCCAGACTGCCATCTATTCGTTCAGAGTGTAGTTTTAGATCGGAGTTGCAGAGAGTTTTTTGCAAGTAGCATAATGTCCTCCTGAGAAGGATTGTGGGGTTTCTCTCGAGCTCCAGCAGCGGAAAGACATGCACAACTCCACTACAGCAGAGTCGCCTGCATGCTCACATTCACTCTCCATCACTCCCTCTCTGCATTTTTATTATTTTGATCTGGCAAGCACATGAGAGATAGTAATCTACACTTCAATTACATCGCAGAAGTCATCAGATGCTATCTTGCGCTGGTGATAGAATGTGCTCTGAGGCAGCCCAGCGCCACTGAGAAACTGCCTCTGGAGAGCCACAGTCTCAGCGTGTGTTCATGTGTGTGATTTCAGCCTATCTGTGTTTGTCTCTGCACATTTGTGTATTCTTGTGTGTGCGTGCGCGTGTGTGTTAGAGAGACTGAGTGAGCTGGAGGAGCAGAGAGCCCAGCAGACAGACAGATACAGACTCTAGAAACTTGTTCTATTTATCAACCTAACGCACGTATTTGCCAGCAGGGTACACTATTTAACCTCGGTTTGTCATTGCAGTGATTCTTATCATTGCGTTTCATTTAGTTTGAATTGAACAGAGGGTGCTGTAATAAGAGAATGAATGTTGTGCATCGTTTATCATCTGAATTCCTGATAGTAACCACCAGAGGGCTAATACAGATGTATTTGAAGGCATTTGTCTGCAAGCCAACCAATTCTGTTAACTGTAACTTGACAGGTTTTAATGCAGTTAGATCCTAATGTTAATAATTAAAATGTAATTCTAATGCCATCCAGTATTTTTTACTATACAAAACATTTATTAAACAAATATATAGTTAATTGTTTGTCTCTTTTCTTCATTCTTTTTTTATTTTTCTGGTTCTGCATTCCTTCTTGTACAGTTTCCATGTGATAATTAACCTTTGTTAGCAGGCTAGGGTTTTTACATAACCGCACATCATAAGCTTGAAGTGATTGGTTTTAAAATAAATCAGCTACAGCAGTCAAATACAATTAGGGTTAAAAGTTCTTTTAGTTCTAAGGTTTCTCAATGAAACATAATCTAAGAAGTCAGCTGGTCTAGATGTTTCCAAATTAGGTAAACCCAACTATAGGGAAACAACAACACATAACTCTGCGTCATTATTTATTGTTAAAAAAAGAACGTGAAAGCAGCACGTAAAATCATACAAACAAACTAAAAACTATGCATGCTATATTATTCAAACCTTGTTACACCACATTTATTAACTATATAAAGTAATCACCTTCATGGCCATATCTGTCTCACATTTTTGGCTTCTTTGTTAAAGAATTGCCTCAGTTCTCTGAGGTCTTGAGCTATCCACTTTGCACAGCGCTCTTAAGGAAAACCCAGGGTACTTCAATCAGATTGAAGTCTGGACTTTGTCTTGGTCATTGAACAACTTGAATCGCATTGTTTTCAGCTACTCTGTTGTGGATTTGCTGTTCTGAAATCATTCTTCCATAGTTTGCCATACTATTTTATCAGAAACTTTAAAACTATTATTATTATTATTACTATTATTATTATTGATATGTCATGTGATGTAAGCTCTAGGAAGAGATTGAGAATTTTTAATTATGCTATGATATGAATAAAGTTTTGAGATGAAAGATGATGTACAGCATTTATTTTGTCACTTTTGATTTTTACTTTATGTAATTTAATTTTTTTTTCTTTAAAAAAAAAGTAAGCATAAAATGTTTAACAAAATGATTGTTCTTGTTTTACATGTTTAGTTAGACATATTTTATTTTCAATGTTCACTTTTCACTTTTTCCTGTTTCTCGAAAAAAACGTGAGGAAGATTTTATGCTTTTCTTCTGTTTTTTTTCTGGACGTTTCCACAAATTAGGTTGATCAGTTTAAAAAATATATATATATATATCACAAATCATTATTATCATGTTAACAACATTTATTACTGTAATTTTCTGCATTAATTCAGCAGCATGGACATCAGTGCATCTATCACTGTCCAGTCAACTGCTATTGCAGTATTCTTCCTCTGAGTGGTGAGTATTCAGTGCTCATACTCCCTTTTCCACCGGCACTGGCAAATCAAGACAGATGGCTAGATTCCATAGTTTTTATCAGGTCTTAATGTGCACTTATACAATGACAGAGAACTCTCTCCCAGCGGCCGACAGACCAATGTTTGAGAATAGAGCTGGAGGGAGATAGCACTCACCGGGCCCAGACGTTTTCTTCCATCAGAGAGTCTGTGATGTGATGCAGCCCTGGCAACGAGGCTGTTTGTCAGGTAGGCAAAGAGCCCTGCCCGGCCTCTGTGCTGCTGCTGAAACAGCAACTGGAAGCTCTCTCCCACTCTCCTACCCCATTAGGCACCACTTCACGCAAGACAATAGATGTGCAGTCTGTTGTGCAGCACTTTGTTGTCTTTCTCGGACATCTTTATGTGATCACCCGTTTATGTCATTCTTTTTGAGAGACTGGCTGATATAACCTGCCGCCGTTAAAGAGTAGGAGTATTTATTTAAGACTGTTGCAACATCAAGCCAACACGCTCAGGCTACAGAGTATAAATAGAGAGCTACATCTGCTTTAATTTCAAGGGTTGGAACTGTCTAAAATAATCGCACACAGCTAGATTCTGTTTCAGGGGATGAGGTGGCAATAAAAATGCGCTCGGTTTGTTTGCGTTATCCGCTGATAAAAAAAAAAAAGCCTTGATGTTTGAATATCTAAATAAATGAGAAAATGTAAATATTTTCTTGCAGACATCTTGAGCAAGGCTGCATGCCGCGCAGGTCTCCAAAGCACATTGCTGTCTAAATGAGTGGTTATTGACAGACCTTTGGCGTCATGAGAATCACATGTTCTTTGAATCTGTGCTACACCAGCAAATGTGATCCTCTCTGATGGCTGCATTTGAACTTATTCTGATGTCCCTGAGCATTAAGGGAAGTGACAGCTTACAAATAAACCCATAATTATCACATCTGAAAGCCGCCTTCCCAAACTTTATTTGCATACCCAACACTTGGAGGAATGTGGGTAATAAACCCTGAGGGTCTCCCAGACTCTGGCAAAGTCACGGCTGTCATCTCATCAGCACACGGGTTGTTCTCAGATGTTAGTAAAAAAAAATTAAAAAGAAAAAAAAAAAAGACGGCGAGGCAGACTGAAGTGAAACAATACGGCTCTGTTAAAAAGGAAGCTACAGTAAAATGGGCAGCTCTGACTCGAGGTTCAGCAGAGCACAAAAAGGAAACTGACGGACAAGATTGTTCCCATTGTGTTTCCGCTGTGTATTTCCCCACAGATCAAGCTCTGCCGGGGCCCCGCGGGCTTCATTTCACCTCTTCAAAACCCAACATATTTTTCTAATGTCCCGAAGATAGGAACACAATGACTGGCTGTAGAATTTCATCTTAATTCTACCTGGGAACACAAAAGACTAATCACAGCCATCACAAAGGCGCTGTTCTCGCAGCTCAGTGTGTGATAGGACAGGCTCCGGCAGCATAAAGGCCCGGCCCTCCAGAGAGCTGCGAGGCTGGAAGAGGTAGTCAAATAGGAGGCAGAATAGGCCAGCAGACACCTCAGATAATGTCTGGTCCGCTGTGTGGGGAAAATGCAGACCTGCAGCACCAGACATCTATCAGAGGAGGTCAGTGTTTGGGCCAAAGCAATACAGCAGTGATGATTTCACATCTGATAATTACAACAAGAAAAACGTATGGTGATATACTACTGAAAATATGTTCTTAGACCATACTGAGCAATATTCCTTTTATCAAGTGACAGAACAAAAGTAGAAACACCTTCATTGCAGTTTTCAAACAGATCGCCTTTCTCTGTGGCACAACTTTCATACCTTCCCAAACATTTTTGCTAAATCTAGTTGGTTGCCGGTCTTTAATTAGCCCGGCTCGTTTGCATGGCTGCCATTAGGTATTCAGACAGGGTGGAGTGATAACTGACATTTACCCCCCTCTCACTCCTCTCTTGCCAGAGTCTCCCCCTCTGATTCATCTCATCTTCATTTCCCCCAGATTCCTGTTTTTAAAGTTTTATTTAGGGGTGTCATTTATTTAACAAGGGATTATTTATTTAATGCATCAAATCATTTCGGGAATGAATATTTATATATTTGTGAGGCTTTTAAATATTTACGTGGCCTCTTCATTTCTAGTTTTGGAGCCACCATAATGAGTGGTGTTGTTGGATGTCGAGGGGAATAACAAGGCTGGTTTCAAAGTGAAAAAGTGCTTTGAATATATTTCAAACTTAATTGGTCTGAATCTATTATCAGGCCCGATGCTCTGATCATAGTTTAATTGGAGGTATATTATTATGGAATGACTTTAGCTGCGGTTAATGATATTTCACTCAGCTGATGGTATTCATTTGAATGGCAATGAATGATTCATGTCAAAGGGATGCGTGTGAAAACACTCAGCGGTGCCGTGACCCCGTGTTAGCTGCTCTAATGCACTCGCAGACTGCTACTTGACTAAATTCCATTAATCCTCAAAGAAGCTTAGCCATTTTTTTCCTCTGATGCTCACTTCCTTTCTGCATCTTGTTTTACAGAGACAGCATTGTGTAATGGTGGCTTATGGGAGAGGATGAACATTAACATGGTCGTGTCCTCGGGACTTTTAGCTACTTTTTTATTTTACTGGATCTGTCTGTTGGTGCACGATTTTGGCCTGAGAGAGGAACAAGGGTCCAACCAGGCTTGCAGAGACTCTCTATTAAGTTTACACATATCGGGCCTTAGAAGAATCTTATTAACAGCAGCTTCAGGCCGTATACTCGAACAGAGAGCGGCAGACTGACTGTTGAACCAGGGACCGCCTCTTCACGCTAGAAACACCCCCCTCCTCTTCAGTCTTAATGACTAACCAGAATGAGAAGTGGAGGAAAGGAAGAGCCTGGAAGAGCCTGATTTGTTCTGCATGCTAAATATGGCCTGTAATCTTTATTCCTCTGAGTGCCTTATTAAAAGTGAAAGGAAGATGAAATCCCACCAGCCAGCCCATCCTTTCTGCTGTTTATTAGAGGGGGGCTTTTCCTCTGTTAATATTGAGGTTATGGTAACCTTAGTAGTGATAGATGCATCTCGTGCATTCAGGTAATAATAGCAATGATTGATTCCCACCTGAACCCTAGAGGTGTAATCTAGCACGATGGGGGGAGATAAAGTGGCAGCCAGCGTCTGAGAGATACACACGGAGAGACAGATTCCGTCCAGTTTATCATCCAGCAGACAACAGAGCCTTGTCAGAATTTATGATGTTTCCCCTCGTCTCTAATTCATCATTCATTAACTACTCTTTTCTCTCTTCCCCCCACCCTAAATCCATCTCTATTTGTTAGTTTTACCAGAAGGTTAGGATGAAAAATGCCAGTGTGTTAGTTTCCGAATGTGCCGAAAGATAAATGCAATTTTTGACTGCAACTGTGTCACATCAGTCAAATCAGATTTGATAATAAAAGTCTTCTTTCAGTCGCAGAGTTTGTTTCATTCGAGAAGCCAAACGGAAGCCACGCACTTGCTTTCATTTGCAAAAAAAAAGAAGTTTATTTTTCATCTGAAGTGCAGTAATTTATTTAGATTAATGCTTGGAATGCATTTAGAAGGCAATTACATGTTAAGAAAATACATGAATATGGAGAAAACGCAAAAACAACCATTAAGAATCTGCACCACAACGTTCAGAACTTATTTTACTTTATTTCTTTACCTTGCCCTTTCTATGCATCTGGAATGATGATCTCCTGTGATTTTATTCCTATCATTATGTAAACAGATAACCAGAATCAGAGGGAATATGATCAGCATATTTTTGTGCATGTATTTGCATTAAGGTGCTGCTGCTGGAGCACTAATGAAGCTCAAAGACAAGTGGAGTCCCAGATAATTATTAATTTTTTTTAAGCACCACACCTTTCCTGTGGTATAGCTGCACTGGATGGCACATCTATTATTCCATTAGCAGGTAATTAATGACTCTCATTTGTGTAACTGTTATTAAGCCCTTTGAAAGATTGTTTGTGTTCAGATGAAATGAAACACATCCCAGAAGCCATCCATTGTGGCGGATAGATTAAAAGAGCAATAAGGGGCTTTTTGAAAAATGATATTTTATCAACGGTAATTTTTCAGCGCACCTCAGGGGCAGCGATGACAGGAAAACACTGCAGTCCTCCTTCATGTTGATCTCCTTTTTTTAGTCAAACTACCAGGGGAGTATTCTAAGTGTGATTTATTCATCCCTTGACCAGTAAAAGGTGTCAGCCAGGTGAAAATGGATGCTGGGAGAGTATTGACAGGAGAAATAGCGGTGCTGTTGTCCAGCTCTGTCATAAACCACAGGGAGGGAAGAACCACGTCCTGCTTTCTGGATGTCTTAGAATAATTGAAATTTTAAATCTAAATCTAGCTGCATATTCTAAAAAATAAAGAATTTTTTTTAACTCTTTTGTTGTTGTCTTGCCTAAAACGGCAATCTAATTTCTTTCATGAGTTGAGCAAATTATATATATATTTTTTTTATTTTTGTTTCTGTAACTTCAAATGTATTTGTTTTAGTTTTTTGTTTTTCATTTATAAGTAGAAAATATAGGAGAGTAAAACAGACTGTTTTATGAACAAATGCCCAGGCTTTCCAGAGGAGAAGCTGTGCAACGCAGTCACTGGCATTCCACAACTCCAGCTGGAAAAGGCACACAGCATCTCCTTGGGATTTATATTTAGCATTTGCAATGCTACTTATAAAATATTTCATAAATAATGTGAATATATTAGATGGAGTGGGGGGAAGAGAGAGAGAGAGAGAGAGAGAATTGTCGCCAGTCATATGCACTGCCATAGCAACAAGATGTTCCGCCTTTATCTGTTTAGGGCCCATGATTCTTAAACTGTTCATTGCCCACGTTTCCTTTTTTAATCAGAGTGTGTTTGGGATCCCCTGCAGCAGGGATCTAGATAAAAGGATTAACTCTGCCTCCGGTAGTTAACCACATTTAGACTTTGCCAGGCAGGCCCTCGAAATGAAAATAGATGGATTTCAAATGCCTACATCAGTGTGTTTTGATTGTGTGTCATTAAGTGTCAGGAGGTGTGCATTTATCAATAAATAAAATTGCAATCGTTGCAACATAAAAACAAATACTGCCAGCTTAACATTTTGAAAATTATAAATAGTTTAAATGTGGCCCACATGAATGCATATGTATACTTTGACAGCTTATTTTGTAGTGCAATGCAGCGTGCATGTTTTTCATACCTCCTAAAAATGTACATTCCCTCTTTTTTTTAAGTCAAGATCCCTGTCACCCTTTGTGACAAGAGCATTGACTTCTCAACACTCAAGAGACATGTTTTTATTTTTTTATTTTTTCTTTCCTTTAAGGGGGAAAAAGAAGATAGAGATGTCTGCTGCAAACTGCATGTCTGGTTAAAGTCATAGCCTCGTTGGGGCTTTAAAAAAAGCTGGAAATCATGAGCAGCATACCGGTTTGAAGAAGGGTAAAATCTGTCTCGCAAAGTAGATGCTCATGTATTCATTACGAGTTTTGATCCAGGAGGCCTTGCTGGAATCTTGGAGGCTCGATATGCCGGCCACCACTTCTCTGCCGGCTGGCTAACAGTGTACAGAAGGAAAGAACCAGGTCCTTTTGTCCCCGAGATTTGCATATATTTCTCTTGGATGCACTAAAGGAATACAAAAAGACTAATTCACTATTGAAAGTCTCCCTTGTAAGATTAAAAAAAAAGTCCTATTAGAAATGTGTGGCTGCTCTAGCGGTGTTGTATTTATTTTTCTTTCCCTCCCTTTATTTGTTGGAAACATTTTTTCCTAGACTGACATGTGCATAAACAAACAAACAAACAAAGTAAAAAAATGCATAACTTGAAAATTCTTGTTACGTTCAAATTCAAATTATCTCTGAAGAAAATTGTTGTATTTTTTTTCTATACCAATTTTTTTTCATTTTCAGAGACCTACTTTTAGATACATAAAATGCTTAATATTATAATTAATATTATTAATAATACAAGAGTAAGGGGGCTGTGGAAGCTCAGTAGTCAGTGCTGTGGTCTAGTTTGAGCACAGGTTGTGTCAGAAAGGGCGTCCGGCATCAAATATTTGCCAAATCTTTCATGTGAGTTTGCTTGCTGTGGCGATCCGTGCAGAAGGGAGCAGCTGAAAGAACAACATCGTGATTAGAACAGAAAAATAAGATATTTTATCAAGAAAGCACAAGTTTCTCCGTACTAAAAATCCTGAACATTTCAGGTTACATTTAGGTTAAAAACTTGAAACGTGATTTGTTTTTCTTTGCCCATGAACCTGTTTTTCTCCATCTTCTGCTCTCTGCTCCATGCCACAGTCTGCCTCTGCCTCTGCCACCGTGGTACCATGTGCCACACAGACGTGTGAATGCGAACATGTGAACAGCACTCCCAGAGGGAGTGCCCACAATGCTTATCGCTCTGACCTGAATTCTGTGACGACAGACAATTTTACAAACAGCTGGGGATCAATCAAAGCCCACTTGAAATATGCCACCTGCCACTTTTACATTAGGAGGCATGCTGTTCAAAATGGAACACTTTCACTTGTATTTGTGATTATTTTACAGGCAAAGTTGGTCTCCTTATGGGGCCTCAAGTGCCAAATGATTTATCCCCACCACCACCACACCCCCCACCCCACCCCTCCTGCACTATACCACCTCCACCCTCCAGAGCTGGGTGGAGGGAAAGGGGTAAGATTTACTTTTAAGTTGTTTCTGAACCTGGGGAGGCAGTCAACAAGGGAAGGATAGATACAGGGTTTGTGTTTAAGCTGAAGATCCTGCGCCCACCACTTACCTACAGCCCCCATTCAGAGACAGCATAATTTGTCAATTTTGCAATCTGTGGGTTGCATGAGTTTAAAATGAAATATAGACATTTTCAAACAAAACGCATTAAGTTTGCAAAATCCCAGTTGTGGAGACACTTACTTTTATTGTTTAAGATGTTTATGTCTCCATAAACTGACTGCTTTCAGGTGGAAGTGACTATTATGCCCAAGTTAATCTGGAGTCTCTCCTCTCCCAGCAGATGTCAGTCTTACTGCTGCAGACAGATGTGACAAACACAACTCTTTTTTTAGCCAGATATGTTTTATATACAGTGCATAATATTGTTTTGAGCAAATAACTCAGTACACAATTACTCAACAGGTGGATATGATTAACAGAGGAATTAAACTAGTTCAATAACTGCCATATTTTTTAGTGTTTTTTTTTTCTTTTTCTGCTGTGTTTTATAACATCCTGCCGTACACACAAAAAAAATCAAAATCAAGCGCAAGTGTGAATGACTTAGATAACAATATGTTTGCATAATCTAAACAAATTCTGATTTATTTCTGTTGGTTGCCTGTCAGTCTAAAACCTAAACTAAAAAATTAAAAATTAAATCATTCAACAACTTGTTTTTGATTATTTTAGTCAGTTAAATTGAACTTTTTGTTTATTTTAAATGGATTTGAGGTTAAGTTGCAAAATGCACAGCAGTATCTGCGATACATTTTTGTGGTTGCACTTGAATGTGCCGTTACATTCGATGAAAAAAAAAAAAGCCTAATGTTTTCTTCACATCGTGTGCTGTTTCTCCGTAGGCCTGTTGAATCCATGTTGCTCCAGTACGGCTCATAAGTGGCAGGATAACAAATGAACAGAATCCATGAGGCCACGTGCCGAAACAGATGCTTTGGTCGTGGTGTTAACCCAAGTTGTTTTAGCCAGAATCTTACTTCTCCAGAAAGACACTTTACGTGGTCTTCCCCATCTGCTGCGAGTAGAGTGTCAGTCCTCCAGAGTGATGCTCGACACAAGGTCATCGGAACGCCACAGACTCACTGCATATGGTCCCACAAACTGTTGCTGTTTATTAGGAGACCATGCATTATATTCCAGATTAAACTGGATAATTAGCTTTTTGTGAACCATTAATTTTGGCAGGTGAAGAGGGGGCAGAGAGGGGAATAAATAATGTGGCTGTGTGACAGTGTGCTAAAACAAATGTGGGCATCTTTTCAACTGCTCATTTTAGCTCTTCTAAACTGGCCTCATTTGCAAAAGAAATTTTAAATAGACAGCCCGACTATTAATACCGACTTTTATAAACTGGAGGCTGTTGTGTTTAATATGCTGGTTCAGTGGTTCCTTTTATTGCTCTGTTCACCTATTCTGTATTGCATAAAGTGTAAATCCAAACGCTTCTTAAAGCAGTAGTTCAGACCTTTTAAAGCAGGGCTCTATGCAAAGTTTATGAATAATTAATATTTTACCTGGTAAAAACCTCCATTTTGAGAAAAAGAGTTTAATTCTGACTGGATTAACAAATTAAAAGCTAGTTCAAGTGAGGTCAAATGGAAACTCAAATATTTTGCAGAAGTTCAAGTTCCAGACTTCACTGGAAGTATTGCAACTAGTTTCAGCTGCCACTACCACTATTTGTTCTTGCAAATAACCACAGAATTCTTCATAAATAATCATGTAATGCAACCACAATCAG
The DNA here is from genome assembly GCF_001649575.2 of Kryptolebias marmoratus. Classification (NCBI taxonomy): domain Eukaryota; kingdom Metazoa; phylum Chordata; class Actinopteri; order Cyprinodontiformes; family Rivulidae; genus Kryptolebias; species Kryptolebias marmoratus. Next base: position 14,321,215 of record NC_051440.1, on the reverse strand, counting down.
AAGGTTAAGGTTCATATTTACTATGGAAATTTTGAGATTAGAATTTTTCCAAGATGAAGGTATTGCACTTTGGTCTTGGTCCCGATTAGAATAACTGGTAACTTGACAATATGGTGAGAAATAAACTCTAGTTCTCTAAATCTAGAAATGGACATTTAGTAACAAATTTAAAAAGAAAATTGAGACATTACCTGGAGGAACACATTCAAACATCACAGAGTCCTGTTTATAATTGTTATTTGAAGCTCATTATCAAATCAGAGTAAATTTCAGGCTTGCATTTATTTCCAAACTAAACTCTAAATGAACTATCAATCAGCTCCATTATTTCTGTAACTAGGCAATACAGTAACAATATTTTGCAGTAATACTGGAGAAATTAAGTCATAACATAAGGTCTGAAGTAGGTTTTGCTATGTTGTTTGGTTTTTGTTTGGGATATATTTTTTTTTTGTTTCTTTTTTTTGGGGGGGGGGACTCGTGTTTGAGCTTATACAAGTAAATCACTAATCCTATATTATTAGTTTTTCCTCAGGAGAGGAGAATACTGTGATTCATTTGACACAAGCTAACTGTGGGTTCTGGCTCTCTACAGCTCAGCTGAGAACATTTTTAATATTAGGTTATGTTTTGTGCCGCCGGTCAAGCTCATAATTGCTTTGGCTAATAACATGCAGTTCTTCATCTGTAACTTTATTAACAAAGGGGCCTACATAAATTAACTTAATACCAAACAAAGTGTTGGTAAAGGCTGGGGAGTTAGTGCTTGTATTATATTCTTTAAAGATTCCTATAAGTGTCCTCTATTCAAACTCCTCTCTTTCGTTTTAGAAACTTGATAATTTCATGGTTCAGAAGGTGATTGAAAGCAGCTTAGTGACTTCTTTTAATATTCGTGAGACACTAAAAGGAAACTGCTGGTAATAAAAAAATGACAATTGTTGATCACAGCCCTGTTATAAATCCATTATCAAGACTGTTGAGGTGTGAACATTTTGTATCTGCTTTTTCACCATGAAAGTGTCATAGCTAATCAGCTAAAATAACTGCTGGTCTAATAAAGCAATAGGTCCCAAAAGTTTCAGCTAATGACCCAAAAAATACCAGCAGAAAATGCTTGTGACACCGGCATTCACTGGTTGAAGCATATCTCTAATCCAATAAATAAGAGCTCAAAGACAACACAAAGTCTTAACAACCACTGCATAGTTTTTATCAATTTACAACTGTTTTTAATCTCTTAATTATGGCAAAAAAATATAATTATGAATCATTTTTAAATTTTACTTGTTTACTGGAAATTGTCTCAAGACCCCAATTTGGCCTGTTAGAACCCACACTGAGATACTGACCCCAACTTTGGGAATGTAATATTTTAATTCTTTTGCATTGTCTAAGTACTTCTTACATAAAATTTCTGGAAAAACTTTCACAGCTTTAAAACTTTAAAAGAGCTCAGTCTGAAATCACATCTTCAATTTTTAATTAGCTAAGAGCTGCGATATTTTATTAGAGAGCTGCACTTAGGGTCTATAGTGAAAAAAAGAAGCATTTTTTAAATTAAATAATATATTATTTGCTTTATTTTAGTTATTTTTGACAGATGTTATAAACCACAAACTATGATATCAAGGATAAAAACCATAAAAAAAGGAGCCGTGTGTATTATTTTGACTCAAAAAGGGAAAAAGACGAGTCAGCTATAAATGTGGTGTCCTGTTATAGGAAACACAGCAGCACGGGAGCGTGAGCAGCCAGGACGCTCCTGAATACGACACATCTCTCTCCCCCCTCCAACCAACAGCATCATCCACGGTGGGGGGAGGATGTGGCTGTTCTCTGCCTGGAAGGAAGATGTTGGCCAGGGACCATAACGCCTGCAGCCGCTAGCAAAGCCCTCTAAAATATTCATCACATAACTTTTCTGTGTGACTATATGTTTTTAGCAGATGGTTACATTTTTGAACAGAGAACAAAGTTGTAAAAGGAATATGATTTCACTTGTTGCCATGGGAACAGAGATGGATGAAGATGTTTCATGGTTCACTGGTTGCCTCGCGCATGTGTGTGTGTATGAATTTGCCTGTCTGTATGATAAAGTGTACATACCCTACAATAGAATGTTTTTACAAGTAATCTCATCTCGTAAGGACGTGTTTTGTTCACTATTAAATTTATGTGCGGTGGAGTCCACCGTCACTTCATTTGCGTGAAGGATATTGTATTAAGTTGTTCAGAAAAAGGTCAGCGCGTTTCTAAAAGGGGATCCGTTTCTAATACACTATTACAAGAAGTATCAAGCAGCTGGTAATACAGTATTATGTGTGGGAAAAAAATATGTTCTCTTGTCAAAAGCTCTGTTTGCAGCATGATTTATTTTGCTCTGTGATGATGAAGTGGTACTCATTTCATAGCGTATTAGCCAACTGCCTAAATAGTGATGATTCAGTAGCAAAGCTTCTCATTTTCACATGACATATGAAAGGGGGGGATCTGTCGATAAAGGCGACAATAACAGCAGCCCTAGTTATCTCCTGCCTATTTTTTTTTTTTTTTCGGGTAGCTATATTTCAAAACGAGTGTTCATCCATTTGTGAGAAACTAATTAGATTGTGTGAGTTGCATGATATGGGGGTCCTACACATAAAAGCCGTGCCGTGGAGATGAGCAACGGTTGCCCGTGCCCCAGACAGCGCTGATAGTGGAGCCGCTCCTTTAATTCCTGCTCTCAAAAATCAGATCCTAATTGCGTGTCTGATTTTAGTAACTTGTTCAGCAATTTAAGAAAATTGCTTTTTGAAATGTAACAATTTCACTGATCTTAAGCTTCTCATTCCTCATTCTGCGCACTGCATTGAGGACTGTCTCTTTGCAGGCCTCATCAGGCAGTAATTGAAAGGTTCTCCTTTGTCTGTAAACTGCTGACCCCGCAGAATTGATCACGCAGATCATTTGCGGGCATGAAAAAACTGTTTATCAAGCTCATCAGAAGGAGAAAGATGAAATATTTTCTGTTTAATTGTTTAAGTTACTGAGATATTGAGGTTTTCGTTAACTATGCCGTGCAGCTGGGCGCCATTACAACAAACTACAAAAAAACACACAAATACACACACATTCATATAGGTGTGCATGCACACACGGAGACCAATTCCAATTTATTATATCTAACCTGGCAGCATGCAGCTTTAAGACACCAGGTGAGGAATGTAGTTATTAGAAGAGGCACCTGCAGACTGAGCATGGGCCCTTTGTTTCTCCTGTGACAAAGAGCAAGACAAAATTTCCACAGAGGCATGTACGAGGGCTGAATTGTATCTTAATGGAATGGTTTTATTCATCAAGCGAGGTCTGTGCTCTCGTCCACTGCTGTGCTGCCTTAAGGGACAGTGAGTGATTCCGACCACTCAACCTCATTATGGAATCGTATTAATATTTAAGGCGCTGGAATTGAGGAATAAAGAGGGTAATTGATAGCATCAAAATGGAAGTGTTTGAACCCTGTTATATTATTTAAATATTTCTATTAGTGCTGCCACAATGTGAGCAGAAAATGCAGAAAGGACTCCCTTTTTTAATGTGACGCCAGCTGCTGGTGACAACCGTAAAGTTTAAACTTACTTGTAAATGCGGCGCACCGTTGCAGATGAGACTGAGACACAAGTAACAGGCTGATGGGAACAAGTAGTGGGCTTTATCTCTCTTGATGAAGCTGGGCAACTTTTTTGGACAAAAGAGGAGGTAGAAAACAACATCTATTCCTATTTGTCTTTATTCTAATCTAATGTTGATAACACTGTGCACAGTTCTAGCTGAAGCTCTCACGGTAAGGACAGTAACCTTTAAAGTCCACACTGTGTGTTTGTGTGTGTGCATGTATGCGTGTTAATCAGCTGATTAGACTGTATGGAAGCAAAGTGACATGTAAGCATAAATGAGTCTGCAGGCAAGTAGACTGTGAATGATAATGATGCTCCGGAGTTCTACTTAGCATAACATAAGGGAGCGCTGCTTGTGCTCATGGCATTCCTCAGAACGTAGTCAGTGGACTTTGTTACAGACTAGCACTAATTAGGCTGTGCCACGTTTTGCCAGCGGCTCTACAAAAACCACCATTGTGGCTTGGTTCTGGATCTTGTGCATGATTTAGCCTGAACATTGCATCAGCCAGTCGTGGGGATGAATGCTAACTTTCTGCTGTTATCTGTTGTGCGAGATGAAGCATATGGAGATACAGCCGTGCAGGTGCAAGGAGCCCGTTATTTGATTGTTACCTGGAGATTGATAATCATGCAACACAAGCATCAGGGTGTGTGCTCAGTCTGCTCGATGAAAAGGCCTTGAATGGATGTTTTTGTTGTTTGTTTGTTTTTGTTTTTGTTTTTTTAACTTTTTTTCACTAAAGCAGAAAAAGGGCTAAAACCAGACAGGTTGCTAACAGATGCCAGTGTATCTGTAGCTTCTCACTGATTTCACTTTATGACTTAAAGAGGATGAAGGCTTTAGGAAGAAAGCATGTAGATAAAACAATAACATAACTATAAGCACTCAGAAAGCAACAACTTCCACTAAGGCCATATCATCAATGAAAAAACTTGATTGTGGTCCAGACTGTGATCACCACCAAAATTTTATTAATTGTTTTTTGTGACAACCCCCAACATTTCCTGAAAAATGTTGCAAAATCTGTGCATTAGTTTTTAAATAATCTTGCTAACATACAAACAGACCAACCAGCCATCACTAACAAAAACATATCCTCCATGGCACTGATCATTACAGTGAAAGATTAAAGCATGCTGATACTGAAATTTGATTAGCTTCCATAAAAGTTTAAAAAAGAAGTTAAAATAAATAACTCTTATTTATTTTCCTTTAATTAAGTAGCAAACAGAACTGTATAAACATCTTATAACAAACTTATTGTGTTACACAGATTTTCATGAATTTTGTTTGTTTGCTTACGATGACATTTCCCTTTTGGACGTATAAAAGTAGATTCCTATTGAAAAACCAATGAGTGAAAATGAAAAATGATCATAGCGTTGTAATGACACATATAGTACTTCTTCGGTGTCATCCACAGTACTCCGGATATTTTGAAAAAGATTTTCTGTTGTGTTTGCAGCTTTTGTCCTAACTCTTAACACTTAAACTGAGTTTTGTTGAGAAAAATGTGCATTTTTTTTTTAAAAAAAAAGAACATTTCAAAACAAAGATTTTTAAAACTTCATTTCTAATGTTTCCAAATCTCCAGGTCAGCAAATATGAAACTTTTCAAAAACAGTGATTAAACAGCCAGTTTTAAGCAAGCCCACCATCACTTTGTGCCTTAGAAACAAACAAATATAAAGCTGTAATTATTGGATTTTCTGGGTGTGTGACACTTTATCATGATGCTGAACCTCCCATTCAAAAGGTGGTACCAAACACGCAGCTAAGAAGATTGCAAATCAAACCGCAAACAGGAGAAGAATTACTTGTTTTGAGGAAACGAGCATCCTTGCAGTTGGATCATTTATCATTTAAAGACTGCAAAGTTATGAAAGTTGTGGCGGTTTTCTTGTGGTAAATCTTTAAGTTCTTCTTCTCTTATAGATAAATGGTTGACAAACCAGCACATTATCACTACGTATTGGGTTGTCTTTTAAAACTCTAAACCCCTGAGTTGAATGCTGAATTTTTTTTTTCAGTCCATTTTTGTGAATGATAGAAACACTTGACAGAATCACATAAAGCATGTGGCTGTAAGAAGAAAAAACAGCAAAAAAAAAAAAAAATCAAATCATTAGTCTACAAGGTATACAAGGTTTAGTTTAGATAAAACAGGTTGAACAATTATCATCTTTCTGCCTTTCTAATGTTATTAACAGATGAATTATGATGATTAAATAAGCCTTTTTCTTGTTAGTTATGAGGCTTTGTTCAACAGTCGCAGTTTTGCTGTTCAATTAAGGAAATGCGGCTCATTACATTTTCTTTAAATTCTTAATGAAATTCAGTGCATAGGTCAAATTACTTCTAATATATAAGCTTGACACCAGTCAGCCTCGGGACCTCCTACAGTGCAATCAAACAAAGGAACTATTTGTTTAAGTTAAACATGTCGATCTTTGGGCAAATGCAATCTTGTTTTTTGCGGCGCCCCTTCAGTTGTCACATTTTCTTGCACTTCCCCAAATGGGTGTCCTGAGTCCACGGACCGTTCCCTTTTAATAGATCAAAGCGTTGCAGCACTGTGATGTCGTCGATTTTGATTGGTTGTGATGAAAGGACATTTCCAAGAATCCATTGAAGTTTCATGAAGTTCCGTTTGAAAATCATCTGTGAAATCATCTTATGGGGGGAAAAAAAAAAAAACTAATTCCTTTTGAATTTTTTTTTTAGAAAACTCTATATGGCAAAAAACATATAGATGAGCTCAGAGTATTTTGAACTTGACCTGAGCCACAGGTATCTTTCATTTTTAAAAATTCAGGACAAGATTGAAAGCATTTCCAACTTCACCTGATTATATTACTAAAAGAGCAGACATAAAATTTGGTGCTAAATAATCAGGGGACTATCTGTTATCAGTGCACCAGATTCTGAAATGTTTTAATGCGTGGCTCTAACAGCTGTCATGGACTCCCAGGTCCAGGTTAATATATATATGTGTGTGTGTGTGTGTGTGTACGTGCGTGCGTGCGCGTGTGGGTGAGGGGTGGGGAGTGGGGGGTATGTATAAGGTAGAAACACAGCTGGTGCTTTGCAACCTAGCTGCTTGGCCCCTAATTACAGTGTTGATGCTTGATCAAATCTTTTCTTTGAGTTGTTAACAGAAGCAGTGGGAGTTATAAGAACAGAGCAGTTATGCAAAGGCCGTGTTGAATGAAGGATGTGTGATTAAGCAGCAGGGCCTCAGAATACTATAATGTGGTCTATATTGCCTGGGAAGAAAGAAAGAAAAAAAAACACATTAATGCACTGACTGCAGCCAGTGAGTTTTTCTCATGGAGTGCCTGTGTTGGCATAAATAGATAGCCAATTTGTAAAATCGTCTGCCTGAACATAAGCATCTTGGGCCACTCTAATTGGTCATTTTCCCGCCTGTATTGAGTGCCTGGATTGATTTATTGCCTTTTTTAAAAGGCCGTGGGGACTCGGAGAACAGCTGTGCCAGCCGTCCGTGCCGGAACTGTTATGAAAACAAGGGGGCTGAGTGCTGCGCATCGGACAGCAGCCGTGGCAGAAAGCAGCGGGTAGAGTGAAGCAGAGCGGCATGGCAGACAGCTGGCAAAGACAGTGTCTTCTGTCTGGCATCGCTGGAGATGCAAGATTTATTTCAGCAAACACTGCTGAGTGGAGAAGCCCTGCTCTGGTGGCAATCGCTGCCTTTCTCGCGAAAACACACCAGCGGAGAATTTGCCTGATTGCCGCAATTCTTTAATCATAACAGGGCCTGTGTGATTGGAGCCAGAGAAAAGGCATTTTTCATGTCATGCTATCTCCCCCTCATCCACTTGACGTGGAGAGGACTCGGAGAGGGCGCGTTTGAGTGGTCTGTCTCTCAGGGTTTGAGTGATAGCTCCCCAACCCGAGCTTATCTCAGCTGAATCCAGCTGTTTGTGAGCAATCACAATGATTTACTCTCCCACCTCATGTATTTGGCTCAAACAGTTCCATCACATGTGAGAATTAGAATATTATATCAATCTTATCTGTCTGTGCACGTGCGACCTTACCAGCTTTGTTGTTTGCCGTGTGAGCTCCTATCAGAAGGTACTTTGTGGTTTAGAGATGTGAAGAAGTGTCTGATGCATAAAAGCAGAGCAAATAAAAGGCTTAGAGAAGGGTGTTGCTGTAAGACTCTCAACTGTAGCAAAAAGTGTGAGTAATGACCTCTGTGGGAAGCAACAAAAGTGAGGAGAATGTCTGAATGACTGTGTAAGTGTCACTTGCTCTGTGTGAACAAGGAACATTAAATACAAACACTTGTTCCGCAACAAATTTTTCAAGCGGGTATCGTTTTGATTACTTTAGTGAAATTATTCTACATTTCTGTTTTTGTGTACTTATTTCAATCACAGCCCTAATATTATTGTCTGCAGTGCAGCTTGCTGTGAAACATTTGAAGTAATTCACTTCACGTTGAAGCATCTGCGAAGCAGTAAGCACTCCTAGCCTCTCCATTGACTTTGATTCTCTTGTGCAATGTGAGAGCAGATAGCTAAGTGTCTCCTTTTTGAACTGTGATTCTTAGAAATTGCTGTATTTAGCGCTGCGGATTGGGAGCTCGAGTCGTCCGCATGCATTTGAATGCACATTCTGTGAGTCCTCCGCTACTGAAGTAAGAAAATAAAGAGAGAGACAAAGTGATTGTGTATATATGTGCAAAGTGTGTGAAAGGGGAAAAAAAATGAAAGAGAGAGACGGCGAGGGGAAAAGTAATCGCACAGTCTTCATCTAGTACTTAACTTTAGGAAATATGAGTCTGGTTGAAGATGAAAGGGACTTAATCTCGAATGCCTCAAATGCCTCTCTCCTCTCCTCTTTCTCTTCTCAGTGCCTGCTGTCCGCTGGGACTGGCCCATTCTAGCACATTGGAGTGCATTATGTAATCCCCTCCAAGTCTCAATGCCCTGTAGTAACGGTTTAATTAGGGGAGGGGGAAGCAGGCATCATGACATTCCACCTGCCATTATTTCGGAAACATTCACCAAGTTGTTGTTGTTGGGTTTTTGTTTTGTTTTTTTGACCAGACAGTTTTCAGTCCAACAGCTGTACCTTTTTAAGCTTTGGGCTTGCTGGATTCAGCGCTTGTCCCTTGTGCAGCTCCTGCACCCCCACCCCCCCTCCTGAGCCGACTCTCCTTCTTCCTTTTTTTCACGCAGTCTCACTCCAGCCAACCCCAGCCCCCCTGCTGGCCAGTCAGCCAGTACGGGCATGCTCAGTCAGTCAACACTTCCACAGCACCAAGTGTTTGAATGGAGCCAAGAGGAACTACACAGAAGTTTCCTAAGAAACAGGATTTATACAAACTAAAGGGTGTGATGTATCTGGACCTGCCACACTTCATTCTTTTACTCCTGGATTGTATTTTTACTAGATATTTAGGTTCATGACAGTTTTGGGAATGTTCAACATTTCCTTATTGCTAAGAGAAGATGTTTAGCTTATTATGTATATATATATATATATAGCTTTATAAACCTTTTAGTTTGGCCTCCAGTACACTTCTTTTATTACATGAGCAAAATATTGTATATTCAACGCATTAAACAGGATTTCATTAAAAGGCCGATATTAAAGTTCTAGCATTTCTTTCGGGAATCCATATAGTCTGCTGCCTTTGAGTCCAGAGTTTTTAACTAAAAACTAATGATGCTGAGAAGACATGAAGTTTTTTTCTTTATTAAAAAAAATTAAAAAAAAAAAAGAGAAGACGAAGTTATCGCCACTTTGGTCCTATTTTGTAAATAAACGTCATGCACGATCTCACACGATACTGTGAGATCTCGCGAGATTTGATAAAGTTCAAAAACTGTGTTAAGAATAACTCTCAGCTTCTACCACAACAAAATTAGCTCAATATTTGAGTTATAGACAGTTTCTGTGTTGATTAGTTTTGGTGGCCATCTTGAGTTGGGTTGACCCCAAATGTTAATGAGTTCTAGATGTGCATTTAATGATTACTTTCTATGTAATAAAGTGACCGATATTGGGCCCTCTGTTTGTTGACAGGACAAATATTAAGTTTATTCACTCCTTCAGTTGCATAACTTAAACTACCAGGCACAAAGTGAGTGAAGATCATTTAACTGTTTAGAAAATTAAAGCAGTTACTTTCAATTGACCGTCCTGAGTTTGGTTCCTGCTGTGGGGAAGAACACACGCACACACACACACACGCACACACTCACACACATGACTAGTTACATCACTCACCTGTTTTCTCTTGTGAATGAGTCCTTCCTGTAGTCTGACGTTGCAGAGATGTGGGGCTATTTGTCCAATGGTTGTCCTAATTTTTTATAACTTAAGGGAATAAAGGATTAATAACATCTACAACCTCAAACTTTACATGTGGGAGCTTTGAAAGTTTTACACCAAAGCTTTCTGTGAAGTCCTGCATTTTTTTTTTTTACACACTCACATCCTTTGTGTTACTCACATCAAGGGTATTTATTCAGGACTAAAGAGGAGTGATACATTTCATATTGCATTTTAAATTAGTGAGCTTCTTAAGATGGTTTATTAGGGCTTTTTTTTGATTCTGCATGGTTGTTCGTTTACAGATATATTGTTTTGTATTTTATAACACGGTAGATGGAAGGAGCCCATCTGATCAGTCCCGATCTTGTTTGCAGCATAAGAACAACTTCAAAGACAACTCCCAGAATATTTAAGAGCCATCGTCAACCACAGTTTCTGCAACAGAAAGAAACTGCTCTGCTTGATTTGAAAGAATGAAGGCAGAATATCCACACTGCGTTGATGCTTGATGGTCTAGTTTTTAACAACAGTAATGAATTTTGATTTTTTTTTTACATTGGTTGTTGAATTTCACTGTTGTGACCCTCAGTTCAGACCTCATAGAAAGTATCCCTTAGTTGTGCTCCACTGTGGATATCTGACAAGAAAGAACACATCTTTGGTTATAATTTTCTTTACTCCTGGCACGAGCGCACACAGATACAAACAAATTTAGAATTTTTTTGAAGGGCTTAACAGCCCTCTCAGTCACTGTTCTTCCCATCCTGGGGGGTAGGGTGCTGAATAGAATTAAACAGAATCTGATAATGACTTATTAAAATCTGTGGTTGAATAAATGAAGTGTGTTGTGTAGCCATTAGAGGATGGGAGCTATTACATTTTGATTTGTGAAGTGGGGTGTGGACGTGCTAATCCAGTGCCAGTTGGGGATGCTGGAGGGAGGAATCAAGCCACGCATATAATATGAGAACATTAGGCTGATGTACACAGACGGATGCTTCAGAGCAAGAGAAATAGGGATGATCGATGAACTCCAGAAGGAAAGAACGATGCTTATAGAATTACTTAATTCACCCCACAATACTGACAGGCTTTAGAGACACGGTTGTATAAGAATAGTTTTTGTTACCTTACAGTTTTTGAGATAATTCTGACCCCATTTTGGAAATACTTAGATTCCACAGGTAAAAGTTGAAATGCTATATCTATTCACTGACAGATGCTACTGTATCATGGAGTGGCTGAGGCAGACCAATGGGGATGGAGGATTTTTTTTCCCAGCATTTGCCAGACTCCGTCTGAGACTGATAAATCACCTCGCACCAACCCTTCTCCTGTGTTTTCTTTTCAAATGTAGAATCGATGGATTTTTCCTTCATTTCATTGACCTGTGCATAATGGTGCTCTCGCTCCTTTACCACTGGGAAGGAGAGCAGCGTCACAGACATGCTTGCCCAGGCAAAGACAGGCGGCCTGGGCTTTGTGTTGCTTAGTGTTCAGCCTGGAGAAATTAATGTGCTGTGAAATTAGCATTTTATCTGACTGCAGATACAGTAATGGAGGCAATTAGAGTGCAGAGGAGAAGTGGTGCTTGGGGTAGAGGAGAGGTAAGGGACAATCCCGAAACTGTGGGAGCCCAGTGGAGAGTCACGCAGTCATACTCATTGATAACACAATCACCTCTGTCTGGCAAGCAACACCAGAAAAACTGGTGGTTAGAAAAAAACACAAAAATAACGACAAAAAAAAAATTCTTATGGAATGACTTTAAATCGTGTAGATTAGCAAAGTGAGCACCTACACAAGTCACAAAATGACTATAGCACAATATCTTTTATGTTGGCAGGAAAACTGATCTCATTACACTTTTGACATTGAGGCTCCTCTGCTGATTTTCTTCTTCTTTTTTCGGATTTCCACTGTTGACAGAACTAATAGATGAAATTTTTGGAGTAGGATGAGAAGGAGACGATGAAATCAATGCACATTCTGAGCTTAGATAATTTCTCATCAGTTATTTTCAGACATGACATTGTGTGTTTACAGCTGCAGGGCGGTATTGTCAACTCTCTTTATCACGTCTCCAGATTGAAATTGATCCCTGTGATTGTGAGCTACGGGGAAGTAGATGGATTTTATCAGATGGAGAGGGGCTGCCAGTGCACTGCGCCGTTACCTGAAGCCTCATAGATTATTTATTCTTCAAAAGATTCTCTGATGTGTGGCTGGAGGGGAGGGGCTAACATATAGCCTCGTTTAATTTAGAGGATTTGAAGAAAATTGTGATATTACATAAACCTGTTCTGAGACTCCTGATGTTACACAAGTCTCTTCTCTAAGTTTGTGCAAATTTATTAGTTACTCACATTGTTATTGCTTTCCTGTGTTACAATGTACTCATGGAGCTGTGTCTCCCTCTGTATTCCTCAGAACATCAGAGACAAATATTGACATAGCTTACAGTTACAAGGGAAAGAGTTTTATCAAAGTTTGCTGTGTGGTGAACAGATGAGTTGTTGTGCCTTCTGTACACATGACTTTCTGAGCAGTTTGTTTGCCAAGCAACAGCTCAGCCAGCTATTACCTATTTCACACATTTTTCATCATGACATATCTGACAAAGATAAAGTGAAGTGTCTGACAGTTAAATTGACATTTCAGATCTTTTGAAGTGGGGTTTTGTGGAAAGGTTATGAACGATGAATATCTCACTTGTTGTAGATAGCTCTTTGAACGTCATTAGTCTGGAGAAAAAGACTAATTCTGACTGGAGTGTCAAGCTAACAACAAGTCTGAGAGGGTCTACGAACAAAGTGGACAACTGTCTTTTGAAAACAACTTCGGGTTATTGAGATTTAGATAAGAAAATTTGCATGAACCTCTGTTATTTTTTTTATATTGGAGTTATTCTAACATTGCAGCTTTCCACTTAGGTCTTGGATCTGTTAGCGCCTCAGTCCAGTTTGAGTTCAACACTATTTTTTTAAACTTAGGTCATTCAAAGATATGTCCACATCAGGTAAGATATTAATTCTTCATAACCCCACTTTAAAAATTCTGTATTGTAGCTGTAATGACAACATATCTGACAAAGATATGGAGTTTTAGACAGTTATTTTTTTGTTGATTTCCAATTCTATATTTTCGATCATTGTTTATCTTGAATATGACCTCACATAGGGACAGTGGCGCAGTGGTTGGAGCTGACGCCTCCCAGCAAGAAGGTTGCAGGATTGCTTCCCAACCTGGGGCCTTTCTGGGTGGAGTTTATGTGTTCTCCCTGTGGGTGTACTCCGGTTTCCTCCCACAGAACAAAAACATGTATGTTAGGTTAATTGGTAACTCTAAAATATTGTCCCTAGACGTGAGAGCGTGAGTGAGGTGTCCCCGCCTCTCGCACAGCGATGGCTGGAGATAAACACCAGCTTCCTGCTAGACGAAAAGGACAAGCATGTAAAGAAAATGGATGGATGGATGGATGGATGACCTCAGGTGTTTTTTAGCATAACAAATTTGTCCTTTTCTTATATTTGTCCACTTCTCATTTGACTTTTTTGAAACTTTCTTCTTGTTGGTAATTAGCAAATTTTCCACAAACTTGTGGGTTTAGGCAAGTGTAACAGTATTTTTCCTTTTCTTTTTGTTTTTTTAATAATATGCCGGGCTAAAGCCAGCCACCCCCATTCAGCTCGTTTCTCCCTTGCTTTTCTGAGTAAAGACAGCATGACTTCTGCAGTCGGAGGATCACGCCCAATAAGAACATTATCCCAAAGAGTGCACTGGGCTGGCAAGAGTCGGAGATAATACCCCTTCCTCTTAAACTCTACCCCTCCTGCTCAGAAAGTAGAGGCAGAGACAGGGAGACCTTCCCAAATGATACCCCACTGCAGCCATGAAACCAATTGTTCCCCTGTCACCTTATGCTTTAGGGAGGAAAGCCAAAGGATGTCTGGGTGTCTGCATAATATCCTTATTCTCAAACATGAGGGTGTAGTCGTTGTGTCCATTAGTGTCAACACACCAATGCTAAATGTGCCTGAGCTGTCTTTTCTTTTTAGCTGCAGTGTTCGTCTGTCTGTGTAGACGGCGGTAGTTGGTCCACAGGGTATTATCCATACTGATTGGGAGGCTGGGCTGCCTCTGAGGAGAGGGAGATAGATGAGGACAAGCCGCAGTGGTGAGCTATGTGTATGATTAGAGAGGCGGCTCTGATACCTGTCACCGGCAGCATGTTTATGTGCTAAATGATGCTAATCGAATGGATGAGTGCTAGCAGTTCTGCAAATGAATGAGAGGTGCCAAGCAGTCATTTGCAATATATGTGGTTCAAAACTAGCTACATTAACAGCAATGTTTCTGAGGGAGGCTTTATTTTTTTAAAGTTCATCTTGAAAATACAAATAGGATTCCAACTGCTGGGTGTTTTTTCTTCATTCTCTCTGGAAAGGCGCTCTCCTCTCTAAAGCAGGTTGTGCAACCTGAATTGACCTCAGCATTTTGATCATGGCCAACAAAATCCTGTTCTCACTTCCTCTTCTGTGCTTTTTTTACTGATCTCAGAACAGGTGTTGAGGCTAAATAAGACATTTAACATAAAGCCAAATCCATCTCAAGTGTAATGTAACCAAAAGGCCGCAGGTTGACCACGCAGACTTGGCCCGGGCCCTCACATCTTGTATGAATTAGCAACGCAAGCCAAATGGCCTGTTTACAGTCTCCACAGCAGGGGTTGAAAACCTCACTAAATCTGTCTGGATGGCTGTCAGATGTGGAACAGTTGTGCTCAAATGGAGGAAATTATGTCACTTCTTTTTATTCCCCATTCTCTTATGTGACCATGATGACTAAAAGGACCATCATCAGGGTGATGTGATTACACAGAGGGGGTCTTGCATTGTGGTGACAGTTGTGCCTTGTGTTGTTTTTCTTTACTGGCTTCACATGACACAAAGCAGGGTCACCATTCCTCTCATGCATTACAATGCCCTCTACAGGTGTATATGTGGCTGACTTTTTCTTTTTTCTTTGTTTTTTTTTTTTCACTAAAAGTCATTTACTACCGTCCTTGGTGAATACAGTTAGTCACAGTTTTACTCTTGAGCCATAAAAAAGTTATTTATTGAAAAAGATCAACAAATTTAGAATTTACTTTTAAAAAGTGAAAATTTTAGTACTTACTTGTTACATGCAGTTTACATTTTTGGGGCTTCTGCCTTTCTTGTAGGCATTGTTCCTTCTGAGAAGAACCTCAAAGTGCTTCATTCTTAGCTGTATAACTTATAAAATATTCCATCTGTAAATTGTCCCATCTCATGTAGATTATGTGTGCAGAGACAGATGAGTGCATTCCTGTTTTTATTATGTGGTCACAACAGAGGCATTATAAATTCAGACGTGATACACATTTTTGTTTAGAGAAAAAAAAATCTAGGTATGTTTTTAGTGGGGACTTAAGGTTTAATTAAAACACCGAAATGGTCAGTAAGGGTGTTGTCAACATTATTTGTCCTCTTTGCACCTCTTTGTACATGCTGACAAGTGTAAATGTTTCATTTTGAACAATGAGGGTTTTTTTTTCCCTGCGTCTTGTGGATATTCTTAAATCTCTTATCTTATTAATCTTAAAAAAGAGAGAGAGAGAGAGAGAGAGAGAGAGAGAGAGAGAGAGAGAGAGAGAGAAGGTTTTTTGCCGCAGGCGGCAGAAGAGGAATTTGTGTTTAGTGGATTCCTTTTCCCAGATGAGGAGAGCTAAATGAGTTTGGAGGCTTCCTGAATGCTCTATAATTGTGATGAGGCTCTGTTCCTCTGAACAATTAAAGATGCGGGAGCCTTGTCTCTTCTGAGATCCACCCCAGATCACTATCGGTGAGTCTTCATAGTAAATCACTCACACAAGTCAGACAACAATGATGATGATGACCACTTCTCTTTCTGATGCTCATCTAGTGTTTTCTATCTATAGGGTTTTTTTGTTTGTTTGTTTTAAATAAAGTTAAGTGGAGTAGTTAGTGTCTTATCAGTGGTCAGAGTGATCACATTTTAGAGAATAACGGAGAAGTTTTAATTAAGTAGCCAGTACTCTATCTCAAAGGGTTTATAGCAGTTTAAACAAAAATATGTATTACTAAATGTAATATTTTTACTAGCAATTCTACCTGTCTAATTCCAAAACAACAACTACGAGGAGATTGGTGAGAACAAGCTTCATCTGTGAAGTTAATGTGGAAGCCTAATGACAATTCACTGGGGTTGTTTTTGCAGTTCTGGAAAAAATGCAGGTCATAACATTCCTCATTTGTTGTGCTTAGGGCTGTGCACAACTTAATTATAAATTTTTAAAAAGTGCAAAGGCATTAGATTTTAAAACAGTCTCTTTATTGAGCATGTTGCACCATGAGCCTCCAATATTTTTAAAATCTACTTAAAAATAAAATAAGACCAAAATTTGTTTTATTGTGAGCTTACTGCAGACTGTTTTTCATTGGTTTGGTTTAATGCAGTCCTCATCTGAAAAATGAGTACCTCAAAACACAGAGTTGCCTCATTGCACACAGTAGAACATAACTATAGTGCAGTGGGCTACAACCTGCAACGGTTTGTTCATTTTTTAACCCAGTAGCTGTTAGCTTGGCTTCCCCATAAAAATGTCCTGCTGATTCTCTAAACCAAGATCATTCTGACTGCCATATACTCTAGGTAAGATACTGGCTACTGATAAGTACTTAAAACTTCACTTAAAAAAAATACTATTTCAAAATACTATTTATATCAAGTAGTGGTCACTGGGCCATATTAAGTTCACAAAAGCATCACATCTACCCAGCAAAATACAATCAGTGTCCATGCTTTCTGGATAGTAAACACTAAACTTCCAAAGTGGCAAATTGCTGTTAGAAAAAAAAATTTTGTTGCACCCGTTTTTGCAAGAATAAGACCATTAGCTCAAATGTTTAAGCCTGAAGCTATAAAAAGTAGTATCAAAGAGTGACTAGTATGAGTGATTGTTATTATTATTATTATTATTATTATTATTATTATTATTATTATTATTATTATTATTGTTGTATTTTATATATTTATTTTGCAAGAGGAGCAGGATTACACAGCAGATGTAAAATGTTATTTGTCTACAGTATATAATTACTTTGTGTATACACAAATAGCTATGCTTAGTAGTTATGTATAAACCAAAATTTGTTTTTAATAAATGTACTGTGAGTACAATGTAAGTCTTCTATGTGTTTAACTTTTATATGCAGATTTACAGCCAAAGTCACTAAAAATACTTCTGAATCACAAAAAGAAAAAATGAAAAAAAAAAAAATAAAAGACCATGGCAAATTCCATCTGTGTGAGACCCCAGAAACTGAAATAAATAAAACCGATAAGCTGGAAAATACCAGGAAATATAGCAGGAAAATATTTAAAAACTACACACCCCCCACCCCCCACACCCCCACCGTCAGATTAGACAAATTCCAGTCCTTTAACAACATTTGCTGTTGATCCCTGCTTTAGATGGTCAGCAACATGCTCAGCTCCGTGATCAGTTTGTTACTCGCTGTCAACACATACAGGGCTTAAAAAGGGGACTTCACAACCCTCCCAAGTGGTCCAACCCCCCCTTCATCCTCTGCTGTAGTCTCACATAGCAGGGTTTATTTGTTCCTCCAGAACAAAGCGTAGAACAAAGCTTCATAGCCGTCTGCTCTGTGGCTATGCTAATGTCTTTTGGCTGTTTGGAGTCTTACTGAATGGGAGAGCAGAGGAGGTAAATAAGCGTGTCTGGATGAGAGGTTGAGGCCAGCGGGTGAAAGAGAGAAAGTAATTGACTATTCTAAGGGTCAGCCAATGTGAATGCAAATATTTATATAAGTGATTAAAATACCCTCCCCGCATCCCGCCCACCTCATTTAATTGAAGAGCTAAACTGTAAAAAGATTCATCTGCTTAAGGCGAGTCTGAAAGAGGAAGCAGGAAGAGCCGTTTGTGGGTAGAAGAAAGAGCAAACAAATGGTGACGTAAATCTGACTCACTCGTCTTTTGCCTTCACAATGCAAAGATTAGAGCAGCAGGCTCTTTGGGGAATGCAGATTTCATCCCTTGCTTTTCTTAGACTTTCATCCTCACACTGACAAGTCTTTGGAATTTCATACTGTCACAGACATTTCTTCAAAGGGTCAGAGTTGCCAGCCATATTGTTGTGTTTGTTCTTTTTTTTTTACCTTTAAAAGCACATTTTAAATGTTTTTGTTGACAGTGCTTTGATAACACAGGCATAATTGAATTTATGGAAATAACTGAGTATCTCTGAAGTTGATAGAACTTAAGA
The DNA here is from genome assembly GCF_001649575.2 of Kryptolebias marmoratus. Taxonomy (NCBI): domain Eukaryota; kingdom Metazoa; phylum Chordata; class Actinopteri; order Cyprinodontiformes; family Rivulidae; genus Kryptolebias; species Kryptolebias marmoratus. The sequence continues at coordinate 14,302,908 of NC_051440.1, read as the reverse complement.
TCACACAAAATCTTTATTTTTGTATTAATCACAAGATATATTCATCAATCCCTTTGTATCAAATTTTATGCCTTCAGCTCAAATGCATTCACTTTCTGCAGAGCTTTTCAGTTGGCCAACATGTGAGAACTTAAGAGTTTTATGTTTTCCTCAACAACACAGATCTAAATCTTAACTTTAGGATCTTAAATTCTAGATACAGTTATGCAGATATCAATATGCACTCAGATTTAAAACGTGACCTGTAGCATTTGGTCTCAGAACCAATCGGGCTTGTCTCATCTCATCTGACAATGGCGGGGAATCCTGAGGTGCAGCCACTTTAACATGCTGCTCCCTCGGTCTGCGTTCTGATTTAATTGAAATGAGGATGTGATAACACTCATTACAGAGGAAGTTGAATGATGGGGACTCTCTGACAATATTTTAGACTGATGTAGTGTTGATCTGGCATTCCTATTTTCCCCCCTTAAACTAATAATCAGTGCTTTTAACAGCCTTGTATTTTATTCTGAAACAATTTTGAAAGTAAAAGAATAAAAACATTTTTTGAGGGTCTCCAATTACATCCAAAGCTAATAAGCTTGTCAACTGCAGCAATATTGTCCCCATTAAGCAGCTGTTTGAAACAGAGGAATTTGTTTTGTTTTTTAGCACTAATTAAAACTTTGAGAAAAATTCAAGTAGGTTGCTGAATTAACGTATTCAAATATCCTGCCTATTCAGTTAAAATAATCAATTTAACACTGAATCTACAAAACTATCTACTAGAACAAGTAAAATTGATCATCTTTATTATAAATCATTATGATTAGTGTTTTAAAAACCGTTGCTATTGTTCTATATTGTTTTTGCAACTTTTCTAACCATTTTATGTTTTTGATTCATGAGAATGTTTCTAAAACTGTTTTTAGACCTTATTAGTTGCCTTTTTATAGTATAAGCATGTTTTTTCCGATACATGCTATAACAATACATTTATTGGATTACATTTTTTCTTCCACGGAAATAAACAATCTGTAATTTTTCGAGGTGCTTGTTGAATATTTACATGGAAGCATTGGGTGATATGATACGACCCTGGTTTCATACTTCAGTTTTAGGGAGAGAAGATGTGGATGTACACGGTATTATCAACTAAGATTGGGATAATTCTTTGATATATTTAATTTAGGAGGAAAATGTTTCATTGTCTCCATCCAAACCCTGTAAACATCTCTGGGGACTATAAGACATGTTGCAGCAGATCCCTGAGACTTTGGTTTCGTTGCGGTTTTGCTTGTCAGGCACAACAAAATCAATTTTATGTAACAGTAAAAACTATTTGTTCGCAGCTTGATCAGAAGCATGTTTGTTCATATTTGTCAAGATCACTATGTAAGTCGTAGCAAGATTTTGTCAGTACAGAAACTATGGGTTTCTTTATTACTTCACTCAGCATTTAAGTACACCATCTTCTAATTTACAATATTTATTATTGTGGTTTGGTTAATTTACAACATGTATAAATTATTTTAGATCATTGAAGGTGGCAGAGGATCCCTCTTTTTTCTCTTTTTGCTGCATTATATATTTCTTTTTTTTATTATTATTTTTATTATTACTTCAGAAAATACTAGACAAGTTGTTGATAAAATTTCTTACTTCTGCTTTTTCTTTTGTCCTCTATTTGTCCTCTACTTTCCCACTTTTCTCACACTATGCTGAGATATGCTACTTTTTTACCTAATAACTCTTTGGGAATCACATGGGCTTTTTTTCTTTTCTTTTCTTTTTTTTTCTTTTTTTGAAGAAGCACTCTTAGAATGGGAACAAATGTGTTTTGGTGACAGGCTGCAAGTAACCGAGTCCCTGATGATCCAATTTAAAACTGGCTTTTGGATAAGTTGTCTGCTATGTGTTGACACAATATAGGTTCATTTCTTGAATTAGGTGTATTGTTTTTTTTATTTCTGAAAGCTTTATAAATCAGCGTAGAGTTACTTAAGAAAAAAAATTAATAAATTTATCTTCTGAAAACCATCAGGTTTAAAGATTAGACTGAAAAATAAGTCAATGTGCAAAGAAAAAAATTGAAAGATTTTTAAATATTTTGAAAAATATAGCTCAAAACCACCATTCAAAAGATAGTTGACTTAAACCTCTAAACAGTAGGCTACAGTCATATCAAAAAATTATAGGACAAATCTTTTTTTCACTTATGAAGTTTTTTTCTTTTCATTTCCTAAAGTCACATGAAGACATCTTAGTTAAATCTGTGGTTCCCAAAGTTGGGATCAGTGTAGGAGAAGCTCTACAAAAATCAAATTACCTTCAGAAATAAGTGTCAAAAGCATTATTTGTCTTAAAATGATTATCTGGTCATTTTTTTGAAGTGATGTTTTGTCAAATACTTATCAATAGTAAATACCTTATCATCTGTGGCATCAGTCATAGAAAAGGGCAGAAGTCTGTGTCCAGGCCAGGCTACTGGCTAGCCAAATAAGGGCCCATTTCATATTATTGTTCAGTCTTCTAAAACTACTCTTTTTCAATAACTGATATTAATTATTGCTTATAGTTCTGTAAAAAAAAAAAAGGAAAAGAAAAATGCTTTATTGTACTTTAGTTCAACTTTTTCTTGTCTTTAAAGTGCTGCATAAATAAAATTGACACTGACATTACTTGTAATGACATTCACAACTGGTGAGTCTGGATCTACTGTAACTCTAAGTTTCACCTGTTAATGTACGATGACATGTTTGTTATTTTGTTTGTCATTACTGTTCACTCCTCTGGAAGGTGCACAACCCACGAGGCTGATTTAAGAGAACACTTAATGTACTCTGAGGTTTGATGACAGCTCCACCTTTAAGTTATGCCACAGTTCACATGAGGCTGAGCTCTGCTCACTTCCCCTGCTGATATTTAGTAACAGTGTTTAGCCCACTCGTAGTACTCCGGTCAGATTTGTTTTGACTGGTTAATGTGATAAATGAAATTCCGAGCATGTCTCAGAAAGCCTCCGTCTGGTTAGTAAACACTTATTTCAACCTGGAGAGACTCACGACAAAGAGAAGCTGCAATTAAATGGTTTTATTTGACATGAATGACATGAGATATTTGGCGCCCGGACCTCGGCGGAAGACGCGAGTGTCGACAATAGCAATGCGCTTCGAGGAGAAGTTCAGGTTGAGCATTAGAGGCGTCTTCCCCGGGCCGGACACTGGTGGTGGAGGTCGAAGAGGGGAAGGAAACTGGGAAACTGGAGGTGGAGAAGGGGTGGAGGTGGGCTGAAGATCGGCCGGCGAACGGATGGGGCCATGATNATACACTGGAGGCGCGGTCGGATGCTGATGGGCTGAGATGGAGGCGCGGTCTGATGCTGATAGGCTGGAGTGGAGGTGCTCGACGCAGCGATTAGATGCAGGTGAGGCTGAAGCAGGTCTTCCAGTCTGAATTTACGCCTAGGCTTCATGTTTAAAAGCATTTATCTAACAATCTGATTTATTTCATTTTAAAAAGTAGACTGTAAGAAAAAGTGACAGGGAGAAAATTATGCAAATAAAAACTGTACAAAAAGAATAAATTACAAACATGGTACAACACTTACAATTATTTAGCAAAAATTTCTTTTTTATTTCAATGTAGTTTTGTACTACAGACCATATTACTGTAATTTCCTCACAAGGCAAAGTGTAACCTGCTTGAAGGGTGCAAATATTTCAGATTTCCCTGCATAAACTCAATTTTCAAGTAAGAGCAATGAAACGATAACAAGCAGCTTTTGCCACGAGAAGAAATAGTGTTTTGTTTCTGTGTGTACTCTTTTTGATTTGCTGCACATCATGTAGTTCACATAAAAGTCAAAAGCTGTGCATTTGAGATGTGAACAGTAAAGTCACTACAATCAGCATGTGTGTTTTGTAAAGCTGCATCGCCCTCTTTGTTTAAAAGAGACATAAAAGTAAAACACCATGTGGGATTTTTGCCTTGCATGGTGGCTATTGGCAATGTCTCCTTCCACTGGAGCTATGGGGCTCTCATTGCCCAGAGCACTGCTATAATCCTGCATTTGAAGAGGATCTGTTCGGGGGTCTGGAGACAAAGCTCTGTGTAGAGGGTATCAAGTGTCCGCCACCAAAGCGTAGCTCCCTAGGCTACCCTCTAGGTGGGTTTTCTATCTGCTACAGAGAAATCAAGGTGAGGGTCTGTGAGACTTTAGCTCCACCACAGGACAAGATCACAAGAAACTGCTGGTTTGGTTTGTGTTTCACAAGGTCAACATAATGACTTCTGATGTGGTTTGTTGCCGTTTTTTTTTTTCCTCCAGCAATGCTCCACTGACCTACTTCCTATTTAATCCCTCGACGTGACTTTAATTAACTTGAGAGAGGGACAGTGAGGAAGGAGGGGTGTGTCTATGTGTTCCAGGAGAAAGCGTTTGGTGTCAAAAGAGGGAAGAGGTTCTTGAATGAAGACAGACAGGGCAGGGGCCTCCAGGAGAAAGGGAGATCTGAAACTTGAGTGATTTCTAGCTGATGCTGCTGTGCTGAGGCCACAAATTGAATTCTTTCAGTTATGTAACAACAATCAGCATCCTTTCTAATCACATCAGCAGCTTTGTAAAACATCAGAAACACAAAAAAATAAAGAGATTTTGGTCTGGGCAGTGACTGCTCAAGACCAAAGACAACAAATCTCAAAGGAAGAAACAAAACTAAAAGGCAATTTCAGCATCTGCTTCACTGTGATGATTGTGTGATATCCAGCGGTCACTGTGTGAGAGGCTGGGGACAACCCGGTCAGGTTACAAGTTTATCACTGAGGCACATAGAGACGAACGAGACAAACAACCATTCACACATTCATTCACACCTAGGGACAATTTAGAGTTATTCAATTAACCTCCTGTTTTTTGGTCTGTGGGAGGAAACCAGAGTACTCAGGTGGGGGTTGGGGGGTTAGGGGGAGAACATGCATGCACAGGGAGAACATGCAAACTCCATGCAGAAAGGCTGTGAGGCGAAACTGCAACTTCTTGCTGTGTGGCGATAGTGCTAACCACCGTGATACCTTGACACCCTGTGTTGTTTTATTCTTATCTAAATACATAAAGATCTGCACAGTTATCTTCAACAGACATTTAAGTGGCTTCTACTTAAAATGGGGGGGAAAGAGCTATGCCAAATTTACAGTAGGACTGAGGGATAAAAAGAAAATCAAATAATATATGGTTTAAATGTCCCACATTAATTTATTCTTTTCTATATATAACTGTTTTTATTTTTTTATTTTTTCCAAGTTTTTCAAGGTGAACTCTACTTTGATGGAGAGAACAAAACACAGTCAGCAAAAGCTCTCTTTTATAAAGAATATTTGCTGGCTTGCATAAAAAAAATAGATATCTCACAATAGATTGTTGCTCCTTCATTTTCCAGAGGAGACAAACGCCAACCAACATGAGTCCTCCCGTCAGTCAAACAGAGTGCGATGTGCATTTGTCTTTTAGCTGGCTGACTGCGACTCTGGGGATCCAAGTTGTTCCAGAGGAGTCAAAGGTTAACTGATTTGGTGAGGCTTGTCTCTGAGGGGTCTGATCAGGAAGCTGAGGACTCGGCGAGTGTCCTCTGTAAAGTGCAGTTCTGTGTCGCTTACTGACACTTGTGTTTGCTTGGAGTACCACTTGGTCCTCTGCTATCTTTGTAAGAAGATGATTTAAAAAGAAAAAAACTTACTATGTCTAATTCTTTGTTCTCAACCTGAGCTGGACTAATGCAGTTGTTGTGAAAATACAACCGGGATGCAGCATCAACAGTTGTCTGCTTTCTGTAACTGTTGATTCTTTGTGATTTTACTCTTCTTCTTTTTTATTTAGTCCCTGAGTCATGCCTGAGCTGATGCAGTCATGTAGGCTTCATCTGGTCTCAGAGAGCAAAAATCCATGCTTTGTACCTTGTTAGTACATAGTTATGTGACAAATGCTCAAGATCCACGTGGCTTTTCCTTTGCATCACATCGGGCTGTTTGTATGTCATGTGTTTGTTATTGTGGAAGAGCAGAAGGCTTGCAGAGTGTCTTCTCCCCCTGCAGCTGAAACCTGTCAGTCCCCCCGGGGAGCAGGGCCCCAGGTTTACAGGACAGCTGAGGCAGCCCTGACAGCCCGGCTCATCTCGTTTGGAGCAAGGCATGCCGCTTTGCTGCTTGCTGGCTGGACAGGATTTGTTCCCTTCCTGCCACTTTACATCCACAAGCTCTACATTTAATTAGAATCACTTGTCATGTCTCGTATATCACCTGGCTTCTTGGTGTCAGCTGTCAGCCAAAGAAATGTGATAGTTATTCATTGCTCTGCAGAAGTGTAACAGCAAGGTCACAGGACAGAATGCACCTTGAGCTAACTGTACTTAATGTCTGTGTGGGGCTGAACAGCATGTGTGGTGCCGAATGCTAGAGATTCCTCAAACTGAGCTTTTATTCTGCATCCAAAATTAGATGACATTTTTTAAAAATATTTTTACTTTATCAGCCTTATAAACAAACTCAGAGAGACAAAAAATGCTAAGCTAGATGGATGAAGGGAGTGATCAAACCTTTAGAGGCTGTTAGTGGCCTTTAGCTTGTGGTGCAGGTTTTACTACTACAGATTAAGGTGTGTAAAGCTCTAAAACATGATATTACAAAGATAACAAGAGACAAACTCAGCTGAAAGGACAGCCAGCTGTTGCTTACATGAGAATTTGTGCTAACATAATGGCTGTATGATGGAAATAATAGCCTCTGACCTGTGTTCATGTCTCTGTTTGAGTACTCATCTGAACCCTCTGCTCATTGGACACTCATCTGTCTGTATCTGGTGTTTGTGTCAGCTCTCTGTCCCGTTTTTTGTTTGTTTTGTTCTTTTCTTTTCGTTCTTTGATCATGCAGAATCTGTCACTTTAAGTGGCATTGTTTTTTTTCCCCCCCTGGACCCTGTCTTGTTCTCTGTCTGTCTCTTTCACCCTGTCTCTCTGCTTTAACAGCCTGGTTATATAACTCAGTTTTCTTTCTCTGATATCCCAGAGCTCTTTCAGTCAGCTGACAGCACCCAAATGTCTGCTGGTAAACACACTGCCTTCTGTCTTTTCTTCTCTGCTTTTATTTTTTTGTTCCACTTCCTTTTCACCCCTCCTGCTGCCTCCTCCTCAGCGATTACGGATTGATTCTCCTCTCTGTCCCTCTGCCTCCTCTTCTATTGGTCGGACTCCATATCCCCGGGCCAGTTTCCACATATTAGCACCCGAGGCCATGGGGAGGCGGGCAGATACGCATTGCCTGCCATGGCCCATGGATCCTGCAAGCCAGTGAAAAATGAGCTTTGGAGAGGCAATAAATTGCATCCAATTTAGAGATGAAGGCAGAAATAAATTTCTCTTTTTCTGAAGTCTGAAGAAAAGGGGAGAGAAAAAGCCTCTAGATAATTTCAGTTCCATCTTTTTTTATGTGAAAATTTCTTTGAAACATCCTTCTTGTGTTGTTCATTTGAATTCATAAAATAATTATTTGACGGCACTTTAGATAGCCTTTTTATGTTTCAGCAGGTTATGAAAATAATCATTCTTGTCTTCGCTGACGTGTTTTGCATCTTGTTTGAAATGCAGAAGAGACATTTTGAAAAGATACACTTATAAGGCATGATTTGGCACCCACACACACACACACACACACACACACACACACACACACACACGACTCCCCCACCTCCCCCTCCGTATCTCTCATTACTGCATTATCCTAAATGAACTGTCCAAGGGGCTCGGCTCAGTGCTGCAGAAGTCTGGGAAAATGAGAGAATGTGCGATGTAGTCTCAAAAATGATGAAAAGAAGTGTCTGGTAATGACCACACTGCCTCTCCTGTTCACTGCCTGATCCCCAGATATTTTCCGAATCCTTGTGGCACCTTCACAACACTTCTGTAAAAGGGCTCCTGAAGGAATGAGGAACTTAGAAGAACCACTTTAGCCCATAAAGCTTTGCATCAATAGTGTAAGCCAACAGAGAGCCTAACATTCATTTTCCCCCGTGGTGATGTGCAGGCCTCCTATTAGTCTGTGAAGTCCAAACTCAACGCGGCTACGATGTTTTTGTGTTCAGGTAGAGAGAGTGTTGTGTGCCAGTGCTTTCCTGTGTATTACCCAGCCTGCAAGAAAAACAAGGGGGGAGGTAGACTTGAGGGAGGGGAATTGACTCTGGAGAATTGCATCCCATTCTGTTTTTCCTCTTCTTTTTCTTTATCTAAGAGATGTTTCTTCTCAGTTAAAAGGCTATGTTTCTCAACACCATTTCAATGAGCTGACACCCCAACTGTGAAGTGCTGGAAATGGCAAACGGGGAAAAAAAAAACCCGTCAGCGTACGGTATTGTGGTGCCAGTGAACTCTGAAAGTACAACATAAAAGGGTGTGATTTTGAGTGTATTTCTCTGACAACATCGCCATGCTTTTACTCATCACTGACTTCACCCTACAGGAGATGAATAATTTGCAAATGGGCAAACATGCTTTGTTTGCTGTACACTGACAGCGTTTGCTTTGGATCACATAGTGATGTTTTGTTTTGCAGCTAAGTAAGCACAAATGGAGTGCAAAGCTTTAGATTGTTGGCTCACTTTTGTAAAACTGTATTATTTTCACAAAGTCTTCATAATATTAGAACAAAAAGGCATGCAGGAAATAGAAATGGGTAGAAAATGCAATAGTGCCCTGGGAAGCGTTAGCAAAAGCCATTTTGTATTTTATAATGTATAAAGCTAACAGTTTTGCTGCCTTACTGCAGTGTAGCATGAGCTCTTGCTGTTCATCTAAGCAGGCAGTTAGCTAAGCTCAGCTGATTAATAAATAACCATGCCATGGTCTTGGATCAGTGCACCTCTAATGTGCTCAGACTCTTGTTCCTGTTGCATTTACTGCCTATTCTGCTTAGCTTTGTAAATGCAGGGAGGGGTGGGGTCCTATACTGTCTATCAGCATGTCGTAGAGATGTCTCAGCATGTAGTCATCAAATCCCGCTGTGGCACGAGTTTCTCTCATACCGCCGTATTTGTCTCTCCACATGGCCAAACGCAATTGGACGTGAGCTCCCTGCAGCTCAGCCCCCCTTTTTTTCTGTCCTCCCTTTCCTCTGCTTGTGTAAATTATGTAAGTGCAGGGGGAAGCAGTGGTGATGAAGCATAAAGTCGTGGCATTTCGCTAACCAGGGTAGTGAACAGCACATGTGAGTCTACTAGGTTGCCTGGCTTCCCTTGTAGCGTGGTTTACCCCACTCTTATCAGTAAACTAAATGCATTTTTAACCAGGTTTTTTAGAGCAGCCTGGCTAGACATGATGGATACATGAGGTTATAAGGTTCACCTCACCGACTGCTGGGAACTAAAATCTCTAAATATGCTGTCTGTGTTTTGTGTAACCATGCAGGGGAATTTTTTCTCCACAGGTCAGATGAGGATCTTGCTTAGAACTTCTCATAAAATATCAACAGAAGAGCACTTTAAGACACAGACTTAAAAGGATAGTTCAGATCTTTGGAAGTGGGGATCTGTGGAAAGGTTATGAACAATTAATATCGTACCTGCTGTAGATAGCTCTTTGAACAAATTAAATATGGGGAAAAGAGAGCAACTTTGACTAGCTTGACCAATTAAAGGCTAGAGGGAAAGCAAGACCAAAGTGGATTGCTTCTGTCTTAAAACAGCTTTTAAAACAGCGCTGATCTCAAAAATGTTATAACAGTTTATACAAATGGTATTTTATAAACCTTTGCAACCTTTAGATTTAGTGTATTGAACATCTTTGCTCATGTTGTTAAGTATCTGTTCATATATTTTTTTCCCAATTTTACCCTTTGAAAATGTCTCTTGTTCTGCAAAGATGATCTTTTTGGTAAAATTATACAGTTCAGGCAGCTCTACCTCTACATGTATTTGTCTTTCTGTTATTGCACACACACACACACACACACACACACAGAGGAGCATAACCAGAGAAACTATTCAACCACAATTACGTAATCACAATAGTTCACAACCAATTTTCAGAAATTATACATAATTATGCTACAACAATTGTAGGAATTTATTACCTATTAAGCAAAAATAGCAGTTTCACAAATGTCAGGAGTTGTTGAAAAAAATGTTATATGCTACAGAGGTTTTAGCAGTATTATGTGACAGTTTATCAGTTTAAAAAAAAATCTTCAATCATATAATAGGACACTGTCGCTTGTGTCGTCAGTTATCAGATGTTTTCAGGGTGAGACATAACAACAGGTGCCATTCACTTGTCTGATACTTTAGATTCTTAAACTGTAGATTCTCTTACGTCTGTGGTCTGACCTTATTTATTCTCATAGGTCAAAGTCCAACCAAGTCCAGTTTCAACAGTTTTGCGGTTGTTAATGAGATTGAAAGGGGAGGTGTGCAGCATTTCTGACTTTCTGCTCATCTCGATGGTCTGTGGTTTGCCATCAATAGCTAAATATGTCCCATCTGCAAGGCAGAAATCAATAGGCACTCTTCACGCGTCACTGAGTTTGTCTGGGTTGTGACGAATAATTAAAAAGCTAGCTTGCGCCACACAGCCATGATGACTAATGCTGTTTAAGGAATTCCTCTTGTAGATAAATCAATATTTCTTATTTCTCTCATCTTCTCTTTTTTCACTCCTCATTCCCTTCTATTTTTTCCCAGTGTTTGTAAGTGTGTGTGTTTATAAAGGCAAAGTTCTTTTTTGAGCTTGTAGGTCAGTGTGTCACTGTGCAATGGCAATGACGTTTACACATTTTGACATGTTCTAAGAGCAAAATACAAACAGAGTCACTATCTTTCCTCCAAAAGCCAGACAGTAATCGATTCAGTTGTCATACAAAGATGTGGCAACTTTTTCTTTTAGCTAAAGCTTGAAAGAGCAAATGATAAAAACAAAATTGTGTGCATCCATCCTAGGCTGCTTGTTAAAAATGGGGGTGGGATCAAAACATGTTGAACTGACGCATGGTTAAGAGTAAGCACTATGCAGACCTTTCCACCATATTAATTTCTCATAAGTGAATAAAATATGGACATGCTCTGAGCATCCCGTAAAAGAGAAACAGTAGCCACTAAAGCATAGCAGCCAACTTGGTAAAGACAAATGAATATGCAAATGAATATGTGATGAGGAACAAACAAAGTGTGGCATAAGAGAGCAAGGGAGTGATTTACTCTTTAACAAAACTTGAAAAGTGGAGATGAATGAAGGGCAGAAAATAGATTGTATTACAATACAATTTTTGAAGTGGTGGGCCTTAAAAAAATTTCTATATCTGAGAGTCTGTTGTTTTTAGGTCTCTTTTCTTTTGAAGTGATAGTTCAAATGGTTTATAATGGGATTCTAAGGAAGGATTCATAGAAAACTAAGTCTTAATTACAAAAAAAACTGACCATACAGCAAAATATTTATAAAAGGAAATTAATCACAAAAAGATAGAAAGCTGACATTAAGGCAAAATACTAAGAAACACGGTCATAAAGAGCCCAGAGAAAACAGGCAGGGAGACAACCAGGCAAATAAACACGATGACCAACTGATAGAGAAGTGCAAACCAAGAGTAGAAGTACTGAGGGAGTATTGAGGTAAGTGGCAACAGCTAGGTCTAGTGATTACAAGGTGTGAGATGAGGGCAGGACTGTGAAGCACGGCTGTCAGAGGAAATGCAATGAGAATAACTGGTAACACAGGGAGGAATTGGGAAACAAACAGAACATAAGGGATCTCAAAAAACAAACCAATAAAAAGTCAACACAAAAAGAATATTGCTGTGGTTGTTTAAAGTGTTTTATACCTAAAACTGGTATGGTATGGTATGGTATGGTATGGTATGGTATGGTATGGTATGGTATGGTATGGTATGGTATGGTATGGTATGGTATGGTATGGTATAAAACAAAACAGTGCTCAATAACCACAAAAATCACTAAAAAATACAGATTATGACAATCGCTTTAGACAAAATTAATTCATCTCATACAGACTATACACACATGACCAGTAAAAAGATCTTAGCTGAACACATTTTCAGTTTCAGACACAAATACAGGAAGAGAGAGAGGGAGACAGAAAAGCTGTGAAAGAAGGTTCTCTGTGAAATATCCTGAAGGTCCTTGGCAGCATTAGAGAAAGGCCTGGGAGGTTAGGAAACATCAAATCAATGCATTGTAATGTGAATTGACTGCTGACTTTGATCATCTGCCTTGGGAGTGCTTTAGCATTGAGTGCTGTCACACTGGCTGGGTTAAGCAAATATGGCATGGGCTGAATTGGAGAGAGAAGGGGAAAAAGGAGGCAGGTTGGAAGGGGGAATGAAGAAAAATGGGATATGTGACGCCAGGCTATCACCAGGGAGTAATGGGCACATTAAAATTCTATGTCTTCCTGGTAAATGGCATTATGTACAGTAGATGTTATGTATAGCTGAATCATAGTTGTAGTTGAGACCCAAAATTCATGTCGGTAGGGTGCACTGGTCCTGATTCTTAAAAGGAAAATGAAACATACAGTGTTCTTTTTTTAACTGTAGTGGTCAGGCGAAAATATTTTACCTCAGACTCAACTGCATGACTGGGAGGACAGCTGATATCCTCCACTCAACCCCTTCCAAAATGATGGGTCAGCCCTTCTTAGTGTCAGAAGCTGCTGATACCCGGGCTCTGAAAGTGGAAATGCTCTTAAGCCTTTCTCGTATAATGGAGTGGCCGGTCTAATCTTGCCCTTTCTGAGGGAGAGCAGGTAAGGAGGAGAGTGTTTACCACAGCGCTCTGACCCTTGCTTTTGCACCGAGGCATCCAGATTACAGTGCAGTGCAAAAGATGCCTCCCTCTTTTTTTTTTCTTTACCACCACCTTTTAGCTGCACTATCTTGTATTCTTGAAAGGGAAACCCTCCCCACAAAAAGTACACTGTGTGAGGTGTTGTTTTGCCTGTTGTCATGCTTCAAAGCAATGCCTCTGTGACTTAAAGGACATACTTTAAAGCTCTTGACTCTATAACTTCTTTGTACTTTGTCCATGGGCAAAAATACACATATACACATATATATATATATATATATATATATATATATATATATATATATATATATATATATATATATATATATATATATATATG
>NC_051440.1:14160991-14289723 GCF_001649575.2 Kryptolebias marmoratus | reverse complement strand
CAAAATGATAAAGCCAAGTCGAGATAGTTCAGATGGAAAACATGGCAGAAAAACATTGTGTAGTTAAGTTGCTGTGACAAAAAAAAGAAAGAGGGGAAGAGAGAGGGTGATTCCTTGAGTCAAGCCAGAGCAGCAAGGAGAAGCCCAAAAGCCTCTTGTCACTGTATGAAAAGAATAGCAAGACGACCCGTAGGTATTGGGCTGCTAGGTGCATCTCCTAACAAGCTGACTGTTCAAAGGGTTTTTAGTGCTCTAGAGAACATGAAAGGCATGTTTAAAAATTTAAAAGCCCGATCTGTTCCAGTGCTGTGGAGCGGCAGAGGGAAGCAGATTTTTACGTCGCCATAATTCCCCAGTTGCTTGCTTTGTAAATTAATTAAGATGTTTATGACAGCTGCTTGCACTTAATGGAATGCTTATAGAGTATGCTATTAATTATTACTGCTGGACACGGCTGCAATCTTTTATAATGCCGAGAATGTATGGCTGCGGTTACCATATAGATGTGGTTCCAGAGTCCACCTTAACACCCCTTTTGACTTTATCATTGTCTGTGCTTTATGTGAACAAAGGTGTTTGTGCATCCGGCATGCGCTGAGTTTGTCTGGTCAGCCCCATCACAGAACGGACAGCTACAGGAAAATTATGGAAAGTAGATTTAAAATATGCATGAATTCAAATCGTGAGTATTCCAGAGCTTTTTATGTTTCATGCATCGGCAATTACAATGCTGGTGTGTTAGGTTTATATTCTTCCCACTGAACAAACAGTGCATCCTGTTACTCGTCCAGCTATTTGTGCAGAGCATTTGCACTGTGAACTGTAACTGACCCCATGAGCCTACAGGAAGTTCCAGAGTCCTCTCCTCGATGCTGAACTTGGCTTCAGAGTGAAGAAGGTGGTGTCTGTTTAGTAAGAAATAAAAGAGAAACAGCTTAGCTCTCAATGTGCAAGCACAGTTATGTCCAATTAGTTATGTTCACAATTCTGTCCAGTTTTTTTTAAATGACTTCACTCCAAGTTCTTTCTCTGACATTGCTTTGCAGTGGCACAAGAATAACCCCACCAACAGCAGGACATTTTGTTTTGCGACAAACAAAAAAATGCACAGTATAAATAGTTTTTAGCTCATTAGATTGAGGATTTTCTGGTCGATTAAATCTGTCCATTAAATCCTTTATTTTTAAGTGTTTGAAAAAATTGAATCTAAATTTAAAATGCTTTTAAAATGTTAAACTTTCTGCTTTTACTGTAAATTATTGATTTTTAAGCCTTGATTAAATTGACGACAAGTTCACCCAACAGGTAAAATGTGGTTAGAGCCAAAATAATGCTGCAAAAAATGCCTTTGTAAAGATACAGCAAGTTAATAGCATCCTTGCCAGAGAACAGTCTCTCGAAGACTCCTCCTGTGTTTGCAATCTCAGCTTTTCTGTTCTTTGTTGTTCAGCCGATCCAGCTGTGCATCCCTGTAAGTACATGAGAGACTTTGCTGTGCAGTTCTGTGCAAGTGAACTTTCTACTGTAAAATAAACCTAATTACTTACTGAAAATTACCTTAAAAGACCAAAGTGAAACTTGCTCTGGCTTTCCCAAGATGACTCTAAAAGGGCAAACACACCAGAGGCATACAGTGGTGACAAAACATACACCTCTATTATTTTCAACTTTTACACCCCACAGTGCTGCCCAGCACTGGCACTTAACACAGTCCAAATTTTAAGTGTTTTTACTTCAACAAAAACATATTTTTATACCACCTCACTCAGTACTTGGAATTCATTTATTTATTGCCAGTTTTATATCTCTACAGTGTTTTAGTCAATTTGGCTCAATCAGTTTTGTCAAGTGTTCGCAATAGACAAAACAAAGATCATATAATCATTCAATGCATAAAAGAGGAAGAATGACAAATGCAACTTGTAAAGATAGTATCTCAGGTAGGAGCTAGGTTTTTAAAGGGTCACGACTTAAAGCCTGTAACATTTTTACAGTAAGGAGCAGAAAGTCTCCAGGGGTTTATCAGCTGTCTTATTATATTTTTGATGAAAATTATCTCAGTCTGAACATTCAGACAGGTGCTATGTGAGGCTTCAAGGTAACCAAAAGTCAGTGGGACAAATAAATACCACAACACAGTTCACTTATTGCTCTGTGTGAGGTAGATTTCTATCCCTCTGTCCCCACAGGAGGGAGGCATCATGTCTCTGCTCTGTAGTGCTTCATCCTGTGTTATCCTCTGATTAGATTTACATAGAGAATGCAGCAAGGAGGTAGAAGGCAACAAACTGAAGCACACTCCACCTGCACCACAAGGGGCAATGTGTGAAATATGTGTTCAGTCTTTCATCAAGCTCTTTATCTACAACACATAGCTTATCCTCATGTGTAAAGTCCTCGGTTGTGTTAGCTTTGAAGAAGGAGGAGTAAACTGCGATCTGTGTTTTGCTCCATGGCTGTCCCATTATCACACGTATGTAGTTACAGGGTATTTGTGCTTTAAGCATGGTGCTTCTGCCTGGAAATTGGAGGAGTGATTCCGCTGATGAACTCCCTGCTAATAGGACTACCTTTGATCTAGACAGAGCATGGAGGGCTTGCAAGACTTGCAGGTTTTAATTATGAAATACATGAAAAATAGATGCTGCGCTAAGTGCCGACCGTGGCTGCAGCGAATTACAGTAGCAGCGTGCTTGCTAGTTGTGCCTCTGCATTTCCTTCCCTGTGCCTCAAAAACCTCCGTCCCCGTCTTTTTCTGTCTCACTTCGTTACTGCAGAGAAGCAAAAACGACAAGTCTGTGATATTAATTAGTGGACTGACAGACATGTAATTCATCTCAAAGGAAGTTTTCATTACATGCGAGGCTTCAGAGGGGCAGTTTGGCTTATTGGCAAGTGCTTAGACCAGACCTAATGGGGCTGCAGCTCCCTCCCTTTTGAGCAATTACAGCCTAGCTCTTATCAGCTGAGCCACGAGTCCACTGTTATGGGACCTTAACTTCCAACACACTCTCATAGAGTGATCCTTCCCTATAGACCATTGTTCATTAGACAAGTGTTCTGTATTGTACTTTCCTGCATGAGAATTGAGACTCGGTGAGTGATGATAATGACAGGTTTCCTGTATATTTTTGTGTCAGCTTTTATAAAACTGATATTAGTTGACAACAGTTTTTCTTTTTTCCCTTTGGATGGTTATACAAGCGGGTCTGTGTAAACGATATATGGAAAAATGGGGCAATTCTGCTTTAAATTATCACAAATTTTCAAAGTACATGTCATCTTATATTTTGATGATTTTTGCTGTTAAAAATGCTGTCCCTGAGATGGTATGAAAGCTTGAGCAGAGGAGTCAAAAACAAAATCTTGAACAATGACTCATCTGTTAAAATGACAAATACTTTTGACAAAAGCAGTCTGCCACTGTGGTTTTCCTATTTCGGTGGCATGTGAATCATCCTTTTCTCAACAACACTGATTTTAGAATATTTTTCTTTAACTTCAGTTTGTTCTTTGTCATGAACTTTTAATTTTTCTTTGAATATAAAAACCAGGGATATGCGTCTTTATTGGCCTTCTGTGTAATACTTACAACCAAATATTTGTAAGAAAATTCAGTTTTATTTTATCAATATTTTATAGCACTTATGAAGTGATGCATTAAATTTTTAAAAAAAGCAGAGACGGTACAAACAACAATAAAGTAATGTAAGGAGGTTCCCAAAGCCAGTGAATTACACACAAAACACTTTGAAAGTAGGGGGCTTTTCAGCTGTGATTTAAAACACTTTTGAGAGTTTGCCATCTTGACTTCTAGAGGAAGACTGCTCCACAGTCTGAGACTTAGGATAGCAAATACACAGTCCCCTCGTGTCTTCAGTCTAAAACTGAATGACAGGAAAGCCTTGATCAGAAGATCTTAGAGATCTAGAAAGTGTGTATGGAGTTAAAAGTTCACTGATGTAAGGAAGAGTCTGACTGTTCATGACTTCATGGACAGGAAGAAGGATTTTAAATTGAATCCTGAACTTGATCAAAAGCCACTGTAAAGAGATAAAAACTGGAGTGATATGAGAGCAAAACGGGTTTTTAGCTGTCTAGCAGCATAATTTTGGACCAGCTGGAAACTGAGGCAGACTGTTTTCCCAAGTAGAAATAGGGAGTTACAGTATAGTATTCGAAGCATGATGGCACAAAAGCACAAATTATTTGTAATTGTTTATAAAATGATAGAGGGCACAGTTTAGCTATTTAGCTATTTATATTATTATATACAATGCATTTTGCAGGTGAAAAAACTGGACTGAACTTCAGACTTAATGCTAAATACAGGCTGTTTGTCACTGATCATACCAAGTTTTTTCCATATGATTTTGGGTGATTAAATAGCCAAGGGACTGGAAAATGAAATTCTATTAGGGGCAAAAATCAGAACATCAGTTTCACCGTGATTTGATTGAAGAAATTAGAAGACATTCAGTTGCTAATCTCAATCATGCCGTGTATGTACGACAGCTGTTTTTGATAAATTACCAGGCTTTGAGGACAGATAAAGTTGAGTATCATCAGGATAACAATGGTAATAAGGAAAACAGAAGAGAGCTTAAAGAAAATAAAATGGCCATCCTAGTATATATACCCCTGAGGCCAAAAGAACCATCAGGAACCATATAGAACTTTTGATTGAATTAGAAGGATGTAAAAAAAAGGAAGGATTTAAAGCCCCTTTGAGCTACACCAGAAATCCCTACCCATTTTTCTAATCAATGAAAATGGCATGACCAAACATTGTCAAAAGCAGCTGAAAGATCTGAAATAAACAAAATGCAAGTTTTATCACAATCTAAATTCTTAAGAATATCATTAGTTAGTTTAAGGAGGGCTGTCCTAAATATTGTAAAAATTATCTAAATGGAGTGTTTTACCAAAAGAGCTATAGGTTAATCTATCTGCTCTTTAGACTTTAGTCTAAGCAAAGTAAAATTATTGTTGTCTCTTGAGTGAGCACTATACTACTGGGATAAAGATCACTGTATGTATTATGTAAACAGAAAATGTGAGAAGGTCTAGATGGTGCTAGACTTTACACCATTTAAAATGGATAGCCTTCAGTTTTGAATAGAGATGTGTAAACACATCAAGTGGTGGTCTGTCTGTGCTGTTTATTAGTGTTGCTCAGGAACATCAGACTATGCCGTAGTGGTCTGCTGATTATGGTTTGTCTTTAATTTTGACGAGGCCTGTGCTGCCAGGTTACTTCACAGGGAGATTATTGCTGGGCTGGGAACCATTGATAGAGAATACACAAAGGCCTGATTGTGCTCCTGGCTTGTCTTTGACCAGCATTCATGGCTTTACTGCATCTATCAGACCCTTTGGGACCAACTCCCACTCAAAGGACTGTTACAGTATGAAACAGCCAGAATCAGGATCAGTCTGGTTTTTCACCTGTGTTATTCACAACTGAACGGACCGCCTCAGTGACCACTGTGTGAGTTCATTTTACATTTACATTTTAGACCATACAAAGACATGAGAATTATAAATTTTAATACAACAGTGTAATAAACAGACATTTGATGACATGTTAGAATTTTGGACATTGGTTTAAAGCTTTTGCCTAAGTAAATCTGTTTCTTCCCAATAACAATAGCAGTTATGACAGTGTTCCCTGTGGTACAATTAAAATCCCATCAGAGTAGTTCCTCTGCCTCCCAGCCATGCCTTCTGTTTTTTGGCCCTCCTGAGCCACGTCAATTCCTCTGCCGTAATGTATAATTCACAAGCCACCAAACAGCGCTGAGAACTCACCTGGAGAGACTCAAAGGCCCAGCAATGCAGAACTACATTGGGGAAGATGTTGCATGTGAACCTTGGAGTCATTTGTAGAGATTTAGGTGCATGTGACATGGAGCCTCCAGACAGGCAGGGATCTTATGATCTCAGGGTCACCCTGATAATGTCGTTCTTCCAGTGGGACCCTCCACCTTCCCGCCTCTCTCAGTTAGGCATGTATCCTTTTATTTTTGTTCCTGACCTTTCTTCGTCTTCTCAAAGACAGTTGTGGTGTCCTCTAAAACTAATTTGGATGTATATCTTCTATTTGCAGTCAATTCCGTAGCGATGCATTGAAGGAACCTGTGGAGCCTCAGAGTGGTTGCTTTTAGTTAAAACCAATTAGAAATGACCAGAAATAACAGCGCCTGGAGACAAAGAAGTCATTTTTCTTTGAGCCTCCCCAGAGAGTTGGCCTCTCCATGGATTAAGTGTTTTAGTATATTAGGGGGCAGCTGATTAGAATCATTGAGCTTTTTTAATCATTAAAATTTTGCATTTTTAGTTTATAGCTGTATTAAAGCTAATAATGCTAAGTGTGTCACAGCAAAAGGGAGGATTGTTTGAATGACTTTGTATATGGAACTTGGCCTTCATGAAGACTGCAGAAGAAATGCACAGAGGTGTTTGAATCAGTTTATTCTTCATATGTTATGACTTAATGAGTTGTGCGCCGATGTATTGTAACAGGTCTTTATATGTGAAAAGTACTTCATGTTTCTGCCACATTTGGTCTTACAAAGGTATTCCAGTACAGTACAACTGATTATATTTGGAGTCAACCTGATTCAAGATGGCCACCAAGGCTAGTGGACCACTAAAATGGATATATCTCAAACAGAGTTACAGATATTCAGATAAACTCTAGTGTGATAGTAGCTCAAAGTCATCCTCAGTTCATATTTAGAGTCCTAACAAGCTGGGCAAGATCTTTCTGTAAAACTTTGGCATTCAAGGTGGCGGGCAATATGCTTTTTTTTTTAAATTAAGAAATGCATTCATTGCTGTAACACTGATAGCAAGTACTAATTTATGCTAAGTAGTTTTTTCGATTGCACAACATCATGAGGCTTATTAAAGAACTTAAGCTGTTTTATGGAACATTGTCATGTCAAGAAAAGCATTTTTTATATTTATTTTCTACTCATTAGTGTAGATACTTTTTTGTTTGTTTGTTTAAAGGCAGGCAAACAGCATTGACAACACTGAAAATTTAATGTGGTCATAGCTATTCTCCTTAAGTTGACCATAGCTAACTAATTAACTGACCTCAAAATTTAAAAAAAAAAGGTAACTGTCCTAAACAGCTGTCATCATTAAAGCAATAACCAAAGCTTCCACTATTATCTGATTTAATTTATTTTTCCAATCTGAGAGGCCTTATTAACTAATTAACTGTGGCGAGTGGGTACTGTTAGCATTCCCAAGGCCTATGCTACTGACCCGTAACTCTAGTAGGTGTCTAGCCAGTCCCTCCCTGGACCCACATTGGTTCTTTCAGCAACTGGGTCTGTTGCGCCGGCTGTGTCCTTGTGTGCGGCGGGCGTGCAGTGGCAGCATGTGGAGCAGGCAGCGGGAAGCGAGCTTCCCTGTCTCCCCAGACTGAACAGTGAATGAGGATAAGTGAGGAGCGCCAGTCAATGAATCAAGCAGCAGGAAGGGAGCAGCCAGGGGGGGAGAGTGATGTCCCCACGGGAGAGGCCTTGCATTAGGAACTTCCTCGTCTGTGTGTTTCTGGCACAGGTTAAATGGATCGCTCCCATTAGCGCGCTGAGAGGACAGCTCCATTATATGAAGGAGACTGTAACTTTGAATGTCACGGTGCAACAACCCCAGAGCATGCATCGTCTACCAGGGAGGCAGGGTGACAATAACTATCCATGATAATCATTCCCTGTCAGGCTTTAAGGAACCTGAAATTATGACGTACAGCCTGCCGTGGGCCTCAGACTTCATTACAGCGCTGTCACTTTGAGGCGTCTGAGATGGCACCATGCTTCACAGCCGGCTGCAGCAGCATGGCTGCCAAACTTCACTCTCACTCTCCTCCAGTCTAAGTGGCATGTTTACAGGATGTGTGCCCCCCTGCAGCTGGATGTGGTTGAGGTTAACCTCCAGTTGCCTGCATAGCACTGCTTTTCCTCCATGTCTCATGAGAGTGTTTGCTGAAATGTTTACAGATGCAAGAGAGAATATGACTGATCAAAGGCCATGCAATGACAACTAGCCCTCCTTCTATTGTGACAAAATGGTAATGTAGAAATTAGAATTCAGCTTCAACTTCATAAAAACTCCACACAGGTTTTATCTTTTAACTTTCATTGCTATTAGTGCCCAGAATGCACAGGGATACTGTATTTATGAAAAGCAATCCTTGGGCCATCAGCATGTTTTATGGCAACTTGTTTGTCAGCCAAGGAGAACTTCACCTCCAGACTGACCTCTGAACCTGCCATCCAGTGGAGAAGACAGGAGTTGGCAGGCATTGCCAATGTCAGTGCCCAGAGCAGACTCCTTCTTTCTCACCGCCTGACTCATTCATTGGCTTTGTGGCCTCGTCTCCTTGCCACCTCCAATCACAGGGCTCTGAATGACACATAGAGGGTGAAGTGGGCCCACTTACCACCCCTCCTGCTTCTTCGAACCTGCATAGCAACAGGCCAAATGAGATTTGACTACAGAAATGCAACAATAGTACTTTTCTGCACTTTCAAACACATTTAGGGAGAGAACAGATTTCCTTTTAGAAGGATTTGACAAACAGGTATCTAAAACTTATTGGTGCCACATTTAATAAATATGAATCCAATCAGTGCAAGCAAGACTGCTTTTTTTTTCTGTTTTTCTTTAAGTGACATGCTTTCTTTTCTTGTTTTCTACCTTTGCTTCATTTGCATTTTATTAACTTTATTAGAAAATTAACAAAAATATGTAACCAAGTACTGCTGTGAACAAGAAACAGTGGCAGAAGTTAATTGCTCAAAATGTAAACATTTCAGATTTTTTAATTGATTAAGTATTGTTCAAAAGTTTTCAAAATTCCATCCAGCTTGTTATTTTAGACTATTAGGACACTTATGTTGTAAGAAATTTTGACTGTCCTGAAAACAAAACTGTTTATGACGAAAATCCCCATACTTTTTGTATTTACCACCCCTTATTAGGAAGACGACTTTAAAAAAAAGTTCACCACAGTGGGGCAAAAGTGTATTTGTTAGTATCGGAATATATATTTTGTGAGTGAAAACTAGACGTTAATGTGTTTTAAGGTAGTTTAAAAAAATGTTATTCCATAAGCCTTTTATCATTGGACTTTATTTTGAAAACTTGTTATTTCACAAAGATGTGTGACATTTGATTCAGTAGAAGCAAGTGAAAACAGTGTGGTCTTCGTGGCTAATTCTGGGTAAGAACATGAATACTGTACACACAATTGTTCATTTCCTTTCTGATAAACGTTTTACACAGCAAGTAACCTGGGTATTACTTCAAGATGCCTGGTTCCTAACTCTTCAGAGGGTGACAGATGCAACAAGCAGGCAGTGTATTAAAATATTTACTCAATTATTTTTGCATTTTATATGATACATATTACAGCAAGGCAGTGGTTAGAGCTGTTGCCTCCCAGTAAGAAGGTCACAGGATCACTTCCCGACCTGGGACCTTGGGTGGAGTTTGCATGTTCTCCCTGTGTGTATGTGGGTTTTCTCCAGGTACTCCGGTTTCCTCCCACAGACCAAAAAGGATGTCTTTTCCATGAATCTGGATGAAGTCTGGCAAAAATTCCAGAAAAAAAATAGTTGTTTCCCCTAAAAGAATTGGTTTGTTTTGCCCATCAAAACAGCTAGCCTATTAACTGCCTAGTGTTTTTTTTAACTCCTTTGTTTTATAGCACCTTGACACTTGACACAGCTCCTGCTGACTTCTGTGTCATTTGATTGAAATGTTGATTTAAGCCCAGATTGCAGTTTACTTTTCTTGTGTAATGCCACTGTTGATCCAAACAGAAGCTTTTTCTTTGCCCTGAGCACTAGAACAATGTTAGAGCTACATCACAGACTGCCAGGCCCCTAGGTGACTGTTTTCCTTCTTTCTGCTCCGTGGAGTTGATATCATTTATGGGTGTGTGTGTTTGTCTATAAGAGACTGAAAGGGCTTATTTGTTTTCCCCCTCGTTGCTCTTTGACTTTTTTTTCTCCCCAAACGTGTTTGAAACATTGTTATCTCTGTCCAGACACCTTTTTCCACAACAAGTTATTGAATCATGTCAAGTCGCCGTCCCCTGAGTTTCAAATGCAAGCTGTAGAAAAATTAGCCATTGCTTCCGCATGACAAGTGGGATCTATTAGTGTTGCTCTCGTCCTGCAGAGCATGAGCATCCGAGGGGCCGCGGGGGGCCTCGGCTGGCTGTGCAATTGTCTGTGCCAGACTCCTGGGGTATTAGACCAGTGTTGTAGACAGGACAAGCAGCGGGGCTGCGGCAAAATCCAAAGTAGCTGATTAACCTGAAGGGGTGATGATGGTCTTGAGACATGATACATTTTGCAACTTTGATGGATATTTACAATCAAGTGTCAGGGGTTTTGAGAAAATGGGTAGCTTTTTTGTCATGTGCTTTCTAATGCTCCTTTTGCACACCACCCCTTTTGTCTGTTTAGATAGAGGACTAACAAACACTGAGGTCAAGTTCCTCCATTCCCTTCAGGGCCACAAGCTTAGTCATGTGCTCGAGCCCAATCTGTGTGGCTACTCAACACATTAATATTCCAAATGTTGTTTGTTTCGTTTTAAAATTCCCTTCCCTTCCTGCAGAGATTAAAGTTTCAACCACCTTGACACGGTCCTGCCACCTAAGTGAGCAAGATCACTTAGCAGAGCCTCGTGTAAAATAAAGCTTGTGTGAATTTCTTTTTATCAGTTTCTAACATTTGTTTTATATTTTTTGTTTTATCTTTACAGGTATCTCAGTAACAAAGAAGACACACACTTGTAAGTACTTTTTCTTTTTTTTTTTTAATTCTGCTATAATAATAAAGCAGCTAACATGTCATTTAATTCTAAATCCTGTTAATAATTGGGAAACTGTTTCCAGTTCCTTATATACACATCAATGCACTTACTGTGTTGTTCTCCTTTACATATTTCCTTACAAAAACCCTTTTGCCCGACTTGCTCTGTAATAACTAAAGACTTTCGCTACATATAAGCCATGCACTCTCTCGCTGCTTTGTATTTCTCCAGTCCCACACTGGAAACAATATGATGATAACCCCAGAGAGGAAATTAAAAAGCTGTGCAGTCTTGTAACTGCTAGATAATCATGCACATTTCAAGCAGCAGTGTGGTGAAAGCATTTCTTTGTTTTCTGCAAGGCCTTGCAGCTGAACAACAAGGATGTGGTGTTGTGTGGTGGTTTGTAACCTCTGAGGCTGCACTAACTACAGACTTTGTCTTCTTCAGTACATATCGCCATAATCTAAAGATATAGAGAAAGCCTGTGACATGTGCATTAAAGATAAGATGCAAGCCTTTTCTTTGAGTGCTACAGTAACACTGTGGTGCTCTGCCTTTCAATTTCACTTGGCACGTTAAGAATTGATGAGCAACCAAACCTGCAGAAATCAATAATCTCCTGGAGATTTGTACTGTATTTTGACACATGTGAAGTGCAATTGAAAATGCATGTAAAAATACTTAGTGTGGTGTTCTGCTGTGTGTCTGTATATGCAACTACAACCGTGTGTGTGAGTATTCATACCCCTCTGTGTGAATGGAAGAAACTAGCCCTGAAGGCTATTCTTTTTGCTCTGATCACTCTGATGAAACTTGTGGAGAGGGGAAGCCAGAGGGCTTTTCTGTAAGAGCGGTCGAAGTGTTTTAGATTGTGAGAGGCTGCATCTCCTCTTGTAAAACACCCCGTCTCCTTATTACATCAGACAGCGGGGCAAAGGATATGATCTTCAATGCGAGACAGCTCTAACTAACTCAAACAACCAGCTCCAAAACTAGCAATATGATTGTGTGTTAAGCCGTTTGCTTGTTTGTCTTTTTTTATTATTGTGTGAATGTGTGAATGTGTGTGTGTGTGTGTGTGTGTGTGTGTGTGTGTGTGTGTGTGTGTGTGTGTGTGTGTGTGTTTAAGGTAGAGAGAATTGCTTTAACCCACATTTCCTCATCCCACTAACTTCATTAGTGTGACTCCTATTAGCACCTCAACGCTGAAAGGGGGACTCAAATCAAAGAGCATGATTCAGGAGTCTTGGGTTCAAAGCTCTGGGCATAAACTGGACTTCAGCGTCTCATTTCAATTAGAAATATTCAAATCTTAACCATGTGAGGAAATCAAAGTAAATCCCCTTAACAAGTATTTGATTGCTGTGCCTTGCAGACAGGAAGTGGTTGCAGAGGCTCATCAGACCTGAGTGTTCAGAAGACGTTCAAGGGCCAGTTAATGGTCATTGAGATTGTTAAGGGAAGATTTTTTTTTTTATTTAAGGAGAAGCCTGATGGAGTAATAATGAGGGAGATGTCTCTGCCCTACATGGTTATAGCCAGCCAGTAGATCTATTTCTGTTCTTGGAGTGAAAACACTGGCTTCCCTGATACGCCAGTCCGCACTTGTAATGTGAGCTTGGCTCTCTCGCTTATGTGTATGTGTGTGTGTGAGTTTTTGAGTTTCTGTGTGTGTGTGTTTAGGGGGTCTTACCAGTCCAACCCAAACCACAGGGATGGGTCGTGTCTCACTAACTCCCCACTCTGCCTGAGTGATCAAACTGCTGGAAGCTCCCCGCCATGCCAGTCCCCTCATCAATATAAATTACAGGGGCAGCTGTTCACTGGCAGCCTCCTCTCCTTTCCTTATCCTC
The DNA here is from genome assembly GCF_001649575.2 of Kryptolebias marmoratus. NCBI lineage: Eukaryota > Metazoa > Chordata > Actinopteri > Cyprinodontiformes > Rivulidae > Kryptolebias > Kryptolebias marmoratus. The sequence goes on along the minus strand of NC_051440.1, from coordinate 14,277,022 downwards.
TTCTCCGTCTACCCAAATGCACTAATCATTGAGCCATCAGTAGGTGAATGATTTGAGATGAAAACAGATACTTATCATTGCTTCATTGGCTGTGATGTCCACTCTTTATTCAGTCTTAATGTAGATTAATTGTCTTAGCAGCCCTTGACACACTCTCTTCACTTTTTCTGTCTACCGTTCTTTCTGCTCTTCCCCAAATGGGGCAGCCCCTATCCACTCCTGCTTTTTACCACAAGGCTTTAATTCTCAGCAAGAACTCAGCTGTGGTTTTCCTGAACGTGTCCTTGGCAGTTTTTACATGTGCTCTGTTATACAGTCTTTCAGAAGCATCGAGCGTCAAGCACTGTATGCCAAAAAAAAAGATGAGAGCAAAATAATTAAATTCTATGTTAGTTTTTTTTTTTTTTTTTTTTTTACTTTGATGGTGGACACCAGATACTCACCGTCACCTTCTTCTGCCTCATCAGGGCTGTGTTTCTGTAAGATGAGTTTCTGTTTGGACCTGTTGAGAGAGGTGATGTGGAGTGAAGGCTCAGATGCTGCAGCTGATTACACTGAGATTAGATGTCTCACCTCTAATCTCCCATCAGCAGTCTGGGACTCTGTCACACAGCTCGTGTTGCAGAAGACTAGCCAACACACACACACACACCCGCAAACAAGTCATGTACACAGGATGCTCTCTATCGAAAAGAACAGATCTCTCCTGATTACTTAGAGCTACGGTTTTCTCACTCTCTTGCAGTTTTACAGTGTACTGATTGTTGAGTGCTTGGACCACAACAGTACAAAAATACAGTTTGTTTTTTTCTTCTAAAACATGTTGACAAAACATAAATAAATAAATATGTAGTTTTACAAATAACTAAAAAAAAGCACTAATATTCATTTTAATACAACAACACCAAAACTCATGCCTTTTAAAGTTACCAATAAGACGAATGGGACAACTTTCAGATAGATTTAATAAAAGCAGAAAAATACCATTATCACAAAGGTGCAATGTATAATTGTTTCTGTGCTATTCATGGTATGCTTTTGTATGTAATTACATTGTATCTCACAACTCCCTGCAATATTTATTTTGAGTTTCTTACATCAGTTTAAGGTTTAAGCAATGTGTGTCTGCGTTTTCATTGGGAATAGATTGGCCAGAGGGAGGCAGCAGTACAAATGCAACTCTGGGAGAAGACAAATTCAGACAGACGAGGTTTCCTCTCCTCCGTCTAAACAAATGCCTTTTAGACAGCTTCAATTTCTTTCCGCCCTCCATAGTATTTATCTCCACTGTGTTGACAGAATTCTTTCCCTGATTGAGAAACATGGCTTTGCTCCTGCATCGTCATTTATTTGCTAGCATCTTGTATTGAGTTTCTCTCATCAGTGTTGTGCACTTCCACACTTATAGTACAGCAGTTTTTGTTTTTTTTACAGAGCCATAACTTAGATTCTTTTCTGTGTCTTTAGGAAAATATTGCCGCTTTACAGAGACATTCACTGAGGCTCACTGAGAGTTCAAAAGGCAGAGTTTGTAGACTTCATACCTCTTTTTATTTGACAGTTCTTTTTGTAACATGTTTGTAGATCATTAAAAAGCCTGGTATTTATATTTGCAAAACTATTACCAGCTTTATTATTGTAAATCATGCTTTTGTGTTCACATAAGACAATGACAGCATTTACCCTTGTAAAACATTTGCTTTACTCTGAATTCAATAAATTCAGAACATTGTATATATATACAATGTTCTGAATTTAGTGAATAGAGACTGCACCTATTATGTAAATAAGCTACAAAATATTTGACATTGCAGAAGTTTTGAAACAGCAGCAATCCACTTTGGTCTTTCCCCAACTCAGACTAGCCATTAGCTCATCAATCCCGTCAGAAAAAAATGTATTTCTCTAAACCGATAAATGATTAGATATTAATTGAACATAACCTTTCCACAGAACCTCACGTCTAAAGATCTGAACTATTACTTTAAAGCTTTTTGTGTTTTTTGCAATAAACTATTTAGGCCTGTTTTAAGACAGACCCTTCAAAATAAAGTTATAAATTTCAGCAGCTAGGAAATAGGCTTCTTGAATAACATGCTAGAGACTGTGGATTTTCTGCATTGTATAATCTACTGCAGTTCATCTTTGAGTTTTCAGTTAATCAGACATGAGATTTATGGTCCTTAATGGTGCTATACATTGCCAGTTTAGGAGAATAATACGTCCCAGTTGCTGTGTAATTTTGCTTGGCAACAGGCGCACTCCTGTGGAATCGCCCAGGGCAGTGTGAGTTGTCTCTGCATAGCTCGGTGTTCCATGCTCAGTGGATGTTTGAAGGTATTTCATCACATTGTTGCCTTGATTCAGCTCTTTGGGGATTTGTTAGTTGCACTCATGTGGGAAGTGCATCCAGAACATTGTTAAGCTAGGCCTGATAATGAAGATCAGCCAGCCAGAGTCCCCTGAGCGAACGCGGAGTGAGAAACTCTGGTGAGATGCGAGGCGCAGACATGGTGGAGCAGGACGCGCACACAAAGCAGTACACACAGACACAAAGGAATCATCAGCACAAAACATACAACACTGAACAGTGCCATAGTGAATTAAAGTAAAAAAAACACAATGCAGTACAACATACTCTACAGCAGATTATTATCTAATGTATTGTATTCTGTTGTTCCTAAACATTATAGCAAAATTTCAAAATTGTCGTTATGTTGTTTAAACATTAGTTGAGCAATATCACAATCATTTTATTGCTACTGTGCTTTTGTTGGGACTAAAAATGATAATTGCCCCACTACACATAACCTCTCCTTCTGTGGAAAGTTATTTGATTCTCAGCGTGGCACTAGAACCGGTTGTTTCCTCTTTTTCCCAGAGCAACATTGAATGCTCAAATTGACAAAATCTTTCCCTCTGTCTGTACTGCAGGTTATGTTTCATCTCACTTTATTTGTTTGTTACACAAAAGAAGTATTTTCCTCTTGGACATTTTGGTTTAATCTATAATAAATGACTTTTTTTTCTGAAATAGGTTGGTGTAATCACAGCAGTGAGGAATGGACAGTCACTGTAAAAGGGAAATCAATAGAGTTATCTATTTGTCGTAAACCAGGCCAGCGTGATTTTTCTCAATTTTTCCTCTGCTGCCATGTTTTTCCCCTTTCCAACTCAATATGGCCTCATCTTTCAGGCAAAGTGTTGGGTTTGTCTTTTTTATAAAATTGCAAATGGCCTTTGCACATGCACTGTTTCTGCATAAGTTTTGTAGTCCTTTCTGTCACCTACTGGAGTGTTTTATGAGAACAAGTGTGGTGAGGGGAGCTGTAGCGGTTTAAGACAGGTTGTTGTGGGTTCAGGCCGCTTTGCTTTTGTTGCTTTTTAATCTGGGTCTTCTCTTGGTGCCGGCCTTTTCAGAGAATCCGGGGCGGAGTGCGGAAAGACCTCATCCCCTTTTTTTTTCCCTCTTCTTTTCTCTTTTGCGTCTCACGCAGCTGAAAGGCCCCTGTCTTGAAGTGTTGTCCGACCAGAAAACGAGTAAGTGACATATGACAAGGATACAATGCTTGGATGGGTAAGCGGCCCCTTCTGCTGCAGGCGATTTCTCTCATGCCGACTGTCTGACGCCTCAGGTGAAAGGGGCCGCGGAACGAGAGGTGTGCTGAGACGCCAACTTCTGCCAAGCAAAGTAGTTGGCATGGCTGGGGAGGGCCTCAAGATCACTTTGCTGTGCAGTCGGCCTGCTTTTGCACAGGCGCAGATTATCTGTCTGTTGTCAGGCATTTGGTGCCTCAACATTTTCCCTTTTTTGTACATAAATTCAGCGATGGAGAGGGGTGCCAGCATGTAATGAAGGGTTTGTCTTTTTGTTCCTAACTGATGTTCTAAAGATGGGGTTTATCATTTTCCATCCTTGTGCAATCAGCCAGTTCATGTGAACTTATCACAACATTTTTATAATCCAAATACTGGAGTATTTTTATTACAAATAATTCAAACCCTAAATCAACTGTCCATCAGAAACGAATCATGATTTTTCTAGAATAAGAATTTGAAGAAAATTAAAAACATAAAGACAAGAAAAAATGTAATTTATTGAAATGATGTCCTGTAATATTGTCGATAAGATAAAACATGTCAAATTATATCATTTTAATAAAAGATCCTAACTGTGTAAGCTCCATTTTCAGATCAATCACAGTTTTCACAGTGCAACAGGAAGAAAAAAAGCATACAAATCACTTGTGTACGAAACCTGAACTAGATCATTTGAAATGAGGATCCTATCTTCCTGACAAATAATGTCATTCTTTTCAGAAACTAAAGCAAAAAAAAAAAAAAAAAAAAGTTGCACACACAGAGAAGAAAGCAGATGTACTCACAAATGCTTTCCATGATATTAGACATTGACATTTGTGCTGATCGCATTGTGCCCATTTTGTTGAATCTGCTTTATTAAAAGCATGCTGTTTTTTCTCTGCGTTGCCATTAATTTGTGTTTCTGTGGGCGTGCAGCGCAAGAACAGAGAGACGCGGTTAACCCATTGTGAAGTTAGCCGTCATCATTAAGATTCTGCAGATAACAGGCATGCGGATTTCTACTGCTCAGCATTATAGGATCCCAGACATCAAAGGCAGATTTTCATTTTTACTGTGTCTGCGGCACAGGAAAAGAAAGGGGAGGAAAAAAGAGAGAGAAACAGGTACGGAGATGGAGTCAGGGAAATAAAGCAGAATTGGAGGGGAAAAAAAAAAATCATGTATATTGTGTGTTCTGTAGTTAAATGCTTTGTTGAGTGTTGGATGCCATAAAGGGCCCTATCCGCTTGACGTGTGATTGTAGGTTGGCTTTCTTTAAAGATCAAGTTCATTTCTCAACAAGGCCAAAAAATGCAGGTCTGCATAATTAAAAATAAGTCTATATTTTTCTTCTTTGTATCACTTTTACCTGCAGTATCAGTTTCTTATTATAGTTTGCACTCGCTTCCTTTCATATCTTATAAATATTAAAGTACAAGCAATAATATTTGTCTTTGTATAAATCTTGTAATAACATTTCTGCCTGTGTTGCACAAATGTTACACAGAAGTTCCCCTTTAATTCCGATTACTTTCTCTCTCAGCATGCTGCCATTATTCTTGTGTCGTTACATCAGAGTGAGCTGTTTTACAGTGAGAGTATTGAATGTACAAGAGCGAGAAATATGCCGTTCTTCAGTATTGTGCTGGATTACAGAATCAAGGTCGACTCACAAGACACAGAGCAGCATTATCCCTTAATCCTGTGTTTTGGTTTCAAATAGCCTTTTTACACCTAATCTTCACAAGTAAAATGACAAACATGAATACTGAGGTAGGTATTTAAACATGCATTACCAACAATGTTGAGGTCAAAGGCTTATGCTGACTTAAAGTAGATCTGTGTTTTGGAAAAAGGAGCAGAGAATCTTGTGTTATTTTGTTGCAGGTGCATTACACAAAGCATGGGAGTGCTGTGGTGAAATTCCCTCTGGCAGCTTCAGATAGATAAAGCTGAAAACTTATCATTCAAATTACGATTTGTTTCTTATTTCACTCTTTGAATGAACATAGCACAAAAAGTAAGGACATTTGTGTTTGATCAATTATTCTTTGTTGTAACAATGCTTTTTGGCAGTAATTCATTTACCATAGGAACGTCTGATCATGTCCCCTTAAATGGTGCCACATTTATTAGGAAAATATATTTGTGGGATGAGCAGCAGAGTTCAGTGTCTGGGTTGCGCCTATAAAAAAACTTACCAAATATTTTCTGCCAGTACAAAACAGCTTTTTAGTTTGTTTGTTTTGAGCTTCTGGTATCCCAGGTGCTGACAGTCAGGTGTCTGAATATCAGCAACCAGTGGTAGTCGCATATCTCCATGGTCTGAGACTGAACTCTGTCCTCCAAGATGACAGTTCTCGCCCTCCAATATTTGGAAGTCGAAAGGATGGAATGTCCTGCCTGCAGTCGTGACCTCGACCACATTGAACACCTGTTGGATCAGCGTAGGGCTTGCTGTTTGTTCCAGAGTGACCAACACAACCACATTTGTCTGACTTGCGAAAAATGCTGGTTGAAGAATGGGATGGCGTGCCACAGCTGTGTGTGACCAAGATGATGAGCAGCATGAGGAGGAGGTGCCAGGCTGCTGTGACTGTGTATGGTTTGTCCACATGCCATTGAAGCCCCTGTTTGTAAAATGAATAAATTATTCAACTGCCAATGTTTTGTTCCTCGAGACTTCAATCATCCAATCCAATAAACAACGCCAAACAAGAGTCAATAGGAGAACAAGTTGTTTGTCATTGGCAAGTCCTTTCATGGGCGCAGCTCATATACTGAACTCTGCTGCTCAATCCACAAATGCATTTTTCTAACAAATGTGGCACCATTTAAGGGAAAATAAACAAGCTTTCCAGTTGTATAAGTTTTACGGCATTTGTACAAAAATCAAAAAATAATCAGACAAACAAAAAAATGTTCTAACTTTTGTGCAGAGTATATTTCCCCCTCACTTTTACCTCTGAACAACTTTAGTTTAACCTGCTGTACTTGAGCACTCAGAGGACAAGCTCCACTGAGTCAACAGATAATGTGAGGTAAAAGTGCTTACTCCACCGAGGCAGTGTCTCCCCTTGACCAGGCTGGTCCAACCATGTCTGTCAGGCTCAGCTGTGGCAGGGCTGGAGGAAACTTAAAGGTGCTGTGAAAGACTAAAAGTGGGCCAGCCGCTGCTGCCTCCTGTTGACCTACCTTGCTCAGAGGGTCCAGGTACAGACTGATGACAGTACGCCTCCTCAGCGGGCCGCATTACTAATGTGTGAGGGTGCAAGAGGAACACATCCAGTGATGAATCACTCCCCAGCACCTATGGCATCCTCATAAGTCAAGAGTAAAAGTATTGAGAGCGCGCTCAGGAAAGAGATCCTTCGTGTCGTCCACCTCAGAGAAACTCCATCCTGGCCCTGCGGAGGCGTTTTGAAGGGGGGGAGAAGGCTAAGTGGTGCACATCACACATAGCCTGAAGAAGTCCCTCAATCTTGAGGAAAACATTACTCCCTCCTGTGGGTCATGTTTTTCTTTTTTCAAAGAACTTAGGAAAAGTTACTTTCATGCTTGAACAGAGCTAATAAATGATGGCGTTGATCGGGAATGCCTCACTGGACCATCTGCCTTACCTTAAGACAGAGAGAGTTTGTTAAATATGTGTTAGTTCAAGCTAAAACTGTTTCCTTCTGAGGTTTCCTGCACTGAACAGTCACAGGAAAAGGCACTGCCTCATTATTCACTTCACGTGTTTCAGGAGTTAGACTAATTGTGAAACTGCTCAACCAAAAAAGCCTTAAGAAAATGTATACTTTGGTAACTGAAGGCAACTTTTTTAACAACAAATCTGCATGTTTCTCTGTTGTCTTCTTTACTTCTAGCCTTAAGCCAGAAGGTTAAACTATTTTGGTTTACACGCATACCTCCCCCCGGAGCTGATGTCGCGCTGTACCAGTGATGTTGGGGGAGTTGTGCAAGTTTGATGCTAGGTAATACATCACACACACCAGGGGGTCTCCCTAGTATGCTCCTCAATAATGAAGTTCATTCGTTAACTTCTCCCTCAAAGGCCATGTTCCCCTGCTGCCCTTTTCGGCAGCCATTGCAACTCTTACCGGAGTCACCCCGCTAACAGAAAAAAAAAAGACACATCATTGTGCTTTTCCTCCAGACAGACTCAGCGGTCGCCTTCGCAGAGGATGAAGAATAAGCAGGTCTATTATCAATCCCTCATGCCTGGTTATAGCCATAATTATCACAGGGAAATGACCTGCTCTGTTTGGTTTGCCATAGAGGCGCTGCGCATTGCTAATCACCTCCTTCTTCTTTCCTATCGGCCTTGTGCAACGAAGATGGAGCTGGTTTTGGGGGGAGTCTTGCCAGTTCATTAGAATTCACAGGGTTCCACCTCCCTTCCTAGCCAAGCTAAGCCTCTCACACAGGCTGCCATGCCTGCGATAATCTCTCCTCTTCGTTCCCTTTCACTCCTTCTCCCTCCATGTGCCTATATTTCTTTCCTTTTACGTCCCCAAGGGCAGCCTTTATACAAAAGAGATGCTGTGCATTTCATTGTTAAATTTGATTTCTACTAATCCATTGAAAAAAAAATTATTTTGTGACATAAAACAGTCCAGCGGTGGCAGTGAGCACTTTTTATCATGGCCATTATGACCGATAAACCAGCTCGCTTCAATGACGGGCTTTGTTCAACAACTTTTGTATAAGATACTTTTTTTTTTCCTTTTTTAAGACAACACTGAGTTCCAGTTGGCAGATTAGAAACTATTTTATTGCTGATGATGTGCCCAGAATCAAGAGGGCCTGGCTCAGAAATCACAGCAATAACTAAACTTTAATCAAGAAAAAACAAAATGTGTGAAAACAAACACACACACACAAAAAAAACCTATTGATCAATTTTGCTTTCCATTAAAGTAAGTTAAAACTTATTTAATTGTTGACAGCTTCTCGCCACCACCACACTGTCAAGGGGTCATTTAATGTGAAGCAAACATGCAGGTTTAATGTCTTTGTTGATATGAGGTCTGGTCACACGGCCACGACTGGTGACAGAGTTCTTGTATCCTTTTTGTTTTTTCCCTGACAAAATCGTGATGATTCAATTGAGTTGGAAATACCAGAGACTTATTTTTTTATACATTTGCAGAGGAATTATTTAAATTCAGCTCTATAAATAACCGTGGCAGTAAAAGAAAAGGCTACAGCCTTGTCAACCAGTCACTATAAACACCGTGTTGTTGTTTCTGATTACATGACAGTTGACAGGTGTACACCTCACCTGTGTAGGAATGATGTGCTTTCATATGTTTCCTTTTGACCCCACAATTCTATAAATATTGTGTTTGTGTGTGTGTGCATTCAGTGACGAAGAGAGAGTGTGGTGCTGATCTGGCCCTGAGGCTGCTGTGCATATAAAGGATGAAGGGCAGCTTATAGAGCCATTAGTCATCTGATCTGGGTACAACCATGAAAACTGTAAAAAGGTGTAATGCTTACATACTCCAGCTACTCTTTTATACGAGACGCATTGCTCCTTCGAAAATTCATTAGTCATAATGAGTTCTCAACACTTCCTGCGTTGAACATTTTTTAAACTTTTGCTGCTCTTATTTAAACAAGTCTTTAAACGCAGCCTCTGCGGTCCCATGGACCTAACCCCGTAGTGTCCTCTATTTTCACAGAAACAGATATTTCCTTTGTTGTCTGCGTGATTTATTGAAGTCTTCTCACAAGTGGAAGCCCCCAGGAAATTGTCTGAAATGGTCCTAAATTGGTTTATGATTGTGTGGTGTGGGCCAGTGCTGTTATGCTTCCGATATTATGCCCTCCACTCCTTGGCGTCTATATTAAATTGATCTGTATTGTTTTCATGGAGTGCCTGTTCGAGCTTGTTAATTCTACCGCCGCTTCAGGCTGGTGGCGCAGCTTCAAACACACAGGTGGCTCTGCGGTGGGATACGAGGCTCAGTTCGCTGCGGAACAAGACTGAGGGCTCAGAACGAGCAAAGAGTTCATTTTGTGAGGTCAAAGGCCACCGAGCGCAACGGCATGCAAGTTACAGGTCTGAAAAGTATTAGTCCGGAGCTGCACGAGTTAAAGTGGATCAGCTGCATGGTGAGCCTGTGCATGGAATGGCTACTGACAGACTGCTAATGAGGCCATTATCAGGTCTCATCCTCTCCTCTCCTCCTGGGGCACCACTGGATGTTCAGCACCACATCTCAATTGAATTTCATTCCACAGGACTTGTTTACAGTAAATACGTTTGCTTGAATTAATCCACGGGGAATGTGAGAAACATGACCCGACCCGTCTAAAAGCAGAAACTTAGCGTGTTTTACTCATTTTGGTTCAACTTTCATACCCAGATTGTGTTTAATTAAATGTCTAAACGTCACAATAACAAATTTCTGTTTCATGTCCAAGGGTGTAAAAACGTTATTGAATGAAATGGTCCTTTTTGTGGCTTTGTGTCACTTCATTCATACATGACCAGTGGTCCCGTTGTGGTTTAATCAATGCACCAGTGAACATGCATCAGCAGCATATTGACAAAATGTCACCGGTAATGTGGGGCCGTCAAGGAAAAGTGTGATCAAGAGCTAATGAAGTAGCTTTGCGGAAAACATTTGTCCTTAGGGAGACAGGGCATTTTAAGTACGATTATACACACTTGGAGGCAGTGAGTGTGTTGTGTAGCTGAAACAGTGAACAATGCAGCAGCAACATCATGATCCAAATTTGTATAAGAGCCATTATGGAAAATCAGAAAATATTTTTTTTTAAAAAAGCTAGTGTTAATTTTTCGGATGTAGTTTTTTTTCTGAAGTTGCAATTTGTTTTATTCATATTTTTTTTTTAAATTTGTAACCAATGCTCATTAAGTCATTGTTTCCCTACATTTTTGTTCAACAAGACTTTTTAATTTGTAGCGTACTTGCTCTAAATATGAACTGTAGATAAATATTATACATAATAATATAAATATTATAAAATATGCCACTGCTCTCCTCATGCATTATCCTCCTTTCAGATGTTTGTCGTTTAGGACTCAACCCATGCGATGCTTTTTCTTTTTTAAACCCCTCCTCTCTGTGTCGTGCCATGCTTTAACCACTCCACAGCGTTTTGTAGAAGACAGATTTTTTTAAAAGGCAACCACAGATAGTGGCAGTTGAGCGTGTTTCTGCGAAGACCCCGCTCTTGACTCATTCGATGTGCTTTGAAGGTCTTGTGGGGAAATTTTGACATCGCACTGTTTCAGCTGCATCGCATTGTTTTGAATAGTTCACCTACTGTGGCCCGTCTACTTCTCTTTCGGATCCCAGACGCGGTCCATTTGGTTCCATCAGTCTCTGAATGATATTTGGTTCATTATAGCGGCGCGCCATGAGAGACCAAGTGTTGACACAACATGCGTTAATGTGTTTAGTGACTCTAATGGATCACAGAGATCTTAATGAAACATTGTCAAGGGAAGAGTTATGCTGCAAGCTGCTGAGTCCTCATTTCCATTTTATACATTGTTAGAAGGACCTTTATTTAATCATTAGAACAGAATAGAAGACTCAAAATTAAATATAGATATTTAGAGTATTACACAAGTGTAAATTATGAGACAGTTTGCTATAACTTCTTTGTTAATTTTAAACTCCAGAGAGCAATTTGGTCATTTTTGACAGTGTTTGTTTTAGCTATTGAAACAGTTTTTGCTCCCCTGTAAGTCTTTATCCCTTACAGTGATCACACCTTTTCTCTCTCTCTCCTTGTACAGGTGAAGGTCATTCAAATATATATTTTGTTCTTTTTTGCTCATAATAATTTCCCCAACCCCTTTTTACTAAGAAACAGTTGCTCTTCTCTTTTCTTCCAGGCAGCTTTATTTTCTCAACCTATTTTATTTTGAAATAGTTTGAATGCATGTGCATTTAATTGCAACAAATAAACTAAAAACGACTCGTAACTGTTCTTAATATGGATGTAATTTAGCAGGGTTTGGGTTTTTTTCACCAGCTTTTATGATTTATGATTTTTTTTTGTTTTGTTTTGAAACCTTGCTGTGTCTGAAACCAAAGCTGTGTGATGTTTGTCTTGAGACAAGATGATATGAGCACCAGCTTATTCATGAAATGCCAAATGGTTATTGGCCAAGGCTGGATTGCACTAAAACCAGAATATTGTATCAGAGAGAGGCAGCTGGTTAGGAGTCAGAACAGATTATCATATGAGAGAGAGGATGAGTGAGGAGACTGGAATGGAAAGCAGGGGGCGAGAGTGAGGGGCACAGGAGGAAGAGGTGGAGGAAGAGGAGGAGGAGGAGGAGGAGACAGAGAGGTGATAGTGGGAAACTCATTGCCCGGTCGCTGTGGGGCGGAGGGGGATCAGCCAAGCCATTTCGTCACTGTCTCTGCTTCTTCACCTGTCAGAAGGAGCAGGAGAGAGAGAGATGGTGTGTGTGTGTGTGTGTGGTGGTGGTGGTGGTGGTGGGAGGGGGAGGGGGTGTTGTAGGTCCTCTGAGGTCAGAGGAAGATGCTGAGGCTCCACTCGTCTCCTCTCTGCAAAGGGCCCACCGCTGCTCGCAGACATCTGGCCTCACACTGATCACTCATATCCACAGGCGGGGAGGAGGAGGAGGAGCAGAAAAATCACACATCCTCTCTCCTCATATTTGTCCTCATCTCTCTCTCTCTCTCTCTCTCTCTCTCTCTCTCTCTCTCTCTCTCTCTCTCTCTCTCTCTCTCTCTCTCTCTCTCTCTCTCTCTCTCTCCCCTTCGTCCAACTCTCAGGCCGTTCTTTCCTTCCATCCTCTTTTTGACTTTTTTTTTTTTTTAATTTATTTGCTTTAAATTACACCACATTTAAAGACAAGATAGGGAGAAGAAGAAAAAAAAAGATTGTGGAAAAACGTTGTCTGCTGCTCGGGACTTTATCCTAATAAAAAATGGAAAAATAAAAAAGATAAGCTGGGGAAGATAGTTGGGGGGGCTGTGATGTGTCTAGCAAGCCGGTAACACAAGACTGCAATCAGTGGGAAGAGAGCCAGCTTCCCTGCCTGAGCTCTCAGCGCCCCTACTGGCTGCACGCTGTGCCAATCAAAGGCTGGTGGGAGGGGGAAGCAGGCAGACATGAGCGCTGATGTCACAGTCACATGGATTCTGGTGTGGTCATGCTCGGAGGCTGAGAGGCAGAGCTGTGCTGGCCAGCTGCTGCTGAGACAGCAGTGGAGGGCTTTGCGCTGCTGATAGTTTCTCCTCTTATGGACTCGAAGCTTAATGATGTATTTTGTGATTTCAGCTATGAAAGGTAAGAGCGGAACAACAATAAGTGCATGCTATATCCCCGCTGGCCGGAGTAAACAACAAGTATAGAAGGGGTGACTGGCTGGCTGGGGTGGGAGGAGGAGGGTGGGGAGGGGGGGTCGGCTGAGAAGCGCAGCTCCGCTATTCAGAGACTGCCAACTCTTTTGCATTTCATTTGCAAGGCATGAGAGTGGCAGGGAGAGAGGGGAGGAGAGGAGGAGTGACTGCCTTCATCACTCCAGATATTCTGCTGCATCTGACCTGTCCGGGCGAGGACAGATTAGTTTCAAACTCACAAGGATAGAAGCTTTTTTTATTGAAAAAATCTGTAAAGGTGTTTTTTTTTTTTTTTACCCTTTTCCTTTCCTTCCTACAGTTGTGTGTGTGCGTGTGTATGTGTGTGTAGGAGGGGCTGTGAAAACCACAGTAAGCTGCGCGTCAAGAACACTTTCCGAGCTACAGAGCAGAAGTTTATTATAATTATTATTATTATTATTATTATTGAATGAATTTAAAGTAACGCGTTTGAGTTTGAAGTGTGTGTTGGGGGGGGGCGTTTTTTTTTTTTTTACGTCTCCTTCCTAATCCTGTTGTTTCAGACCGGAGGACGTGCCACAGTTAAATGTGTGTGTGCGTGTGGGTCGCAGACGAGTCACCGGCGCTCGAATGGCAGACTGTGATTCTCTGAGTTGATACCAGTGCGTGTGAAAGTGTGTGTGTGTGTGTGTGTCTGCGCGCGCGTGTGTGTTGTGCTCCACTGACCTATTTTTTTAGGGGGGGGGGATGTGGGGATGTGGGGGGCAGTCGGAGTTTACATGTGTTGCCATGAGTGCAAAATAGGCAGTCACAATATAATGTTGATTTACTCTGCTTTTAATCCCAACTCCTCTTCCTCCTCCTCTCCATCAAACACACACGCACAAACACACATCCGACAAGTGCATCCATACACACTGACTGTATAGCCACAGCACACTTCTCTCAAGCATGCTCGCACAGGCCTATAGTCGTGTGTTTTCTCTCCACTTCTGAGTGCATTCTTCCAGATTTCAGAAGTGAGCAGCCGTCCTGATGTTTAGATGTGCGCTCATGATCTGATCAAAATCACCAACCAAGACAAGGAAAACTGTCAGTGTACACGTGAAAATCATGACAAAAAGCCAATGTATTTGACTCTTCCCACTTGTTCGAGTCATTTTGACACATTTGGTTTTTACCATGTTTGACAAGAGCAAAAGTGCATTTTAAAAACGGAATCCTTTTTATAATGAAGTAACTTTACAAGAGAAAATGCTTAAAAATATCCAAATTTTGTGAAACTATTAATCATATCAGTAGATTTTATCTTAATTTGTTTTATTGCTTTTTTTTAATAAATCACAAAGAACAGATAAAAAGGGCTTGTTCAAAACTCTGACCTGTAATTACGTCTTGTCTTTTGTCTTTTTTATTGACGTTGTGTGAGAACTCATTTATGAAGCGAGGCTCCGACTCTTTTGTGTCAGACCTGGAGAAAAGACTCAGTCAGACACATTTTAAAACGACCTCTTGACCCAATGTCCTTTATTGAAAAAGAAATGCTATATATTGATTTGTAATGGGGCTGTATTAAGTCGCACATTTTGGGGGATAAAGAAATTTAGATGCATGGAATTTTGACTGTTTAAAAAGTGTGAGTGTGAATATTTTATTTTTACTTACTTTTTATATTTTGTAAGTTAATTAGATTCAGACAAATTCATTCAGATGAGGCATATTTACTTTTCACTCCTTTTTTTAAATATATTTTAATCCTTGTTGTCTCGGTGAACGTGTCTCTATCGGCTCATTTTCCGGCTTTTATCTCTCCGTTTCAGTCTTCCTTTGCCCACATTGTTACTTCCAGTTTCACAGAGGTCGCTGGTGTCGTGACAGGATACTGTGACATCGCGAAAAATGAAATTAAATTGTGAACAAGCTGCATAATTGGAACCTCATTTATATGGCAGGAGCAATTTCATCTGGAAAATGGTCGGTGAATTGGTTGAGCTGCACAATGACTTGCTGCACTGACACAAACTTACTTGCTATGTAAATATTTCTTACCCAATCACATTGGCGGTGCCTCTTTTTTTTGGTGCATTTTAGGCTTGTTTTTATCCTCTCAACTTCAAAATAATGCTAATATATTATAACAACTGTCTCTATAAGTCTCTGTGGCTTTGTCTCTGCACAACCCCCCCCCCCCATCTATCCACCTCTCCCTCTCAGTTCAGCTTCTCTACCACACCACTGCCTCTCAAGTACCTAATTACCTGTAATGGAAACATCCCTCTCATTACCCCATGCAAATTAGCCATCCTACTCAGCACAATTAAGATGAAAATTCCAATTACATCATTAAAGAAAGTTGTTTGATGTGTGGATAGAAAAGGTAAAAAGTGCTCCTTACTCAGAGTACATATAATTAACCCTTGAAAAAAGTCTTTTTTTTTTTTTTTTTTTTTGTTGTGGCAAAGAACATAAAGAATTTATGAAAGCCAGGCTCAGTGAACCTCTGCAGCGCATGAAGACAGGAAGCACATAGATATGTGATTTAGCGTGAGTGTGTACTAGACTGTGAAAAATGTTCTGGGGGGCCCTGGAGGAGATGAAGCCAAATAACTTGTGATAGGTGCTTTAAGGCTTTGTTAACAAGGCTGTAAATATTTGCTGTAGATTTGCCACTCTTTGTCTCTTTCTATCAATGGCCAGTTGAAGTGCTGCTCTACCTCGTGCTGCAGGCTCTCACACATTAAAGCAGAGGTTAACAAGATTGGCTATTATCCAGTTAGGGACTGAGGTCCTGTAAGACCAAAGGGAAAAAAAAACCTACTGATTAGGTTGAAGACAAAAATAACACAGGTCACCTGCAAGAATTTAGAAAAGGCTGTTTTAAAAAGATGGTGTTACATTTGAAATTAACACAAAATGTATTCACACTGTGATAGTAATTTTACTTAAAATAGGAAATGCAATGCAAATTCCAGTTAGTGAAGTCACAATTTCTGCATTTATTTACATTTTTTAATTAATTTACATGTTGCATTACCATAAAATAATGAATAAATAACCAGTGCAGGAGAAAGATGATCCGGAGCCACCTGATCGAGCGGAGACCGAGAGCTTTAGCCGTATTTCTCCGCTCCTGGCTGGCTGAAGGAGTGGGATGGTGTCCCCACAGGTTATTAAGGAGTGTGAGATGTGCCTGTCTGAGCTGTGCACACTGAGACAAACATCCTGGCTGCCTAACTGTGTGTAGAGGGGCTGCTTAATGAGATATTGGCTGCCCATTGAGAGCATGGATTTTTGATTTGGCGGCAGAGAAGTTGGGAAGAGGGCGAGCTGCACTCCGGAGAGGAGAGGAGCCAAATGATAAGCACTTATTTCTGAAACCGATATGATTTATTACCTTTTGGCTTAAGGCAGTTCGGTATTGTGAATTATCTTATAAATTCTATAAATAATTTTTGTGAAAATTATTTTAAATGGCAGCTGATGTGACTACTAATGTCATAATTCATAAAATAGGTGATAATTGCAATCAGTCATAAAATGTGCACTTTAAATTTGCCAAAATGGAACTAATTATAGTGTAATTAAAAATTGAACTGCCTGACAATTTAGTAATTCTTAAACAATCTAATCCAAATTTGCATGTTTTGAAAGGTTCACCAGTAACTTATAGCAGTATTGATTACTGTTGAATTGTTTTCTCTTCTATCCAGCTGTCCACATCCTTGCAGAAACAAAAATTAATCTGGGAACAGTTTATACCTCACAAACATTTATCTGGCAGACAGCTCTGTCAGTCGTCTTGTCTTGTCAGTCATACTCTGTGGTTTTGACAGATTTGTTCCCATCACAGGCAAGGTTAAACGACTCTCCTCGCTCTGTGGCCAGCCAGGCAGCGGTTCGACAAGAAACAGCAGTGGCTCGATGAACCCATCGGGTTTCACAAGATGATTTTTCTTCATTCTAGAAACATTCACTCCCAAGTTCACTCAGGGTTCTCAATTTGGCTCTCCAGTCAGGTAAAACACCTAGCTGGGCTTAGTCAAATGCCTCTAACTTAAGGGTAATTTCCTACTTTACTTTCAGTCAGTATTTCAGGAGTCACTTTACAGATCCTTTGAAGTGTCTCCCTGTCATGCAGCATTTAACTGCTGATTGAATACTTCCTCTGTCAGCACTGGTTAGATAATCATTCACCACAGTCCATTTTTACTTTTTTTTCCCCCTGTAGCTTCTTCTGTTGAAGATGCACAGTGAATATAGATGTGATATTTTACAGCTCTTGTTCAAAGACTGCATGCTTTAGATTCAAATGGTTTAATTTTGTAGATTTGCTCAAAACCAGTTCATTGTGGATCAGCTTTATTCTGTATAATGTATCAATGATGCCTAACTTAACAGGAAAACAACTGACATTTCTTCTGCAATGCTTTTGCCTTTATATGCTTTGCCACTTGTGGTTTTGAAGTTAACGGTGGTTTAAGAGAGTGAAGGGTAAAGTTTTTTCCCCTGTACTTTCATTCTGAGCGTGTTTTTCTTACCATCGTCTCTTTTTTCCCCTCTGTGAGCCTCCAGAGGGCTGTCCATTGGCTTTTTGAAGTTGCATCAAAGAGGAAATGGGGGAGAAAAAGCATTATTGATTTTGCGTTTTGTCTGACTCAAACACTGAGGACAGAAAAACACATAAGAAATTTAGGTGTTTGCAGCGGTCCAGCTCCGTCTCCCGTGAGCGAGCCAGAGGGGGAAGGGGGTGGATACCAGTGGAGGTAGAAGGTGAGGAGGCTCACCAGACAGCGCCATTCCCTAGAGTCGTATGCGAAGTTCTTTCACTTCTATAATTCCTATTATTCTCTCTGTTCTAAATGGGAGAGCAAATCAAGCCCATTACTACATCTGGATAGAAACTTCTGCTTCTTTTCCTCCGTGTCGGTTAACTGTTCCTCCTCCTCTATCAGACGAGTGACTCCCAAGGTCTGACAGCGCTCTATAGTTGACCTGCTTTTCCATGAAACACCAAGCTGCTCTCGGTTGTAATCAGATCTCTTTGCAAAGCAGGCATGCTGGCAGCAGGCAAGAAGCCAGCGAGCTTGTATTGTTTGTGTGGGTTATCGCCCTCATCCTCCTCCTGCGTCAGCCCAGCAGTGGTGATGAGACAAGAGACAAGTACTTCTTCTAGTGTTAATGTGACCTGGGGTGTCTGAGAAGGATCTCTCAGTGATAGCTGCTGATAAGAGCTTGTCTCTAGGTTGCCTTATTCAGCACTTGTGCCGAAGATATGATGTGATACAGCGTACTCATGTTTCATGAAGTCTGCTGAAACCGACAATCCAGGCTGCACATGCGTTCGCTGTCGGGCTCTGTGGGGTGAAACAAGTCTTTTATTAGTGCCAGAATCACAGCAAAAGTTGGCTGGAGAGTCGGGGAATGAGAGAGGGTCAGAGGTCGCAGCATACGAAGACGCGCTCCCCCCCTCTGCTCCGTGGAGAGCCGCCGCGGCATCTCGCGATCCCGGCGGGGGAGAAAGGATGAAAAATGAGAGGCGCACGGAATTTTGATGAGACGAGGGAACAGGCAGCGTTATAACAAAGGTCGTCACAACATGTGCTCCGCCGCTTGATTACAAAAGGGAGAGAAGTGCGCGAGGCGTTTGATTACATGTCCCAGCAGAGGCCATTAGGGGTTCTTCTGGTAGGATGCCATCATTTACACTCGTCTGATCTGGTGTGTGTGCACCAGCGAACAAACAACGAGTGTGAATCCTCCTGAGCACTAGAGGGTGCTCGTCAAGAGTTACAAATGATTCGAAAATCTAGAGTTTGAAAGTCGTGACTGTTTTCCAACTTATTCTTGATTGCCTAGAGTGATTTGTATGTTGCCAACATGTAGAATGTAACAGAGCAAAACGAGCTCTGCCTCACACCAACTAACTCACATAAAAGGAATTCATCATCACAGATAACAAAGAAAAACAGCCTTGCCAATACGGAGTGCTTGAGATTGATTTGTATGCACATACTTTTATTTGAAATAAAAGAAATGCTGTTTCAGTGCTAATTACAAAGATGAAAGAAAGAAGAATGTGCAAGGCAATGAACTTTGTTTAAAGGCGCAGCACATAGCTTATTCAGGGACACAAAGCTTTAATGAAATCCAAATCCATTTATAGTCTCATGAAGTGCGATTTGAAATTGAAACTGTTTTTTTTTTTTTACATAGAAATAAACAAAGAGCACTGTTTGCATAGTTTGGTTTCTCCATTCTTAGTCTGCAAGCCAGACATCAAAGCCAGCTACACAGTGTATGTTGTACAGAATGAGAGCGTGCATCCTTCCCAGCTGGAGCAATGGGGTTAACTGGATGTGGAGAGATCCTTGACCCATCTGAGATAAGCTCCCCACCCCCTCTCGCAATGTGGAAAATCTGATTGCTGATTATGAGTTTATTCCCCATTGTGCTCAGCCTTTTGCATGTCAGGATCCATCCCTCCCAAGCAGAACTGATTAAGGAGCTGGAGATGATGCTACAGCTTTCAGAAATTGCTGAAAGACTCTCAGAGAGCCTGGCAATCTGGAGTGCAGCTGGCAATCACCCACCGCTGACTCTTTCAGAGGCTTTTTGGGTTGTTTTGTTGTTTTCAAGTGGGTTTTCTGGCATATTGTTGTCTTTGTTCCCCTGGGCTTCTTGTTTCTGGATGAGAGCTTTCCTAGTGCTGAGCACAGGTCCTTGTCAACCTGGATGCTCAGCTCAGCCTAGTCCAGCAACAGCAGCGTCAGCAAAGACTCTCGCTCAAAGTCTCAGGATTTGCTTATGATGGGCCTCTTACAGCAGCCTAATTTGTGTAAAAGAAGGATGTTCATCCCTCATATAAAAAAAAATTTCTTTGCTTCGTTTCAGAATGCAACACAGGGACAAAAAATGAAATAAAAGACTCCTCACAAGTGTATCCTCATTTAAACTTTTAAAGGTTTGTGTGCATTTCAGTGGATTTTTGTCACAGGAATGAATAGTTTTCTAGCAAAAAGACAGCACGACTGCTTTATTTGCTTGCAGGGATATGTCACTTGGTAACAAATCAGCAGCTGCCATCTCCAAGTTTTTATTTTGTCAGTAGTTGGAGGGTAGAGGAAGACAATCCTCTTCTTACTATGCTAATAGCTGTTTTTAAAGCCTTTAATGTGTGACTTGGGGCAAGAAAGGATGAATCTGCCCAAACAGAGCATTTTCATCACTGGAAAATACTAGAAAAACTGTACAGCCCTTCGTTAATGACGTCCTACAGTCAAACACGTCACCCAGAGTTTTCCTTCATGTTGCCTGAGTGCTTAAATGTTTTGTTGCTTATTTAAAATGTGAATATTATATTGAGCACTGTTTATGTATTACTATTAAGCTATAAACAGACTAAAACAAATGATGTATGTCATGATAAAAAAAAAGTTTGTGTCCCAGATACTAAACTGCGTTTTTTTTTTTTCTTGGCATCTCAGTCTGAAAACAACCTTTGGCAACGCTCTTAGTTTTTTTTTTATTAACATTTTTGTAAAATCTTTTTGCTCTTTAACACAGTGCAGGATGTGTTTTTTAGAGAAATAGTCATGTAAAGCTATATACAAATAAAACGTCTCTTTGCAAAACTTCAAAAGGTGCAGCATGGGTTTTATGGAAACTAAATTACAATTTAAATAAAATGTTTTTCATCAAAAACAGAATAGTCTACAACAAAATCTTCAACTAAGCACGTAACATGAGATGGTAATTGTTTTGTAATTACATTAAATAGAGCATTTTGTTACATAATGAGACTGAAGGCAGCACCAGACTGGTATGAGCTTCATTGAAACACGTTACTGTGTTGCTGTTTTTATTGTCTCACTATGATTCAGTGCTGAGTTACTGTTTCGTGGAAAAAAATACATGCTGTGCATATATTATTATTGATATTAAATATAGCTGCAGTGCTCAGAAAATAGCTTTGATAATCAGCTAATAAGCCACATGCTAATTACCTTAGTTTGTGTTGTTACTGCTGAGGTAAAACAATAAAGCACAGCAGTAGAAATGTGTTTACTCATCGACCCCATTATCAATTATTGATAACAGTCATTTAAGATAAATATATTTGGATCTCTCACCCCTCAAGTATTAGATCAAGAACATTATATGTATAGTAAAAAATAAATACATAAATAAATACATTTCTATGTGTCATAACATTAAAATATTTAGCTGTAAGATAAAAAAAATAGTTTAATATTTAGAGGTCCATTATTGTAAGTGTTTCCAAATTTTTAAATTATGGTTTTGAATGTTGTGTTTTCAAATGTCCAGATAGTCAAATCTAAATGACCCACAACTTGTGATAAAATTTATTTTCATAACACTTTCTGTGAAACAACATAGCTGCTTTATATCAATATATAAAAAGACCTGCTGTGAATGTTCGTTTGCCACTTTGGATAAATAAATGTAAAAGTTACAATGAATGCAGACCACTATCTATGAAAAAAACCCTAGACACCCCACAAAAACGTTGAAGCTGAAACGGAACCAACCTTTCTGTTGTCTAGTTCCAGTACAAGTTTTAACTCCCCCCCTTTTTCATGTAAACCAACACTATATTGCCCTTTATAAAAGCTTTAAAATATACTTCTTTTTTTTTCAGGTGTTGACTCATATTTAACGTAGTTCTGACTTCACCGCTGCATGCTCTATTATTCATTTTTAAAATACTTTGAACTGTAATTAGTTATTTCATGATTAAAAGAAAAGTCATGTGACACCATGATTGTGTGCAGGGGACTAAGTGGGACTTTCAGCCCCACGTCCCTGGTGCTCAACATGGCAGTACCCATAAACGGGACCTTGTGCCTTTAATTCCCAACAACAGGAGAACATGGGGGCACAGCACTTTTTTGCTTGTTTGTTTGTTTGTTTACGGACCATAATGCAGACACAGTGGGATAGGTGAAGCAGACATTCCAGTTCAAAGATACCCATAGATCAACTGCAGCGCATTTGACGCACCTTGCCCATTTGAGTTGGTAAAAAAGTTTTTTGATCTTTTGACACATGATTACATTGGGCACCAGTCCTTTGATCTCAACATAATTTTTTCCCCCCCTCTCTCTTGATGTAAGATTATTGTAATTTATACATAAGGGACTTTGTTTTTGCTTTGGTCTAACCAAACTTGAGTAAACATGGAATACGCATATTGTATTCATTTACAGATTCTCATTAGTTAGGCCGAAGATAATTAATGAGAGGCCGTGGCATATAACTAGACACTGTTCAAATAATTAATTCCTTTTTGTGCTCCTGCTACGTGTGAGAAAAAAGTGTCTGATCAATTCATCCCTTAGATGTAGCTCTTTGAAGACATGCAGTCTTGTGAGAGCACCACTACAGTATTTATTCTCTATCAAACTTTGCGATGCAGATCATGCAGAGGCTGTACAAAATGTTGCAGGTTCCTGCTTCCTGAATCATTCATAAAGCTTCTCAGTTTTCCTTAAATGAGCTGTATATCTCCAATTAAACCTGCACAGGTGTAAAATGTGATCTATTTTCTAGCATAATAGCTTCAGGCAGGTTCAGAGTTTGCGGTTTACCGCTCGTGCTTACAGGCAATGGTCTTACCAATTTGTGTGCTTTTCCTGCACAGTTCATGCACATTATTTGTAATTTTATGTTTCCTAGCACCTGAAGCATAACTTCATGACAGCAGGCCTAATTTATTTATTTTTGTATGCATTAGCTTTGAATGAGGAGCCAAAAATTAGGCGGAGCAGTATGAGAGCACCAGTATTCCATGGAAGAAATTGGTGAAAAAAATTAAAATAGTTTGAAATGTTGAGGCACACAGATAAAAAGAATTTTCAGGATGTTAAAAACAAATCATTTCAAATTTACAAAGTTTTATTTCTTAAGGAGTCAAATACATCATAAATTACATTTTAATTATTTGTTAAGAATGGCAAATGCAATATAAAAAGTATTTAATAACTGGTGTTTCTAATAGTTTTATCAGGAGTAATAATAATTTTTCAATGAACATGAATATTTACTCTTTCATATTAATTAATGAAGGTAAAAAAATGGTGATTAAATTACTGCATCCTGAGTAAACGTGTCTTGGAAATTTTAGATTTATACTAACAGGTATTGGGATGAAAACTGGAATGTTACAAGTTATCATAACACTTGTTCCATAATGTTTAAAATTCAGTATTTGATTTTGTGTTTTTCACTTTGACGTTAATTTAGCTTTGTTATGCTTTGATGAAAATTGTTGAATTTTTTTTTCCGATAGTCATTTAGGTTGATGCTCTGTGTGATCTGTCAGTAGTGAATCATTGTTTGTATTTTGCATTTTATATCAAAATATGCAGGGGTGAGTGTAGTAGTCAGTGAATATACGCAACCAAAGAGCAAATTCAAGGTTTCAGTGTTTGCTTGACTTCAAGGCCTGTTTGACCTTGTTATTGTACCTGTCCAAGAGGGCCCCTTAGGCCCCTCTGCGACCGACCACATGTAGCCCAGAATTCTGTGACCACAGAGACCATGATCAACTATAAACACAGGCATCATGATAAAACACTAAATAAAAAAGTGTTGCCAAATACAAATAATTTAAAGAAGGCTATGAATACAAGAGGAGGAGAAGGAAAAGAACATGGATGCTTTTATTGAGCAGATGCTGTGTGAGGAGATCACTTTTTACCATATCTGTTCAGCTCATCCTTCAGGAACTACAAAGACGCACAAATCACTTCAAACTTTGGAAATCACCAAAATTTTCCTTTTAAATAGACAGTTTGCAAACCGTTGCATTACCGCTACCTATTGAACTGAAGTGTAAAACTAGCGCAAATGACCCCAAACTAGTATAAATATGAACATGTGCATTCACAAAGCTCCAATGTTTTGTTTTTTTTAAATTTAAGGATACAGAAATTATGTAGAAGTCTTCGCTAATGGTACAAGAGAGCTCGAGTATTCCTGGCTGCAGCCTGCAGAAGATCCTGTTCAGTATGAATCAGTTATAATGTACTATAATATTAAATTTAAACTTAGCTAGAATCAAAACTCCATCATGTCTTTTTGGACTGGGGTTTTAGTGGAGCTGAAAACTTAAGAGGTTTTCTGAAGAGACAAAAGCCAACAGGCAGAAGCCATTTTAGTCGCTGCTTTTCATCTTTCTTGCAGCAGCAAATTTTTTGAAGCATTTGTTTTTTTACCTGAAGCAGAGCATAGACGCAACACAGACACAAAAATGTTACTGAATCTAACTAGAGTATTTACAAAGGCGTGGAAGGTGGTGCTGAACATGTGAGAAATTACAAACTGCTTATTGTCTGTTTAGGTAACAGACAATGGCTTGCATTATTTGACCTCACACAATTTACTGGGTTAAATAGTTAAACTGGCAAAGACGTTCTGCTATCAAAGGACCACAACAGTTAGCATGAACACCTCATCATATAAAAAAATGGTGGCGCAAAGTTGGGAGGTCACAAACCTAAATACAAATCATGACTTGTACACAGCCTTGTCTGTGCCTTTAAAAGGATGTGGCTGTTTAGCTCATTTGGATTCACAAAGCACTTGAGAATCAGAGATCTGAGTTTGAGCCCCACACTGACCCTTGTTATTTTTGCTTGCTAATCTTGCAACATGCAGACATTTATTTTATGTCTAAAACCAACTTTAAACATTTACATAACTTTAACTTTTAAGCCAAATTTAGCCTGATTTTAAGGAAACAAAACTATAAGTTTGCAGCCTCACTTAAAAAAACTGGGGATGCAGCTGCTCCACTTGCACCATTGATCAGTCTCCTATGCCTGTTAGTAATGTGGTCCTCACCATCCACAGCCGGCAACCAATTACTTTTAGTGTTGAGCCCAATACTCCAGGCTGCAGCTAGGTATGTCTCAGAGTTAGACTTATATTTCTCTCTGCAAATAATGAGTATGAGTAAAGTATTCAGAAAATTTTTTTTAGAAGACTATATATTTTTTATTGTGTCATTGCTATTACCTATTACCTACCTATTATTTGTTGCACTAAAAACAATAAAAGCAAAGTTCCATGTTAATTGTAAAGAGCAGTTTAGACAATTTTTCATAGTGCATGGAGCAGTATGAGCGAAATTCAAGTTTAATCATGTTTTTTTGTAAAATATACCATCTATTAGTTTTAAACACTAACATTTTTCCTTTATTTAGTCTTGTAACTAAGTACTGTTATTCTTCATTTTTGAGGTTATTTACATTCAAGCTTTTGGAAATGTGACTAGAGTTAATCCTTTATTGTCCTGTATGCACTCATAAATATAAACAATTTTATACTACTTTTTTTAAAGCAACTCTCCGAAGGAGAATCAGGGACGGTTTATTTCCGATGCTCAATTTAAATTGTTCAGTTAGTATGAAAATTGAATGTTATCCATAGACAGCAGATATTACATGGCTTATTACTGATTTATGTTTATAAGATAGATGTGATGACACAATAGTATATTCCTTGAGCAACCACAAAAGCTTCTAGTGATGAAGGGTTTATTTTTAAAACTACAGCAAAGGCTTTCTGCAGATTAATTTCAGTGTGTGGCTCCATTGTGGGAGAAACAAATTGGGCTTTACGGAATTAGTGTGTTTGCTGCATAAATCTCAGATCTATTCCTGAAACATATGATTGTAGTTAATGTGATTGAATGCTTGCGCCTTGCCTCGGTGCGAAAAAAAAAGAAGCAGACCTTCCCAAATGGATTACTGTAGAGCTGCACGTACAGTAGTGATGGGTTACTGTTTTCTTCATCGAACCAGGTGTGTTGTCCAAATACAATATGGATGTGCAGGGCTGCCTGTGTACTCGAGTGCTGGGAGACTATTTGCTGAAGGTCATTTGGGATCATAGCTTGCCATTAATAATTTCTGAAAGCATCCAACAACTCCATCTGTTCTGGTACATCCATCGCTTCACTTCAAAGACAAAGGCAGCATCTGCAGGTTAGAATTAAACCTGCCTTCGGGCTAACATGTTGAAGGTGGGACTCTTTGATAGCGCATATCTCTGGTCATCAGGTCCTACCTCACATATTTTAGCCAATTAATGTCCGTTTACTCCTACAGCTTCAATGCATGAACAAAATACTCCCAGTATATGCTGTATTGATATTACAGTGTGTGTTTTTCGTGCTTTCTAAGCTGAATCCCGGGGACGTGTAATTCACTAATTTCACACATACACTCAAAGGCTGCTGGCCCCGCTGCAGGGACGCAATTACCACCCTCCATCACGTTTAACCAGTCAGCTTGACAAGGTTTTACTGGAGAATGTATCAAAGCTGAATTCGTATGAAGCATTTAATCACATGCATTGAGCGTGTTTGTGTGTGCGGCTCATGAAATAACAGGTTTTAACCCGTGCACCTGATGTTCGGCGCTGTAAAATTTAAATAGATCTCAATGACATTCCCCACTTCAGATCTGTGGGAGTTCGGCAGGGAGTAAATGGATGTTATTGCAGCGGCGCGTGCTGCCCGGGCCTGGTGGGCACAGTGGGCAAAGAGGCAAGTGTCTAGTGGAGTGAAAGATGGCAGTGTGCAAGGAGAGTGCATGCACACAGCTGAGGCTGTGACAGAAAACAGTCAGACTTGTGCTCCTGCTGCTCCATCTCTCCCTGCCAGTGATAGATCTCCACTTTGGGTTTGTTAATAACCCAAGCCCGGCTCTCATGATGGACTCAGAGTGGCTATTCCACCCACCATTCATTAAGATGAAGAAAATTGTGAAGATGTGTTCTGGGAATGTGGAATAATCTTGTACATATGTCTGGAAAAGGGATTAATGGAAATTGTAGCTTGTATGATAAAATTAATAGAAATACTACATGAGTGCAGCTTACAGTTATGACTTCTTCTCCCCTCACATGTGGTTTGCTGATAAAGCACCTGCGTCTGTGAGTATCTCCAGCACCTTTCAGCCCTGGGCTCCAGTACTGTACTGTAGGGCTGCCTAGTGAGTCCACTCAAATCATCATCAGCTCCAAACTGCTTAGCCTGGCTAATTTGAATTCCACATCTCTGCTGACTCATAGCCCTGTCAGGACCCTTTTTCTTTATCACGTCGATGCCTCTGGTGGAGTCTCATCACAAGCAATGGAAATTAATTGTCCTGATAAGAAACTGAATCACAATTACAATGATTTTGGGCTTAATGTTGGTATCTGATCAGTATCTGATTTATAGTAATTATTTTGCTGTATTTATTCGTAGTATCTTTGCAGGAGTTAATGGTTTTATCAGAACAGACGAGAGAGATTGTGGAAATGATTGTACCAGGTGACACCCTTGGAGTAGTCAGGTAAGAGCGAAGTGTGGCACCGTCCTGGCTTGCTGCACTGGACAGCAGCTCCTACCGGTGTGATGAAGAGGGACTGATTAAGTTCTCTACGTCCACAGGAAGCTGAGTGTTGGGGTTCAAGGTTATCTGGACAAATCCGACTCCTGTTTCCATTCATTCCTTCCTCAACCATCAGCCAGCCCTTCCTGGGCAAACCAGCAAATTAGCAATTCTGATGTCTGCTAGCAGGGCTAGCAAGGGAATGCCTGTGAATCCTAATGCCGTGATTAAACTTTCATATCTGTCCGGGGGAACTGCTGCATACACAAAATAAGCATTCTGTCTTTATTTTTAAGCACTTTGAGAAAGGACATTGAGATGGGCAAACATAAACCCTTCAGTGAGGTTAAATAGACGGGTCAGTGTGTGTTTTTATTTATTTATTTTTTAAGTTTTAGTCTGTTTTTAGTCATTTTAGCTGATATGGTAAAAATATAATAATACCCAGTTAGTGTTTTACTTCTCACTGCTATGAGTGTATTGCAGCAAAAGTGTGGTTTGGGAGCCTCCGTCAAAACAGCTAGCCTGGCCTGGTAGTGTCCATTATGTAAGATGGCCTTATCAGGTTTTACCTCCTGCCGAGCCCCAGCCCAGCTTCCCTTCACTCCCCCTTAACTGTACTCCCAAAACATGGGCCTTCATTAGCAGGGCTAAATATCCCCGTTCTCTGCAATCTCTATCATTTCTTGCCTCGAGGCAATCCAATAATTACCTGTTCTTGCTCCCCCCTCCTTCTGGCCAGCAGGAAAATGTTCTGACGTGCATTAGTTTGCATGAAATATTATCAGAATATTGCACATTTCTCCATCCTGCAGCCTCTGACACAGGAAATACGGAGTTGCAGGAGCGGTGATTGACACATGTCTGTCTTTCATGTTCCTCGGAGAATAGATGCTTTGTTCTGGAGGTACAGCAAGAATTTTTGATGGAAGGAGAAATGGCGTAATGTGTACAAAGGCTTTGTTGCTTTGTTTAACCTCCGTCTACCATTATTTTCCATGTTTCAGAGCAGCTCTTCATTACCTCCAGTTTAGGTACACTTATTTTCAGAATTTAAAGTTGTGCTTAGATGTTCTCTTCTAAATTATTACCAGTTTTCTAAAAGAGTAGCATCTCTTTCTTTGCAGAGTTTGGGGGAAAGACAGATGAGTAGAGAGTACATAATGCCTGGAAGGGAAAGGCATCTTCAGTGATTATGGTTAGGGAGATGGTCAGAAGGCCAGGAATTCCATCCTGCACATATTTGGTCTCATATTCATTTAAGTAATAATGTCCAGTGGCTCTGGATCAGGAAGGCACAAGTTTTGCCGCTAAAGGCAATCTCAGCTAATCTTTGCGGTTATAGTATATCTCCAGGAATGGAAAAAAATTGTCTCTGATTTTTACACAAACCAGTCCAAGCTTGTTTGTTGTAACTGCATGTTAAATACTTTTAAAATGCTTAAATTATTACCTTTTGAAGGTAATTTATTGGTATGGCATTTAATAAACCATCTGTTTTTTCACACCTTTGGCATGAACATGACAAGACTGATTGTAGCCAATAAAAAGTTTTGAAATGTCGTTCATGAATGCATATTGAAATGAAAAAGGGAACTTGCATTAAGCCGAGGATCCTTCTGATACTGAGTTGTTGTTGATGCACGAGTTTTAAGCCCATTGAGTGTCTCCGCTCGCCTTGCTGTTGGAAGCAGTGATGATTTTGGACTTTGTGACGGTCACTTTAATCTCTAATGAAGGCTCGTCCCTGGCTCTGCTCACCCCTCTGATAGCGGAGCAGTCATAAACAGGCCTGTCAGGGGGGATTGCAGAGCTAGCTGTACAAATGGCAAAGAAAACCCATGGGACCGAGCTATGCTTGCATTATGGTCTAATTCAGATATGCTGAAGCTTGGTAAAAGACAGACATATCATATGAGAAAATTCCTCTGCTCTGCCTTAGCAGCTCAGTGTGTGACTAAATCACGGCATACCTTAAGACTCACTTTTCATTTTCCCCTTTCTAAAATAAACATTACACACATTAGTTCTTGCATATGAGTTACAGCGGACTGTTTGCAGTCAGATGGTCAGAATATCTTTCATAATACTGAAACTAAAATACCGTGAGCCTTATTACAGCTGTAAAATAAACACTCTGCCTTTGAGATTGCATCACAAATTGACCATAAAATTTGTGTTTCTAAATTCAGTCATGGCGGTTTATCGCATATGCTTCTTTTAGTTTAACAACATTACCATACAAATTAAGACAATTTCATGTTCAACATCTAGTGCAAGATGTAAATGTGTGCTCGGATGATTGTGTGAAACTGATTACTGGTTGCTCTGTGTTCTGACACATCCTGCGTTCGTGCAGCATATGCGACAGCTGGTTAGTAATTAGAATAATCTTCTCCCTGGTAGTGATTTAGCTTTCATGACTGCAGCTTACCTCAAATTGAAAATAAATTTATAGATAAATGCTTTTGCTGTTCCAACAAATTACGCCGCTGTAACTCAACGGAGCCAAGTTGTTTATTTGGGTAGCAAAGGAGCAATCAGGGTAAACAAACAAAGTGCTTTATGAGTGCTGTCAGATTAATAATGATGCTACCCAGTGGTGATGATACAAATGATTTTTCAACACACTCTGCCTCGCATCATCATGGTAATTATAGATACTATATCATTATTATATCATGCAGTCATTACAGATTATGAGGGTAATTGAAGCTTGCTGCAGGATTGCCAAGTCCACTCTGCTGCCATTAAACTGGGAATTACTGTCCATGAGAGAAGCTCACACATTACACCATCCACATGAAACTGTACCAAATCAGTGTCTTTGTGATCCATTGATATTGTTCCTAACTGATCAGAAATATCTGTCCAGACATTACCAGTAATCAGTGTTAAGATGTATCTATATCTGGGATAAAATATTTTCTCCCAGTGTCTGTTTTGTTGTTAATGTATCTGTCATGGAAAAACACAAGCTTTTCATGGATATAGCAATGATGAGATGTAAAGTTAGACTGATTGATTGATCAGTCAGCCTAGTAATTAGAGCAACTTTTGCCATGCTTTAAATAAGTGGCATCCCCAACACCTGAGCTTACTAAATCCATTAAAGATCAGGCACTTTGATGGGCAGCATAGTGTTGTTGTATTTGATACTGCTTCCCATGACAGAGGTGCCTTTCACAGCTGGGGTGCTTTTTTCAGTACAACACTGACAGGCTCTCTAAATGGTCGGCCAGACTATTATGGTAATTTATTTTTCAGAGCCTTATTCTTTTAATTGGTTTGATAAAAAAATATTGTTTTTACATAGAAAGTTGAATAACTTGAGGCTTAGAATTACAATTGTTACAAGCTTTTAGTAAACTGTAGCACAATAAACAATGTGTATCTGCATCAGGTACCAGGGCTAATTCACTAAATCACAGGTAATCTGTGTTTTTTGAATTTTACTTTTTATTTTTTTAATTAGCACAGAAGAAAATTGATAGTCTCGTAGCAAGATCCTCTAGACTTTTTTTTTTCCTTTGTAAAGTGACGTGTTTCAAATGAGCTCGAGGAAATAAATCTGTGCACTTGAGATCATTGTTCCTGCTCGAACCCCCTGGATGTGGTTTGTTTCAGTTCATAAAAGGTGTCACGTTTCCTGATGGGACAAAACAACGTGTAGAAAGTTGTTTTAGCAGCTCATATTGCCTCTGAGGATTAGATCTCAAATACTGACCAAGCACCATTAGCTGCTACTTATGTAACCCCCTAAAGAGCACTGCTGCTGGCACCTGAGCATGGAGCTTAGCTTCCTAAGTGAGGCAGGAGACACTGCCAATACGCAAGCAGACTCACTGTACGCTTGCTGCTCACTTGCATGATGTGTGAGCTCTTGTTTAGAATGCATAACGGCTTTTTCAGCAGGTTTTTTTTTTTATTTGAGCAAGAACAGCATTGTACTGAATCAGCCTGCTTGCCAAAAAAGAAAAATGTTTTGATAAGCATGAATCTTTTGCAAGAAAACAGATAATGCCCCATTTTTAAGCTCCTAAAACTGTTATCTTCCATTAAAAATTATTTTCTTTTTTTTTGTAAATGATGTGAGTCTAAAATCAAAAATTAGAACAATAGTAAAATGTTTTTAGATCATATTTTAGTGTAAGGTCATCATTTTGTTAGCTTTGTAAGATCTGTCATTTTCTGTTTTTAGTGTGACTCTACACCTTGTGGAGTGGTTTTAAAGCATGAACAACCTTTGCTCAGTTAAACACAGAGGTCAGGAACTATTTTATAACAGGCCTCTTGAGCTCTGGCCCGGTCATGCAATCACAGGGCTGAGAGCAGCTGGGGTCGTGCCATGAGTCTGGTTCAAAGATCTCAAGTTTCCTTAAAGCTAAAGTAAGACCTGAGCCCGATCGGTGTGAAGTGTCATGTTGTCTGAGATAGTTTTTTTTTTTTTTTTTGCGCTGGAGCACTGACAGAATAACAAACATGTGGTTGCCTTTTCTGGAATGGGTGAGGTGAACAGAGCTCGTTCACCACATGTCGCCTTCACTTCTCTTACATAACAGCACAGTTAAGCTGGAGTTAGCAAACATTAGAGGTCAGCTGGTTTTTGGGACAGTGGAACTATTTGCAGTATGAGAATGAGATTCCATTCAGAGGCAAATAATTGTGTTTTGTCCTACCACTTGTTTTGTTTTGTTTCTAAAATAACTAACTATCACCTACCTCCGAAGGCAAAACAGCATTAATGTCCATATCTACGTGTGTTTATGTTTGTCTGTTGTGTTAGCAAAATATGTGATGAACGAGGGGGTTAGAGTTTAATGACATGCTCAGAAAGTAATCATTGGCTGTACCTCTACAACTGATGAACTTTTGGAGTCAACCTAGTCAAAGTGATCACCACAACTAATAGACTTTAGCAAACACATTGAAGGCTTTAACTCAATTTTACAGATAGGCAAAAATGTGGTGCAGTAGTAGCCAAGAGCCATCCTCAATGCATACTCTGAGAGCTAGCACCTGTTGTGACATCTTGCACGAGACTGCACACAACGTCATTTACAAGGTTTGATAAAAATGTCTATAACTCTGTCCCATCTCATCGTAAGACGATCTGGCGTTAAAGGCCATGTGCAGTATGCATTCCTTCAGGGAATGGTTGGCCTTTAATTAATAATGCAGTTAACTCCTAAAGAGTGTATGTTGTTATTTTATCTTCTTAGAGCAGGACAACTAGTGCCAATTGTTAAATATATCTGATTCACTGCAACACAGAAGATGCTGGGATTTACGCCCATGTTTGATTAGCCCAGAGAATCCATTAGGGCCCTAAATTACATCAGCCAAACCACTAACACTAGCATGCTGTCCACAGCCAGGTCATTTATTAAGAACAGTTTCCAATGGGCTTATGTAATGGGCTTTTTTCATTAGTTTAACACTGTTCTGCTGAACCATTGTAGCCAGATAACAAGTGTTTGTTTCACTAAGATCTCATTCTCTTGTCAGAGAGAAATCCCCAAACGTAATAAAAAGCTCTAGAGATAAAGCATCAGATTTTAAAGTAAAAAAAAAAAAACATCACATTGCCTAATTAATAAGTATAATAACATCCATTTCTCGCCAAACTTTCTGAGGTGTTTTTTAAGGCATCATAGTTATTGACAATGCATGT
This sequence comes from Kryptolebias marmoratus, assembly GCF_001649575.2. Taxonomy (NCBI): domain Eukaryota; kingdom Metazoa; phylum Chordata; class Actinopteri; order Cyprinodontiformes; family Rivulidae; genus Kryptolebias; species Kryptolebias marmoratus. Next base: position 14,244,017 of record NC_051440.1, on the reverse strand, counting down.
GAAAACCAAATTTAGATTGCTGTTGGATCTATCCATCTTAATTCACTCAACGCCTTTTATTCCCCACCTTTGGTTTTGATAAAAGAAAAGAGCAACGTCAATCAGGTGAACTAATGGGAATGTGCATTTTGTAATTCCCTCAAAGGGAATGGTAAATTGAAAAGAGTTTGCAACCTTTTAACACACTCGCACACACCGGCGCTGACAGTTGGGCTCCATTATCTGACAGCTCGGAGAGGTTAAAAATAACTGTGCTCGCAGCAAATTAGACGTATCATTTGGCTTCTAAGTGAGAGATGAATCTTTGTGTGGATGCTCCTGCCATGCCGTGACACGGGGGCAATATATCAGGCTGTGTTTGCCTGTCTTTCTCATAAACTCCAAATGGAATTGTAAACAGATGAAGCAATTTTACACCAAATGTATTCTCTCTGAGTCGCTGTCGTGCTGCAGTGAGAAGCCCGGCTATCAGGGATATATACATGGCTGTCCCATGCACTCTCAAGCCAAAGTATATAAATCATAATTTGGTTGCCTGCAGGGGTACTGTCATCGCTCAAAGCTGATCCTCCGAGTTCTTTATATGTTGCTTTTTTGTCTTATGATAAATCTTACATTATTGCACATGCTTCTAAAGATCCCACATCCTTGTTATATCTCTGCTCACAGATGGAAGCAGATTTACACATGCTTTGCACTAAGCTTTGGCATGCCAAACAACATTGAGCTACTTGAATCTCAAATCTTCCCGTCGCAGTCAAGTTTTCCGTGTCATTTAATAGCACTTTGCGCAATTATGCATGCATTTATTTGTGTGTGGTGCCAGCAGGTGGGGTGTCAGTTCCCCATTTAAGCTGGTAAAAGAAGCAGGGATCCTTGTTACAATAAGGTAAGTAAAGAGATTTCCATCACAGGCTTAGGTGGCAGCTGAGGTGTATAGTTTCCTCTAAATACCAAACTAGCTCATTGTTTATTCATTGCTGTTTAATCACTTACTAGATTAAATGCACGAAGGATCATCCTTGTGTCGTCTTGTCTCACAAGACACTCGGCTTGTATTTTTTTGTGCTTACAAATCATGCTTGGGTTTATCGCTGCGTAGAAACACCTGAACTTTTTGGGTGTGCATTTTTACCATGGCCCTGAGTCAGCCTCGCTTGACGAGGTTTATCTCATTCTGCCTAACTGACAGGTATTGATGCGATACAAGGATAAAACAGTAGACTGATGGAAATAAAGCCAACTTGTCTGTTCGCTTGCTGTGCATCACTGATACATGAGATTCATGTCTCTCATTAAAGAAAGTAAATGCTTTAGGCATCCTCTTTGTGTTAGTTTGTGTGTGAGTGTGTGTGTGTGTGTGTGTGTGTGGAGCTATCATGGTTATTTTCGCCCTCAGTAATCTCTCCCTCCTTGCACAATGGGTTTAACCCAGCCATGAATGGACGAGAGTGCAAATTGCAGCAGACTTTTAAAACAGCGTTCACCCTGTTGACAGAGTCCTGGCCATGTGATTACGTTAAACAAAGTGCAATGCAATTGATTATTTAATCAACTTTCAGCTGTTGTTTGTAAGAGGACAGGATCTCAACGCTGCTGGTGAATCTAAGTATTATACCCCCCTGTGGCAATCCCCATTGCTTATATGATGCATCTAATCTACTAAAGAGATCAAATCCTAACTATAAACTAAAGAGAAGGAGGAAGCGCTTTCTACACTCGGCTTGCACGGCAGGCACTTGGCTGAGCGTCTACATTTTCGGGAGCTAGTGTTAACTCTATATTTGGATTCCACTGGAGTGGATTAAGGATTCTTTACCGCAAACCCACGGGATTCTTGGAGACATAAAAGAGGAGACTGTTTGCATCTATGCTGTACAAATAATTGCAGGTTTCAAATGAAGTGTAATTTCAAGCACCAGCTATAAGGGAGTGTGTGGGCTTTGATGTACGAATCCACAGTTCATGGGGGATTAGCACCCCAAAGGTTAGCAGCTGCTAATTACAGGAGATTGGTTATACATATCTAACAAGGCGAGAAGACAGCCTTAATAAATGTGAGGATTCATCAGAAACAAGGATAAGCCGCTGTGATAAACGTCATGTAGAGTGTTTGAATTGCAGTGGATTGATATCCTGTTAAGCCGTCTTTCATACGGCAGAAAGAAAGAAGTCTGCCTCTTCTGTTGTCTTAACAAACGCCATACCTTGCACAATTTGAGAATTTCAGTATGTATTTGTAAATGCAGATTTGTGCAATCATATAAATTAACCTTCTCAGATATTCATCCAGTGCTTCCTGCTGCAGTAGTTTCTTTTTTTACTGTATCTTGCTAGCAGCATTCAGTGCTGCATTACCATAATCCTTGGTTCCCTTCCACAAACCACCACTGGCTAAATGAATCTATTATTTTTGCCTGCGGCTAAAAAGATGCAACAAAATGCAATGCATTGAAGGAATTGAAACTTGTGATAAGCCACACATTTTCACTATAAAAGCCTTTTTTATAAGATTTTTTTTTTCTACCCATAGCTGGAAGTATCACCACACTTGACCTATCTGAGTGTTGTTAGCTTCAAAGGTGGTATCAAATCCAAACTATATAAAAACATAATTCAATTCTGTACACACCATTTAGTCAGGCTCTGGCTCAGCGGCTCTGCAATGTTGATTCCCCTGACTGATGAAAGCCAAACTGACCAGTGTGGCCCTCTGTTCATATGGCTCTAAATTAAATACGTTCAAGCCAATACAGACACTTGCTCTGCCGCGGGAAATACTATTTCATCTGCTAATGAATGCGCCTGAGGGGGTCCCACAGGGGGGCTCCACTTCACCCCTCATTAGGCCGACTACTGGCTCTGCCTTCATGCTGAGGAACAACCTCCTAGAGATGGGCCTCCCACTTCAGCTGGACATCCCACGCTCTCCTGCCCCTGGACCAGTGGGCTGCACTGCACCTCCTCGCTGTCCTTTTCCACTCTCTATTTCTCCCTGTTGCTACAATTTCCTCCTCATCATATAGCTACAGACCTGGTTAGACAGGAATGAGAGGCCGGTCCTTGCTCCTAATATTATTTTTATGGCTCTTTTTTGTCTGGTGCAGCTGTGATATATATTTTTTTTTTTTTCACATTTGCCTATAAAATTACTTTGGATATGAACTTGACTGCCTTTATCCCAGTGGATGAAACATTCATTTGCTTTCGAACTCGTAACCAGGAGAAATTTGACAAATTAATCTACACTGTATGAAGATCTTCTCTGTATTCCTGTCTTGTTGGCACTGTTATGGCTTCAGAAAGACATGGATATTTAGTTAGACCAAACACACTGTTCTGTGTCCTTGATTAGCAACAATAAGCAAGAAGTGCAACACTTAAGAACTATGAAGGACCCTTCTGCTTTCAAACGCTTCCTCTTTGTTCAGCACACACCATTTCTCCCAGTGAAAATATTGACAGCTTCCTGTCTTTAATGAAGCAACAAAGCAGAGGCGATTCATGTTGTTTTGAGGCAGCAGGAGGGGGAAGAGGTTTCTGCCTGTCAGCTGACTCCAAGAGCCTTTGCGTGGCTCAGACTTAAGAGCTGATTGTTATTCCAGGGCTTCTGGGGGATGTGTTTATGCAATCATTAATCTTGGCACTTGTTTATTTGCCTGGGATTAGATCACCGTGGCGTATTCACCGGCTGTCAGGGAAGCTGGTTCACCAAAAGGTAGAAGAGAGTGTGTGCAAGGAGAGGAAGCACGCTTTGCACATGGCTGCCTAATCCTGCCATGTTAAACAAAACCGGGCCGATGTTTGTAGGACTATGAAAACAGTGGTGCAGGGGAATGTGGCCGACAGGCTGCAAGCTGTCCATGAGCTCTGTTTAGCTGTAGTTACTTTGCATGTACCCCTGTTGTCTATGAAGGCCTTTTATACAAATCAAATAGCTGGGAAATAATAGTAGAATTACTCATTAGTCTTTCTACACCAAGTACCAAAGTGTTTGTGGAACATGTATGTATTTGTTGTAATTGTTTTAAACCGGTTGTCCAAGGCTTTGTATTTATTACCATTTTTAAGAGATTTTTCATGGTTTAAAAACCACTTATAACCTCAGATCAAATACCACAACAGGACAAAGCACAGCAACAAGACACAAGGTAGTTACACTACATCAGCAAGATCTCTCCCAGGCAAACGTTACAAAGCACACTGAAGTGTTAAGATCTGTTCAAGAAGCACAAAGAAACACTGAGGACCATTTGACGCAGTCGCCGGCCAAGAAAACTCAGATGAAAGACACGTCAAGCTGACTTCCTTTTGAAAAGGGAATGTGTCCAGCAGCACCGTCTTCTCAGAACTGTCAAAAACCTGTGGGGCCCAGGTACAGTGGTCGACTGTCCAGAGAAGTCCGTTCAGATGTGGTCTTTGTGGAGGGATTGCAGTTTAAAAGCCTATTATGTGTAAACCAGGGCAAGTGACTCAATTATCTATAAAAAAAAGAGTAAAAACTGGGGCCCCAATTTTTTTCTGAAGATGACAACCCTAAAACATAGAGCCAATATCATTAAGATCTATATTCAGTATTAAGGAGAGTAAGGAGTCTTGAAAGTGATGGTATGTTTTATGTTCTTGTCCTTTAGTCTTGATTGTCTGCTCCCCACATAACTTGTTTGAGTTTGTTAATCTGCCCACCTGTTTGTGTTTTTGTAATTACTTCCTCAATATATATACTCCCAGTTTCTGTTCATTTATTGTCCCAATTCTTGTACGTTCTCTCTTCCTGCTATGGTCTACTCATAGGTTTAGTGGTTGGATTTTGCCTGCCATGTCAGTAACATCTGTTAATGAAATTACTGGGTACTTTCACATACATGCCGTCTGTGCTTGAGTTGTCTGCCTTTGAGTCCTTTTCACCACTCAGTTGACTAGAACAACTTGACTGCTCAGTTCCTTCAAAAACTGTGTGGAAGGTAATTGATGAAAGAAAGTGATGCTGTCTTTAAGGCAAATTGTTGCCAAACCAAATATTAATTTTATCTAGATTTCACTTCTTTTCATTCCATTTTCATTTTTAATTCATAAATTTAGGTCATTATACCATTAAAATCTAGAACCTCTGCTGACTTTTGCCCTTGATACTAACAGTTTTGTTTTTCAAAGTTACTTTTCTTTTTTAGTTTGGTTTTATTTTTTGTGCAATCACTTTGCACATTTTCTAGCACTAGGGATCCATATTAATTGATAAACTAAAGTATTCAAGTGTAATATGCACGGATTAGACTTGTTTGTACTAAATGTTTATTCTGAATCAGGAAAGCAGAAGGGTCAGGAAATCTTTGAAGGCCAAATAGCAGCAACCTGTGTATCTTTGTGCAGCACATAAATTAGGAGCCAAAAGCACAATAGGTAAAAGAAGAATGAAGTGTGGTGAAGCAGACACTTTGAGAAAGCTCCTCTTCTGAGGCCTCATGACACCGGTGATCTGTGGAAAGGTTGGGTGCCTCTAGTTTCAGCTCTATCAAGCGCTGGATCTCTGAGCAGCAGGATTCAGTATCCCAGCTAATGTAACAAGGCTCATTTGTCTCAATCACAAGTCCCTGGAAGTATCGGCTGGCCATTGATGTCATTCATCTTCCCTGTCCTTGCCTGCTCTTTTTCAGCTGATGAAAACTTGGGACCTTCAAGCAGAATGGCAGCAGTGGTGCTCATCAGCCACGGTATAAAAACTGTTGAGTAACCGCAGTGCTGCGTGGCGCCTTTTGAGTTCTATCCACTGGACTAAAATAATTTTCCAAATTTAAAAGCAGACAGACTTTGCACTGGTATTGCAACACTTTATCTTATTTATTTATTTTTCTCAGATTAGTTTTGACAATTTGTTAGAACACTATGAAGAAAGCAAGAGTAGATGCTTTTTAATCTGGTTTCTGATAAGAGTTGTCTTTTTTTTTGTCCACTGCTGGAGTTGAAACACAGTACCTGTAGCTGACAAGTTTGGCAATCCTGTCAAAGAAGATATTATTTTAAATTTTTTTGTTAGTTTTTTTTTTCTCATATTCACTAAAAACCCCACAAAATGTTTAAAAAAGTCTATGAAAATGATATAATCATATATGATTATAGGGTGAACTAACGATTGGACAGCCTCACTTGGGTACCCTTACAAAATATTTTGCACGGCACAACTCACAGTTTTAAAATTAAAATTCAGAATGTAGATGCTCCTAAATTTACTAATTGTAGCAGTATTGATGTATAAAATTTTGTGCAAGATTTGTCATCAGGGTTTCCCTGAGCAATTTGAATCTCTGATATGGAAACACTAGCTCTTGCCATAACTGGCTTATGCTGAGCTTCCCTCTTCGATGGAGCGAATCACGATCATGATTATTATCTGGCTCGTGCAGCCGGACTGCGTTGTCTGGAAACATGTTTTCCTAAGGAGACCACAGAGGGACAATTACTGTCAGCTGAACTATTCAGCCTGCTCTGCATGTGTGTTCTGGCTGTGTGCCTCTGACCCACTGACCCCGAGCAGCAGCTTGAGCTGGGACCTCCAATGTCTTCTCTTCTCTTCTCTTCTCTTCTCTTCTCTTCTCTTCTCTTCTCTTCTCTTCTCTTCTCTTCTCTTCTCTTCTCTTCTCTTCTTTTCTATTCTATTCTATTCTATTCTATTCTATTCTATTCTATTCTATTCTCTCATATTCTGTCACATGCACAATTGATGCATCCAAATGTACACTTTGCCAAAATCTAAAATAAACATTAAAAGCTTACCTACTGCCACCCCATTGACAGAAAGACCATGCAAGATGTGTGGATATGAAATTTTATTTAAGTGTGGAAATAGTAGAAATGTTCTCTCCACAAACACACAGCAGAATTCTGCCTGTCGTACAGAAATGCATACTAATACAGCAATTATAGTGGAAAGGAAGTTGTACAGTGTGGCAGGAGCAAATTCCCTGGTGCAATGGAACAAGGCTCTTTGTTGTTATGTAAAGGTTTCAGCGTGTAATTGCAGTGGAGGTTTTAAAGGATTCATTATTTATATATTCCTGTGTTTTTCTAAAAGGCAACCTGCCCTGCGGTGAGTTTCGGGGCTGAGAGGTGCTTAACCAAAGCGCCATACCACCATCAAGCCTTTAACCATTGCCCACTTAAACTGGTCAGAAGCATCACAGAATCTTCAGTCAACTCTTAAAATTCAACGAGCAGAGCCTGCACCAGTCAATCAGTTTGCCCCTGTGTGATTTGAGCCTCAGTGATTCTGAGTTTTGGCGGATCCCAGTATTTTTCTTCACAAAAACAAAACAATGAAACTCACGCTGCACAATGGAAAAACTTGCATTTTGCTTCCAAAAAAAGCTTTTTGTTAAAATAGATTCACAGGATCAAACATGTTTGGTGATAATAGGAAGAAATACAGAATTATTTATAGTTAAATGAAGCACGCAGATATTTTATTTATTTCTTCCATGAGCACACACACCCTCCGGTCCCCATCAGCCGGGCAAAACTTCACTTGTCACCATAGTTGCAGACAAAAAGAGGATAGGTGAGGAGAGGAGAGAATGCATAGAGGGAAATGAAGAGTAATGGTGGGAGGTGGGTGGGGAAGTGGGGATTCAAGCTCAGGTGGGGAAGACAAGGAGGGGAGAAGAGTGCCGCACACATGCTACCCTTCATGGTGCTCGTCTGCTCAGTAAACCCAGGCTTTTGTTGTTTCCCCTAGAGTGCAGCAAAGCAGACTCCCAGTCAGGAAGCTCGTCAATCTTTGCCACAACAACTCATAAATTAGTGCCCAAATTACTGTTACTCCGGTGGAGAAAGAGACACGAAGAGAGACGTCTGCAGTTTGGGAATACGTCCTCACCCTCTCCTGTTCTGCCTCATAAAGGGTGTCAGAATGCACTTCAATAAAACAGTCAAGTAAATACAGGGGGAGACATGAAGAGAGAGGAGCACTGCCGTGTTGTACAGGCATCTGGAGTTTGGGCAGTGTTGAAATATTAATAGGGCTCACACACAAACAAACACAGAGATTCACGCACGAGTTCATCCATAAAGCAGCCCAGGGCAACGGCCCAGACCTGAGCTTCAGCAAAGTCACTGTGCTGTTATAAAGGAATAATGGGGAGAAAGGCTTTAAAAGGCCACTTTCTGAAACAGAAAATTCTCTACAACTGGTCTCTTGTGAGGGGGATCACAGCTTAGAAAGCTCAATGATTGGAGGGGAATTAGCCAGACTCAGCATAGAAACATCAAAATGTGCCAATTATGCTCTTGCTTTTTTGTAATCCCTCTGGTCAGAATTTTTTTTTTTTTTTTTGATGGCTTCAGGATAGCTGTTTTATCCAGCGATATTGAGGTTTTGCTCTGCAACTACATTTCTGTACCTCGCTGTTTGTTTTCTTTGCCATGCCACCCCGTTTGTGCCATTAAAACAACTCGGTGGTAAAAACGCCAGCAGTCTCTGTTCCCTAAACAAATACCACATTTGTACAGAATGTGTTACATGGCAGAGCGTTTGCTGGTGACATTCAAATAACCTTTCTTCTGTTGCATAAATGGGAATAAAAAAAAAATGTAATGTGTGAGTTCACATGACAGCAGAGCCCTGGCAGATGAGAGAGGCAGAGATCTGATTCCATCTCTTGTTCGGCTGTCGCCTCTCTACAGCTCGATCTGATGGGTATCTGTTTAGAGAAAACCTTTGTTTATTAACCGACAGCTGATCTGCATTGCCAAATGGGGGGTTCATGCAAAAAAATAAATAGATGCAAATAATGATGAAGAAATCATTGCTTGTGCCAGATTGTTTTGCTGATGATTGTGTGTTGACCACGTGTAAAGGCTGTGTTTGTGTCTTAAAGAAGCTGTCCTTGGATTAGAAACGTGCTCATTTCAAGCTTTTTCCGAGGAAAATATATTTTATCACAGTTTATCAGATGAGAAAACGACTTGTTAATCTGCTCATAATGTCATGCCCTGTCCATCTTACATAATATGTGACATGAGCCCACTGGCTTGCGTCACTCTGCCATTGACAGCTGTCAGTGCAACACGGCTGAAACACACACAAAAACAGCATCACACACAGACAAGGCGATGAGTTTTTTTTCCCCATCAGCTTCACATGCTTTCTTTCACATTGATAAATCTAAATATACCAATGGAAAAATAAAAACGCTGCTCTGTGTACACACATTTGCACAGGCCTTAGATTCAGACTTCGTTTATTGTGCACGTCTATTGTGACTCATAAGGCCATGAGAAAGTGATTTAATGGTCCAATCGAGTAATGGGTTAAGCTCCGAGCATTATGATGGTGGCCTGGGCATCGGTGTGTAATTTGAGGGATAATCTTAATCCTTCAGCGTTATGTCAGTATTCCAATGTTTCAGTGGGAACAGCCAGGAGATTTGACTAGAGATTTAACATGTTTGCACAAGACTACAGGATTGTCACTTTTATTTGATTTTGTGGACGTTCTCTACTGACATAAATGTCTAAAATAAATGTGCGTATAATTTTCTTTAGTTTAGACATCATGATGACTTCCAGTTTGTTAAAAAAAAAATCATATTTTCAGTATAGTTGTCAGCTTCGCAATCATATGAATTATTCTTTATAATATCCGTGATGGAATCTATATTTTAAGTTTTTCATGCACAGCAGGATTCCAGTTGTCTGTTCATGTCATGCTTTTGACAAAATGAATTACGATAGGACTGCTGTAAACACCTAATGATGGTTGTGTGTGTTCACATTTGACTGTTAGCTTCCTGGTCTTTCATATTGTACCAATCTGTTGTAGCAGCGACTGTGACAGTGAAGACAGTGAAGGGCGCTGGGTGAACATGCAATGGCCTCTCTGCCCTCTCTGTACATGTGCACTGAGTCACACATCATCCCCTCAAAGGTTCTGCTAGTGTTGTGAATCAGTGTCCTTGAGCTGCTCAGCCACAGACAAAGAGCGAGCCTCAACATCCTGCTTGACCGCCTCCACTCTCCGCCATGCCCCTTAATTCTCAACACCCATGCCTCGCTGCAACGCTGCATGCAGGAAATCTGTCCCAAGTTACTGTTCAACCCTTGTGGCCGTGTCTGGGGTGTGTTCTTGCTGCGGCGTGATTCAAACATAATCTTGGCATCTCAGCAGGGGTCTTTGAAGTGGCCTGCATGCAGAGGCCATCTCACGGTGTTGCGAGGAGCGCGAGGCTGCTGGGGATGGGCTTCAGCATGGCTGCCTATGTAACTGTGCCTGTCTTTGATGTCGTAAACAGAGCAGGCAGGGCTGGCTGGCAGGGAGGCAGGCAGGCGCGGTGAATGGGATCAGTGGCACTGCACTGGTCAAGCTCAAGCAAGCCAGCAGCTGCCTGTTTCACACCAAGTGGCAGTTAACACCACAGCTCGTGTCAATAAGATATTGACTGCCAGATTGGGAGGGCCTCCAAGTGTTTGATTGAGTCCCCTGTGTGAAATCAGTTTAGATCATCCTTATTGTCTGAATGGCCAAATTACTGTTGCGTCAAAGAAGAAATATTATTTTAATGGTTTAATAAAAATCATAGGATATTTGATCTTGGTTGTGTTATAGCTCAGTATTGCAGCTTATCCCACAGATACTTGTACTGATACTTACAAAAAAAAACTATAAAGTCTGCCTCAGCTGGTCCCTTTTTACTGTTGAGTGCACTGAGCATCCGTGGGCTTGTGCAATGGTGGAGGGTAAGAGTGTTAGCTGCTGCAGACAGGGCTTTGGTGAAGTATGCTTGTGTGAATGCATGCTCTGCCCAGCCTGGCACCCCTGTGTCTCTACTCTCACTGCTTTCACCTGATGTGGCACAGCCTCTGTCAGGCCTGAGCAAGCGCCCAGCCAGCTCCGCTTCTTCGGGAGAGATGAAGGCATCTCGCAGCAATGCTGTGGGGGTGGGGGGGAGCTAGCAGCAGCCTAAGCCTGGAGCTATCAGAGGCTGGAGCTCATAGCCAAAAGCATGTGGGTTGGACATGGTGGGTGGAAAGCTTGGCTTAACTTGGTGTGACAACCATAGAAGCAGCCCTGCACTGCCACCAAATGGCTGGGGCCCGTCACTGCAACCTCAGGTTCACCAGAACCACAGCTAGTCATAATTACAGCATGCTTCAGTTGTTGTGAGTGCATGTCAGAACAAATTATGTAAGTAATGAGGCTGAAAATGCTAAAGGAGTTGAAACACACTGCACTGCTAATGCTCATGCGGTGAGAACACAAAAACAAACAATAGAGTGCACTCATACAGAGATAGACCTAAATGAAATAACAAGCCACTGTGCACAGTAAGGAAAAGATTAATTATAAATTAACCCTCTCAGTTAGGTTGTCAGAGTCCGCCTCCTGCCTGGATTTTGCTCTAATCCGGGTCGGCGAGGTGCGGTGCCCTCTATTGTAAGGGAGAATCATAAATCGCAGGAGGTGTTGTCCGGAGGAGAATTAACTATGCGTGTTCCGTCACTCCCTTTTGTTCATTTTACTAAAATCTCGGCTAATTCCTCATAAACATGGCTGGTGTTGTTGACTCCAGCAGTGCAAGGAGAACACACTCAGATCCCCAAATGAAGGGAGGGTGGATGCTGGGTTGGTGGATTAGAGGCTCTGTGTTAAGGGCCTCTCCCGGGCATGCCTCAGGGACAAGGACATTATCCACATGACAGCTCTCCGGCAGTTGATTAAAATGGGCAGGGATCTGTGGATTGAACCTCAACAAAAGTACTTTTGATGTGATCAAACTAGAATAAAGAGGCTGGTTGTTAAAGGTGTGCAGGAGATATTTTAAGCCTTTTGTCTTTAAAAGAGACCTGAGGCGTTGTAGTAGACAGGCCTGGTTTGAGGGGAGACGCTGATGTAACACTCTGACAATGTGCCATCTCTTTTTAGGAAGTATCATTTATTGTTAGGGCTGTGCAAAATTTTTAAAAAGTTATTATCGCAATTTCAGTATGTGCAATATTGATAATGACAAGGACTGCTGGAAGTGTAATAAACTGAAGGTGACTGTATTCATGCTCTTTAAACCAATAATATATGTGGTTAGTCCAATGGACTTTCACAGCCCATGATGCCCACACCCAGTCTATATGATAGAGGTTAACACAGAAAGAGAGCAATTAGCAAAATCTGGGTATATTGCAGTTGGTTTCGTCATTGCAATATTCAACAATAATTTTGCAATCACATTTTTTAACACTGTGTGCCACTAATTAATACCTGTCACTGTTAAAAATGAGAGATCATTTACTTGCCTGTGTGTGTGTGTTTATTTGTTTGTCTGTTAGTAAAATATCTCATGAACCAGTGGACAGATTTTATTGAAACTTCATGTACATCTACGACTGATTTACTTTTGGAGTCATCCCGATTCAATAGCACAAAATAGCAAAACGCAAAAATGGCTATCACTCAGACACTTTTACAGATGTTGAGCTTAAATTTAGTGTAGTAGTTAGTAGCTGAGAGTCATCCCAGTCACTAGATCACTGTTTAGTGGGAGCCGATACGCATTTTTCTTCAATGAATGCTAGTTTAACTTTTATTGCATCCTATTTAAACAAATTACAATGATTCCTCATCTAATTTTGTTGCAGGAAAATGTTATGCTCTGATTAGTTGGCTGTGTCTTTGGTTAAAATATTTCAAAAGTTACATCATGACAAAATAGCCTACAGTGATCTTTCCTCGATGTAGATCAGATAGCGACGTTAGTCTGGCTCCGCAGTGAACCCTTGGAACGGTGGGACCGAGATGTTATAGATGTGGAGGAAGGCTATGAGATAGAGATCTCTGGAGGGTGTGGGGGAGGTGGAGGTAGACGTACGATCAGTGGCTGCAGCGATAAAGCGGAGATCAGTGGGACGAGCAGAGAGTTCTTGCGCTCTCTGATGTCTGTGTGTTCTTGCCTGTTGTGTTTGCGCTGCCCTGTGGTCCAGTCCTGGAGAGGGGAGCGACGATGGATGAGGCCTGTCCTCTCTGTGTTTTTGTCCTCAACGGCGGGCGAATCACAGGCCTGTCAACAGCACAACACCACAGCCGAGCGGAATCTTTTTAGTTACACACGCAGAGCTGCTGCTGCTGCTGCTCCATCCAGCACAGCAGGCATGTTAGGATTCTTTGTGGCTGCAGTGGATTTGCTCCTGGGGGGGGTTTTATGGTTTTGAAATTTTAAGAGACTGCATGAAGTCAGGTTTTCCACCGGGGAATGGACTTCCTCATGCGGCTAAATGAGCTTTTGTCATTGCACAGGGTTTATATTAATGTTACTGTAGAATTTTACAACTGTGAGTAGCTGTTTTCTTTTTCTTATGTAAGTGGTGTTTTGGTTGCAAATTGACGCCATGTTTATATTGGCTGTTGTAGAGGACTTAAAATCAGATCCTTCTCTACAAACACACACACACACACACACACACACACACAGCACTCTAAATATTCCACTAATACTCTGGTGGAAGTGAAGATTTTCAAAAGCAAGTGGATGAGATGTTTTTAGAAGCACTGTGCTCTTTCATGTACCAACATAGATCCATGGTGAGAGCGTTGTACAGCGACTTGTGACAGCAAAATGTTGATTTTTTTTTTCTTCCCCCCTCTCTTATTTATTTATTTATTTCATTTCCTTTTCTTCTCCGCAGCTCAAATCGAAATAATTCCCTGCAAGATCTGTGGAGACAAATCATCAGGCATCCATTACGGTGTGATAACATGTGAAGGCTGTAAGGTAAGCATCAAGAGACCGAACCTGTTAGTGTGATGGGTGTTTGTACGTGTGTGTGCGTGTGTGTGTGACGGCGAGATTGATGCAAGAGCTGAGAGGCGAAAGACAGGAAAACCTGAAGAGGTAAAGAAAGTTGCTTGCTTGGAAAAATGAAAACAACATCTAAAAATGTTGCTGAAGTTTTACAATGATTCAGAGAGGGACTGCAACGTGTAAACACACAGAGCGCGATCATTAAAGTGGTCAAGCACCACTGAAGACATCACAGAAAACCACAATTAGTGGGACATAGTCATTGCTTCGCCTTGCTCTGCCTTTTTCCTCCCAGGGACATGTCTTTCTTTCTGCTGTTTTTTTCCTTTTCCTTTCCCTTTCTTTTCGCTTCTGCCGCTGCTCTTCATGAAACGGGATGATCAAAAAAGGAGAGTGCTTTGAATTACAGCAGATTGTTGGCTGTTTGCTACAGTGTGTTTCTCCTATTGAAGCCACCTTTTGTACCGTTTCAAATACACCAGCCATTCACAGGGAGAGAAAATTTGTGCTTGGAGTGTATTCTTGTCCCCCGTGCTTGTCACCAGGCACATCATTAGCATTCCTCAGCCAGCTTCCACCTTTGCTGTTTGCTCCTGTGTGCGCGTTTGTGTGTGTGCAAGGGACAAAAAGAGCTTCCTTTCAGCTCCTCTTGCTGCCTCTCCTCTCCCTCACACGAGGGCTGGAAGGGATAAAACACTAAAGGATAAAGTGCTGAAATCTATCTTTAATGATTGCTAATTAGTCCAAGCAGAAAAGGCCTTTAATGATATGTGCAAGTACAAAAGTTTGGACCATAAATCATTGCATTATTAAGGAGTGCTGCTTGTCACTGGCAGTTTTACTCTGTTTCCATAATGGCTTCCATTATAAAGCAACTTGGCAGCTGTCAGCTGTTTTCTTGTAATTAAACAGCCAATGAGCAGCTAATTAAGACATATGTGTATGGAGCAGTAGAGTGGGGCATGTTAATGATGTGCTGGAATCAATTCATTAAGTCAAAGGATGAGGAATCCAGTCGGTGTGCGTTTGCAATGCTTTAGCACCATGCATGCCAGCGCTGCATTAATCAACACTAATAACTCCACTGAAGAAAAATACCATCCACTGTTATCATGCCTACCCAAAACACACCGCCCTCATGCTGTACACACACAGCGCTCTTTAAATGCCAGACAGTAAAACATAGCAGTCAGGAAAATACCACCACAGTAGTTTTGTTACATTTCAATTTGCCAGCAGTGAAATAAAAATATCACCACTAGGAATACAGTAAATCACTATCCGTCCGCTATAAATCTTGTCAGCATTAAAACACAATGAAGACATAAAATGATCCTTTGGTGCCAGAAGATGTTTGCACCCACAGAGATTCTTTCAGCAACCTAAGGTGTTTCCGTGCCCCCCCTCTTTTTTTCATGTGCAGGGCTTCTTCAGGAGGAGTCAGCAGAGCAATGCAGCTTACTCGTGCCCCCGTCAGAAAAACTGCTTGATCGACCGCACCAGCCGCAACCGCTGCCAACACTGCAGGCTGCAGAAGTGCCTGGCAGTGGGAATGTCACGAGATGGTAAGTGATTCAAGAGGAGGGGAGCAACAAGTGGGTGGATGCAACGAGATGGTGTGAGGTGAAGAAGGTCAGGATGAGGCTCCTGTGTCTTTCTTTTATTTACTGTAAATGGAATAAATCACAAGATGGAACCAGTTAATTTTAAGCTTTTTGCTGTGTTAAGGTTAAATCCTAATGGAGAGACACATAAAGATGCAGCCTCAGAGACTTAATGAGACGATGTTGTTATTTCTGAAAGGAACACAACAATTCACCAAGAATTTACTCATGAGCACCTGAGAACATATCCATTTATGTTCATCATCTGCCACTAGTGGGCGAACACTTAGTCTGTGGGCTTAATTTGTTGCTGTAAGAGAAACCCGGTTTTTATAAAACAGGAGGTCGTTAGAGGGTGTTATTATTGCTGCTGCTGCAGCTCAGATACAGTAATGGGAGCACACAGGCAGGAGCGCTCCATCTTTGTCAGACAGGTCCAGACTAGACTGGACCAAGGAGGCTGTTTCTGAACAGAACTGAGCTGTGATATATATATATATATATCATGTACATTTGTGTAGCCTGGCACACCTTCATGCACTGACATATTCATGAATGTGAATGAACATATAAGTGTGTTCCCACTGTGTATGAGCCATTGTATTACACAAAGTCTCACACACACATTTAGGATAGATGAAGGTGACGCTTACCTTCATCGAACACACCAGAGTCCAAATGCCCGCGCTCTCCTCTGCGCCGCGCCACACGTTTCTTTTACTGTTCATAGAAACACACACACACTCTGTTACTGCCTAACTTACTGCCAGGCCAAGGAGTCTTATTCTCAACAACCGTGTTTAGTCTGGAAACCCTAAAACAGGAGGCAACAACTGTCTTTGATTTGACTGACTGATAAGCTTTTTTTTTATCCACGTTTCATGTTATTTTTAACAATCCCTTCTTAAATTTGAGATATTCCTTTTTGGTACAGTCCTGTGTATCAAAGTGATGGTGCATAAAGCTTATTGCTGATGTTTTTTAGTCTAAAAGTTACCTTTAAAAGATCACAGAGTGTCACTTAATGGAATCACAAATCTACAAATGGCTGTTTTTCCTGTGTAGTGTAAGTGTGAATAAATATAGTTTAGTCTAAATAAAACACAACCATTTGTATTTGTTGCTTCACATGCAGCAAACAAACACTTGTTAAGACTCTCGTCCTTGACATTTCTTTACATTACAGTAACAGTTTAGGTCTTTAAAAGTCTAGAAAGTTATGAACAAATAATATCCTACCTGTTATAGCAGGGGTGGGCAATCCTGGTCCTCAGGGCCACCATCCTGCATGTTTTACTTGTTTCTCTGCTCCAACACACCTGATTTGAATCAATGGGTGATTATCAGGCTTCTGCAGAACATGAAGAGGTGATTTAACCACTGAATCAGGTGTGTTGGAGCAGGGAAACAAGGAAAACATGCAGGATAGTGGCCCTTGAGGACCAGGATTGCCCACCCCTGTGTTATAGGTAACTCTTTGATTGACCTTAATTTAAAAAATAGGATTTAATTCTGACCCGATTGATGAGCTAATGGCTAGTCTGAACCAAGACCAAAGTGGATTGTGCTCTTTTTTGTTTGTTTTTCATGAACTCAATGAATAATACCAACTGCAAAAACTTTTGTAAAATCACAATAATTTAACACATTTTTTGTTTGTACACATATAAAAAACAACAATGTTTTCAACACATCAAAATTGTAATATTTATTTTCAATATGTTAATGGAAAAAAGTTTTTTGGGGGCTTGCATTGTTTAGCTTTTTTGTCCTGTTTCTCACTGTTTCACAGTTTAAACAAAGTGAACTTGTTTTGGTTTGGTGCTCATAGGTTATTTTTATTGATTGCAGTGCCTACAGTAGTCTTAGTATTGTGGCAATTATTTGGCAGCAATATATTATCTTAGTCAAAACATTTATGGTAACATATTACCAGAGGGATGTGAATAACTTTTATTAATTCAACTATTTGAGATCAACTGTTAAATACGGTCTGAAATAATTTTAACTTGATAATTTTATGTGTTGATCAGCGGTTCCTCTTTTTAGAGTACATCTTAAGACTGAATAAGGCACACTTTGCCATCATTTAAATTATAATATTTCAGCTTAAAAAATTAATATGCATTTGAAATGGTTTTTATTCTGGGAAAAACTATATTCTCTTAACATTCTGTGAAGAAGCGACGCTTGCATGTAAAAATTAACAGATTAGAATTAGTTTTATTTGTATTACTTCATTGTCTGGCTTGCTTCTCACACTTGTTTCGTCTCGCTTGGAACAGCGGTGAAGTTTGGCCGCATGTCAAAGAAGCAGCGGGACAGCCTGTACGCTGAGGTCCAGAAGCACCGGCTGCAGCAGCAGCAGCGCGACCACCAACAGCAGCCCGGAGAAGCAGAGCCGCTCACACCCAGCTACGGCCTCTCGGCCAACGGCCTCACAGAGCTCCACGATGACCTCAGTGGCTACATGGACGGTCACACTCCCGATGGCAGCAAACCAGACTCGGCGGTGAGCAGCTTCTACCTGGACATCCAGCCG
This sequence comes from Kryptolebias marmoratus, assembly GCF_001649575.2. NCBI lineage: Eukaryota > Metazoa > Chordata > Actinopteri > Cyprinodontiformes > Rivulidae > Kryptolebias > Kryptolebias marmoratus. The sequence goes on along the minus strand of NC_051440.1, from coordinate 14,226,090 downwards.
TCTCCAGACCAGTCCGGCTTGGACATCAATGGCATCAAGCCGGAGCCCATCTGCGACTTTGCCCCCGGCTCTGGCTTCTTCCCCTACTGCTCCTTCACCAATGGAGAGATCTCCCCAACCGTTTCTATGGCTGAACTAGGTAAGGAGCAGGAGAGAAAGGGAGAGGTTAAAGGAGAGATGGTAAAACGGAGGGGGGGGGGAGAACAACTCAACCGTGGGGCAAACGACACAAAGGTTGCTTAAAATAGCAGGAGGTTGGAGACTCATCTCCAACACTCATTAAAAGAGCCTCTTTTTTGTAATTAGTTTCCATTAATTAGGGCCAATCAGGATCCAGCAGGGCAGGCGTCTGGGGAAATCATTTTTTTAGGCTCCCCTGTGCCTAGGAACTCCTTTTAACAGATGTGTTTTCAAAACCATTTAAATTCTTACACTCAATATTTCTCTCAGAGAAAAAACGTGACCTTTGTTTTAGTGAGTAGTGTGGCGCCCCTCCCCCCATTTCCATGCATTTGTGTCATAACTAGATTGGCTTCGCTTCAACCTTAAGCTATGAGCTTCCTGCAGGCAGTATAAGGAAATGTCAACAAGCTTTCTCCCCAAAAAAGCCCACGCGTATCCGCCTCCCCCCCCCCTCCTTCATGAGAGCTCAGTAAATAAATCTTCTTTTCCTGTGGCATATTTCATCACTGAGGTCTTCACTTTCACATAGCCCTGTGAGTAACTTTCAGATCTCAAATGTAATCATCTGGGTTTGTGATGACGGTTGCGTTTCAGAGCACCTGGCCCAGAACATCTCAAAGTCGCACATGGAGACCTGTCAGTATCTGAGAGAAGAGCTGCAGCAGATGACCTGGCAGGCTTTCCTTCAGGAGGAGGTGGAGAGCTACCAGAGCAAGGTAATCGTTTATTACAACCTGGGTCTCCTTGGCAATTATCAAAACCTTTGTTTTTAACGCAGATAACCCGTTCTCTGTCCTATCTGTTCACAGCCCCGGGAAGTCATGTGGCAGCTGTGTGCTATCAAAATAACAGAGGCCATTCAGTATGTGGTGGAGTTTGCCAAGCGCATCGACGGCTTCATGGAGCTGTGTCAGAACGATCAGATAGTGCTGCTGAAAGCAGGTATGACAGCCTGTCAACATGGCCCGCTGCCGTCAAAAACACCCACCACCACCACCACCACCACTACCGCCCCTCTCTGGCATTGTCACAAGGGTTGTAGCTGACCTGACTGCACAACGCTCTCCTCTTCACACGCACAGACAGTGTCACAGACAAGAGACCCCACCCCGCCTGTTTCCCCCTCCCTCCTCTGTCTCTCCCTGTTTTCCCTCTGTTCATTACATCCACAGCAGAGACGGACACGACATTAGATAAGTTCCTGAGCTCTGATAATGTGCCTGCTGCCTTTTCGCTCTGTTTTCCCCAAGACAGAAGAAGTCTGTTCAGGCGGCACTCCTGAAGATGTATTCACAGAACACTACATGTAATGCCGCTCTGGCTTTTTTGTCAGCTGTGTTTATGCACAAAACACAAGTAGCTGCTTCACGTGCCGCAAACAAAAACTTTGCTTGATCTTTTCCTGGACATTTCGCTACAATAAAGCAATAGATCAGAACTTTTTGAAGTGGGATCCTGTGGAAAGGTGATGTACAATTAATATCTTACCTGCTGTAGATAAAATTTTTGAAAGTCCTGAGTTTGGAGTAATAAGTCTGACCAGCCTGATGAGCTTATGGCTAGTCTGAACGAGGCCAAGATCATAATGGATTTTTGCTGCTGCTGTATAATACAAAATTAATTGAGATGTAAAGTTTTATAAAACGGTGTTGGCTTGAATCTCTAAAGGATTTTTGGGATTCAAGTTGTTCTTAAATAGCAGTAATCCACTTCGGTTTTCACCCCACTTAAACTAGCCATTAGCTCATCAATCCAGTCAGAATTAAACTCTATTTCTCCAAACCGAAGTAATCCAAAGAGATATCTATAACAGGTAAGATATTAATTGTTAATGATTTTTCCACAAAACCTCATTTTAAAGTATCATAACTATCCTTTTTAACAACCAAAATAAATAATGAAACAGCATCTCCCTTCCAGGCAAAAATAGGTTCTGTTACATGCTCTTTGTCTTATCCACTCCCGCAGAGTGCTACTACACATTGTATCTTTTAAATACGTTTTTAGCTAAAACGAATAAGTGGTGTTACCCCTTATTTTTGCTCAGCATGACATTGTGGAAGAATAGCTTTCTTGTCAATGATGTTTTCATCTGCCGAGGCAATTTTTTTTCCTATCTGACAACAAGCCTCTCTATTTCAAAGTGCTTGTTTTTTCTTATTGTGGAAGATTAGCACAAAGCATAATCATGTGTTTTGCACCCCTGACTGATGTGTGGAAAGGAAAAAAAAAAAAAAGCTCAGATTTGGCATCTTGTTTCTGTCTGTCTCCACAGGCTCTCTGGAAGTTGTGTTTGTCAGAATGTGCCGTGCCTTTGACTCGCAAAACAACACAGTCTATTTTGATGGAAAATATGCCGGACCTGATGTGTTCAAGTCATTAGGTAAGTGGAGTGGGTGCAGGCATGTGTGTGTGTGTGTGTGTGGATGCACATTTGGATGAGCTGCTGTTTGTTTCCTTACAGTGTCTCTCTCCCCTTTCCTTGGTGTTACAGCCAAAATTAGAGTCGGCTGTTCTTTTTTGTGCGCGGTGCCGAAGGCCTGGAAGCAAACACTGAGCACTCATCCCGTCCTCACCTGGCATTTCTGTCTCTTCAGCGGTTATTTATGGTAGAACAGAGATGTTAGTGAGGCTCTGCTGCATATGGCTCATGTAACTGTGGAATAAATAAAGCCAGACGGAGTGTCTTTAGGGAGAGTGCCATCAAAACTATCACTGATAGTCTGACATAAAACATCTCAGGCGAAAGCAAATAGCCATCGTGTTTGACTGTCATTATTTTTTACCGTGATCCTCCAATGTGGATTTACGTGGGTTATCAACTGTCATTTGACAGGGAAAATAGTAAATATGTCCCATAGTGGCTGTAAACATGTGCATTTCTGTTTTTTAGAGAGTTTATTGTTCTCTATAACTCTGTGTGGATATTAGTTTCTGTCCCAGTGTCCCTCTAACAGACAGAGGGGACAGCAGCGGGCAGGGAGGAGGAGGGAGAGTGATGGGCTTCCCGAGCCGCAGTGGCATCTGCCTGTCTCTCTCTGTCCCCAATAATTGATTTAACTAAAAGCCTCAATAGTGACCTCATTTTAGCTTGCATAACACCACCCAACTGCCAAAAGTGACTCGTCTGGGAGGCAAAACTCAGTAAAAGCATTTCCTGTTCTTAAGACGCTCCCATGTGCTGTCAGCATGCTGCTCTTTTTCATCCCCTTCCTCCTCCTCCTCCTCCTCCCCACCCTTCCCCCCTTCCTCCTCGTGTGCCTTTCTCCCAATAAAGATCAAGAGTGAATGTTGTTCTTTGGTCTTCCTCATCCTGAGCCCCCTTCTCTGTGTCCTTTGCTGTGGCAGGCTGTGACGACTTGATCAGCTCCGTCTTCGAGTTTGGGAAAAACTTGTGTTCTATGCACCTGTCTGAGGATGAGATCGCCCTGTTCTCTGCCTTTGTGTTGATGTCTGCTGGTAGGTGTCAGTCACAGCACCAAAAAAAAACAAAAAAAAAACAACCAAACACCCAGTCACTCACCACAACAATGAACACTGCTGTCCTCCTGGTTTTTTGTTGTTGTTGTCTATTTTAACTAACAGTCTCATATTTATAATTAAAATGTTTCCTTGTGTTTTACTGTAATTAAATCTATGATTGTTTACCTCTGTAGACCGATCCTGGCTCCAGGAGAAAGTGAAAGTGGAGAAACTCCAGCAGAAGATCCAGCTGGCCCTTCAGCACGTTTTGCAAAAGAACCACAGAGAGGATGGTATACTTACAAAGGTACAAAGCTGTACATCCATTATCCCTGAAAGTGGCTGTCTGCTAAGCTTGTAGCGGCATAATATCGTACTGTTTAGGATCCTTATCCACAGGCCTGGAACCACTTTTACTATATTAAATTAAGTGAACAGAGATTTCAGGGGAAGCATTCATAAAGCACCGGGAAATTCCTTTTTATCAGCAGAGAAGTGGCAATTTATCAATTGTATCAGCTCTTTAATGTAAAGTGTCAGGTTTTCCTTGCGCCTGAGTGCTTGTCTCAATATTTGCAAGTGTGTTTGCCCCCTGTGTGGGACAGAAAACACTGTAGGGAGGAGTGTTTTCCCTTTTTTTTTTTTTTTTTGTTCACTACAATTGCTCTATGTCCTTGCCTCGTTGTGAATCTAAACAGCCTGTCTCCTCTCTTTCTCTCCACAGTTGATATGCAAAGTGTCGACACTGCGAGCGCTGTGCAGTAGGCATACAGAGAAGCTCACGGCTTTCAAAGCAATATACCCAGACATTGTGCGTGCCCACTTCCCCCCCTTATACAAGGAGCTGTTCGGATCAGACTTTGAGCAGTCCATGCCCGTCGATGGGTAGCGTCCCCCTCCCCCGCCAGGTGCCAGTGCGCCCACCGTGATGTGGGGAGTGTGGAGGAGGGGGAGCGGGGAGGGCGAGGAGGGGACGTGGAGGTGGAATCTGAGACACTTTACTGGTGCCCTGCACAAAAACCGGAGCGGACAGATGGCACGCTGATCAACTTTTTTCTTTTACATCCGATGGGGGAGGGCTTTGGGGAGTTGATCGTGAAGGTTTACTTTGTTCAGTTTAGCTCTCTTTGGACGACACGTCGGACCCGGCACCCGACGGGGGACGTGAAAAGGAGATAGGAACAAATAACTTCTGTTTGGCTGAACTTGACCCTTTTATGCGCTTTTCTAAAGTAGAACTTGCTGTTTCGTTCGTTCACGTACTGTATTTTCACCAGTGTTCAGTCCCACTGTCATTAGCTCTCAGTGGATAGAAACAACTATTAAAACATGGTTTCATTTAGAAGATGGCCACATCAGTATTATTTACCAGCTTGCACTCCTTAAACAGTTTTAGTGTGTTCACAGTCAAACTTTAAACTGGAATAAAACAACTGATCGGTGCGCACATTTTGGTCAAGTTCAGCCGTTTTTCTTTCTCTCTCTCTCTCTCTCTCTCTTGTTTTTTTTTTTGTTTGTTTGTTTGTTTGTTTTGTTTTGTTTTGTTTTTTTGGGACGCAGTGCTTGGAATGAAAACTCACAGCAACTTTGTGGGGAGGTTCCACTGGCATGGTGATGCAATCGGCGCCTCTCTAAGGACAATCGCTTAAAAAAAAACAGAAAAAAAAAAAGAAGAAGAAGAAGCCTAGAATTCTGGTAATTCTAATGAAAACGCAATGATTTTAGTTGTCAAAGACTCCATCCACCATTGTTGCATAGTGAAAATCATGTAAGGCCATCTGCTATTAATCCCTCTCCGGACAGGTGCCCTGAAGAAGCACAGCGCACCGACGCAACGAAAAGGGTCCATTCCACCTGTTTTATAATAATGTACTACAGGGTAAATGGTCATAAGTACTTACTATACAGAAAAAAAGTAATGTTTATAGAATCTATTTTAAATAACATGTATGATATTAGTAGTTAGACCATTCTTAATTGTTGACTTGATAAGGCACTTTTATTTACACCTTTCTTTAATTTAAGACTTGTATATTTACCTAGTGATGTGTTTGCATGTGCACAAGAAATACAAACTGAATCATGGTCACAGAGGTTAGTGTGGAGAGCTGCAGATGATATTTGTCTAGAAGTGTTCGGGACGTCCGTTAGGAGGGCTGGTGCGGCTGCTGGATTTTGATTTTGTTTTTTGTTTTTTTTGTTGTTGTTTTTTTCAAGGCACAGATGAGAAGGCGAGATAGAGTCACTCCTTTATCTTTTTTCCTACGAAAACTGCCAGTGTGCTGCCTTATTAAAAAAAAAAAAACTTCAATGCAGTTTTTAGTCAGCGAGCACAAATTAGAGCTCTGATCAGCCCTGGCTCTTTTTCCAAACTAAAAAAAAAAGGGATTATAATTTGGTTTGATCGTGCTATTATAGGTTTTAAATTATCTGGTTCCAATATAATTTTGGATAACCTCACAATATGTGAAGAAGGTTAAAAATGGTTAGTTTACTGACAAAAATTGACCCTGAATAGCTGCGTGTTCGAGAAAACACTCAGAATGTAATCCAACTGTTCCACCTAGTGGAAGTTAAATATACAACAAGCAAACAGCAGCGGACCGCTCTGACAGGACATGTGTGTTGACCCTTTGTTTAAAGGGTTTTAGTGGGAGGTTTTTGTATAAAGAGTGATTTTCTGCCTTCTCACCTAAGCCTGAGCCCAGCAACGCCTGAACAGAAGAAAACCGCAAAGGGAACGTGAATATTCAAAGCCTTGTCTGGTAGTAAAGCTTCTATTTTTGTAACTTGTTTTTGGTTAATAAACTCACGAAAGAGACAGAGGGAGTGGAGGACAAAAAAAAAAGATGTCAGGTAGCACTTAACTGTATCCCTGCAATAATTAGACTAGCTGTTGTTTGTGTGATTAGGGGGAGAAGCAGAAAAACGGTAGGACAAGTGCTATTTTCAGAACGCTTTGTTGTTGTGCTTCTGTTTTGTTGAGTGTGTCTTTTCTCGTCAGTGTGGTAGTAAAGTGGGTTTTTTTTTTTTTAAAGAAAAAAAAACGAAGAAAAAAAAAAAAAGACCCCTGGTTGTGCCAAACAGTAGTCGTTGCTTCCGCTTTTTCAGTCTACTCGTTTTTAATGTAGAATGAATTCCGAAGACATTCCAGCAATCCGAGTAGCGGCTTCTAGAAATATCTTTTAAGAAAAATAACAACAGAGGAAAAAGATAAGAAGAAAAAAGTGATATCCCTTTAGAAACCCAGCGAAGCATGTTAATACGTCATGTCACCAACTGTAACGTAAAATCAAGTTTGTTTTTCTTTCCTTTTTTTTTTTTTTTTTCTGTTTGCACACTATCATTCCTCTGCCGTGCAATTTGTACAAGACATTAATGCCTTGTGCTGTCACCCCTCAGGGAAGAGTTTTACTTTATTTTATTTCCTTCTTGTTTGAAAAGACATTTGTATTCATTGTGTTTAGTTGACTTTTTTTAATATTTGTTTCAGGGATGATCCTTGGGAAGAAATTAAGATTTCAATGTTCGACACTGAGTTGTTCAAAATTTTGCGTTTCTGATATCCATACAGGGACCTCCACCCAAGTTAAAGAAAAAAAAAATCATTAATGGACAAAAAAGGAGAAGAAAACAAACCCCATTATTTTTACTGCAGTTTTTCACTACGAAACATTTCCAGTCAGATTTTAAAAAAAAACTGATTTCAAATGGTGTCATCAGGGTTTTTTACAAATAATTACCCTCTTTGTTAGAAAACCAAATATTCTTATGCAATACTGATTCTGTTGTTATTGTAGATCTGCTGTACCTGTTATGATCCGATGCTCTCTCTTTTTGTTTTTTCTTTCTTTTTGAATATGCACAAGCCCTCTATGACTAGATAACCTCAGTCTCAGAGCAAACAAACCCAGTCTGGAAACACTGCAAGACAATCCAGGTTTAAGAGCAGCAAACAAAAAAAGATGAGGCGCGAACGCTCAGGGAGGAAACAGGTCGGATGAAGATGCAGCTCAAAGCTTTCGATTAGCTCCGTAAAAATGTCTTTTAAAAGCCCTCGGTGGACAAGGAGGAGCTTGGCTGAACGCTTTTCTTTTTTTTTTTTTTTTGTTTTGTTTTATTGTTTTTTTTCTTCCTTTTTGGACTCCAGTCCCTGGACATAAAACAGAAACTTCAGATTTGGCCGACCGCCTTTAAACGGTTTACAAAAGGGTTCTATTTTCAGCCTGTTGTGACGCCGCTTTGTAGTCACATTCGCAGCCGAGTGCTTTGTCAAAATGTGATCAGCTAAAGTCTGCCGCCGAAAAAAAGGTCAAAATGTCAGTTCTCTGACCTCGACGAGTGGCTTTGTCGTGCGTTCTGCAAAATCTAACAAGCAATATGCCTTGCGTTACAATTACGGGTCTCTACATTGCAGTTATCAGCCTTTTTCGAATTGGCTTTGTTCATCCAGTGTGTTTATAAGAAATAAAAAGCTCCATTCAGTCTGCTTTTCCTCTCTCCACGGTGGCGACCAAGAGTGGAGAACAGAAAGTGATCATCAAACACATGAGTACTTGTGTCTAATTATAAACTACGCCTGAAAGGTTTTCATTATTTTTTAATACTCTCATCTGAGATGCACCCAGTTTAAGTAAGCAATTGATGCTATGTGTGCTATTCAATCAGTGTTTAGTAAACAGTAAAATGTGCTGTTCATTCTGTCTCTGCTATGGTGTCTTTTTGTATAAAAAAAAAAAAAAAAGAAGAAGAAGCAATAGTGTGTGCGTATGTGTGTGTGTTTGTTCTCACCGTGTGTGAATAAAATAAACCCCCAGACAAGGCTTTAATAATTACAGAGGAACAGGGTCATGTGAACGAAGAGGTTCGGATTTTATTTTGGACTTTTTAAAAGGAGAATTAAAACTCTTTAAAAAAAATTATATATATATATATATAAATCAAAAAACGTTTTGATAACGCTGAGCTTGATCCATCCATAATAAGTGTAGGTTTTTTGAAAAGCGTAACATAACGCCTTCAGCAATTCAGCGGTCTGTAAAACTCTGTGGGGCGACCATTGACCAGCTTCACAGCCTATAAACAGGCTTTCGCTATCTGTCGGGCCAGAACCCTGAACTTTAATAAATTCTTGCCCTTTTTTTTAAAAAAAAAAGAAAGAAATAATAAAATAAAAGCAGACTCGAGCCCCTCTTGACCGTAAATTGTGCAGATCGGTGTTATGTCACGCTTAGACTTGCCAGTGTGTTGCCCAGAATTAAAAATTTTGTCATTGCGTTTTATTGAAACTCTTTTTTTTTCTCTCTCCAAAGCACAGCTGATAAGGATTTATGATTAAGTAAAATTAAGAATATAGTTAAAAAAAAATAAACAAACAAGCAACTTTTAGCCATAATTGAATGTCAAGCAATAATATATGTCAGTGTATTCTTTTTCATTCTTTTTGTGCATAAAGAGTCTCTGAGCATCTGCATGTAAATACACCTCTTATTTATCACTATTTGGTTTATTTGTGTTGATTTAGTAGATTTTTTTTTAATATATATATCATCTGTATATTTGACCAGTTCTGTTCCCGGGTGGAGAACTTGACACGGCCTGTATACTGTTTCTGTTTATTTCTTCACTTTCTCCCTCATTCTCGGCTGTCTGTTCACCATATTTAATAATATTATTGATCATGTGTATAAAGGTAGCGTTGTAACTTCTGTCTGTATAGGTAAGAGGAAAATACTGCTACTTAAGGCCTACCCGATGAAAATATTTATCTGTTTATCGATTGCATCGTATTGTACGATAAAACTGTTTCTATTTGCTTCCCTTCTTTAGGATTAGTTTGATTTAAAAAAAAAAGGGGTGTGCTGACATTTGATTTTGTGTTGCCCTAAAGTGTGGTGCTATGTAAGTTAATTTTGTGAACCAAGTATTGATTCCTAAGCCTGGATGCCCTATTAGTTCAATAATTTCACTGCTTATTAATGTATTATTACTAATAGGACTCAACAAATGATAATGCTGATTAAAAAATGATAGTGGTTAAAAATTTACCCAGCCAGTACCTGTATCAGTGTGCTAGCCCTGGGATAAGGCACTTATTTCCTTCTGACTTATAGCAAAACTAACTAAATAACAAGCTATTTAAGGTTGCTTTTCTGGTTTGGGGGAACGTATTCAAACGGAAACAGCAGTATTGTGTTTTTTTTTTTTTTTCTTTGTCTGATTGTAAAGAAAAACAAAAATTAAACCACTCACTGAGGCTATAGTTTGTCAGGTTTTAAAGGCATGGTATACATCTTTTGAAGCGGAGTTATGTGGAAAGACTACGAGCAGATAATGTCTTACCTTTTGTAGATAGCCCGTTGAACAGTCTCGGTTCAGAAGAATAAAGTTTAAATCTGACATTGACAAGACCAAAGTGGATTATTTGCCATTTTAAAACACCAATCTGAAAAACTTGTTTTTGTAGGCTGTGAACCTTTAAATGGTTGTCAGTTTCACACAGCACAAATATTGCGCTACGCCCCAGACTGCTGCTGGAATTCTGCGTAAACAGCCGAGTGATGTGAAATTGATGATGGCATAAATGTTTAGAAAAAGAAGTTCACGTGAACTGCTATGATTTTTTTTTTTTTTTTGTATTTTTAGTTGTGTTTTAGAATGACAATATTCCACTTTGGTTTTGGCCTTGCTCGGATTAGCCATTAGTTTGTCACTCTTTCTTTAAACCGAAGTGGTTCGAAGAGCTATCTACAACAGGTAAGATATTGTTGCTCATAACCGTTCCACAGAACCACACTTCCCTATGGTCTGAGCTGTCGCTTTAAGATACCGTTTTCCTCCTGTGTCTTCATTGTCCCTCACTTGAAGGGAAGCGATGCTTGGATTTCATCAAACTGAGTCGCGGTACGTTTTCTTTATTCCCCACCCCTGAAACGTTTGTTTCTTCAGACCAGTGGCATAGAGCTTTTTGCACTACATGAAGTGTTAAAAATGTCCATGAAAGGATTGCCATTTCAAGACAAAGTTGACCTTTTTTGTTTGTTTGTTTGTTTGTTTTTCTCTACTTTGTAGCAAATATCAGTGAGGATATGCTCGCAATAATACGCAACGTTTTCACACTGAGTGCCTCTCGGTGTAACAAAATGCATACATGGGTTTGATTGTCTTTTTTTGTGTTTTTTTTTCCCCCCCAAATGTGTACTGAAGTGGCAATGTATTTTGTACAAGAGGATGACTTTTCACATGCTTAAAAAAATGCTCTTCGGATATTTTCTTTTCTTGTTCTTCATGTGTTCATTGTTTTCACTTGGTTATGTTGAAGAGTTTTAATGTATAGATGGTCTGTTTAGAGTGTCACACCCCCCCCCCCCACCTTGTTTCAGAAACTGGGACATTTTGTTTCCTGTTGATCTCAAACGGTCAATAAATGCTCGCGGTTAAATATTACTGGACATTTCACTTGCGGATTTCTTATAATTAAGCAAAAACGAACAGCATACTCGCGTTTCTACGTGTTCCATGTGTGGTACATCTGCTTTTTATTTGACCGCAAACGGAAGATTTAATGATGAGTTGTACATTTGTATGTGTTTGTAAAACAAGCCAACAATACAACACATCTGGATTTCTTTAATGTTTCGTGTTCATTGTGCCCTGAGTCTGCTGGGGGAGAACTCCACGTGAAGAGTGAGTGGAGTAGGGATGCAAATCAATTAAAAAAATAAAAAAACAAACAAAAAAAAAAAAAGAAGAAGAAAAAAGAAAAACAAAAAAAACTTGGAAAAGCCCAAACTTAGTGTGTGGTTGGCACAAATTTCTAAGTCACACGTTTGCTACTGTTGTTAAATGGGGACAGCTGATCATGTACCTTTTTATCCAGCTCTTTTGAACTCTCTTTAGCAGGTAGTCTACTCACAAATGTAGTTTTGCTCCTTCTTGTTCGATTCTTAAATATGAAAATAAGTATTTTGATTCATTTTGTAAATACAGCTGTAAAGAAGAATAAGAAATTTAATGTTGTCTTTTAAATACTTTTCATTCTAATATGAATGTTGTTATATTGTACTTAGAAACTGTACCTTTAATATTACCTTTATTAAAAGTGCATTGGACACATCGATTTTAGATGTGCTTTATGTGCTGTTATCCCATAATAAAATTTACCGCTTGTAATGGGCTTTCTTTCCCCCCCCTCCCGATTGTTCATCCGTCTCTCTTTTCTGCTTTTTGTTTCCAGCTCGCTCTCCTGGTAAAATGAAATAAAACCTAATTATTTTATACTGCAAAAACAAAATCAGATTTGATCTGAATATTCGACTTTGTGCTATAATATTTGATCAGTTTATCATCTTAGAAACATCTGTATTAACAGAATGATGTTATATAATATCAATGAAAAGGTTAAATTAGTGCAGGAAAATTACGACGAACAATAACTTCAAAACATCTAAGTCGTGTGTGTGATTTGGCCATGTGGGAAACTAATTCTTTAATTTAACCATAAGTCTGGATCTAGCTGGACATACAGAAAAGTTCCCTGAAAAATCACTCTCAGATTTAGTCTGTAATTTTTGTAACAGGTTGAACTTTTGTAGTTCTTGGCTTCAAGTGAAAATTTGTTATTTTAATGAATGACTCAACTTCCCTGCAAGGGGCATTAATATTTCATTTAAAATTTCCATGTAATACATTCCAGGTTTTGATGAAACATCGTGAACAGCGGTGTGATAAAGTTGAGGAATAATTTGCATGAATTATTATCTTTCCTTTGTAGAAGTTTCCCATCGATTGCTCCTTTTGAAATCAAAGATAATATTTTTTCAACAACTTAACTTTATTTCAAGCATGTTTGTCAGATTTTGCATAATGTCAAACTGCAAATAAAGTTGGGGTTATTTAAATCGTAGTCATGGGTTTGAGTCAGCGATCATATTAAACTAAACATAGAACAAAAAAGGATGTTTTTTGGCATTGATATAGATTTTCAGACCTGTTTCTAAAAAAAAAAACACAAAACGATAAGGGCAATCATTTTAAAATAATTAGATGAACATAGTGTGGATTACAGGGAATAATGCAGGGAGCACACAGTAAAATATCTAACCTAATAACTGACAGAAAGGCAGAAGATTTTTGAGCACATTAACTCAAAGCAGCATTGAACTAGCAATCATTGAACTGAGTTACCACTAACGTCCACGTGGGGGCAGCAGTGTACACAAGGTGATTTTAACGCTGCTATATTTTCACCAGGCGAAGAAGAACGGCTTCTGTCAAACGTTTAGCAGCCGTGAAGTTGACTGAAAAACTCATCGTTTTTCAATAACTTTAACGTTTTTATTCCTGCGGTCAACTATCCGTGAACATTAATGGAGTTAGTATGGTAAGTAGGCACAAATATCACCGCTACAAGACGCTGTCTCTGTGTTGGTTTGTTAGTTTTGTGACAGTCGAAGCAGGTTTAGCTCGGTAATAACTTCTTGTTGCTTCAATAATAATAAAAAAACGGGCAATTTGTTGCTTTTGTTCTCCTGGAATAAAGGTTGAACCTGACAGTGGTTTCATCAGCGAAATGTTCAGCTTAGTCGTCAAGGAAAAGGAAAGTTTAACACATAGGTTTATAATTTAAAACTATTTTTAATTAAAGCAGTTGTATTGACCTGTTTTATATCATTTAACCTGGCTTGTGTTTGTCAGGGTTTATTTGTTTATTTTTTATAACAACACAACCTTAATTAAAGGCTGACAGGTTAAATATTACTCGACATTGCCATTTTGTTTTTTATTTTATCACTAAAATCACCACAGCAGTTCTTTTGTTAGCATTTATTATTAAAAACTGAAGCGAAAACAAATGTATTTTATGCTAACATTGCAAACTTTAATACAACTGGTATTATCAAAACAAATGTTTGTATTTTTTTCTATCTAAAAAAGTATTTTTTTTTTACTTGTTTATTGAAGTTATATTGAGCAACAGTTCTACAAGCTTTCTGTTCACCTTTAGTTCAGCTTTTGATTTATCATTTTTCTGAATTTCATAAGATTATCTTTCTTTTTCAGCAGTCATGAAGTCATAAAAAGGCATGTGTGCAGATATTTAAAGGCTAACCCAGGTTTTGTCTGCACATAACACAGATCCAGTTAGAAAATCTACATTTATAAATTATACCACCTTATCTAGTCTATTACCATTTTATTTGTAGGTTTTACAATAAAACTTTGCAACTGGTTTCCTTTTTTTTTAGCAAAATAATAAAAAATGAGATGCATTTTGAAACCTTTATACAGTACTGTAAGTAGAACAACATTTAAAGACAAACAGAAACGTAACACAACTTTTGAATCACCAATAAGTGTTTAAAGTTTCTTGTTAAAACATCAAAACGATGCTGCGGTTCAGTTCTGATGACCATCTGCAGGATGTGATAGAAAGTCAGGACTGATCTATTATAAAAGGCCAGGACCTAAAAATGATCTGACTGATGCTGCAGATGTTCCTCAGAGACCTCGTGGAGTTTGTGCTTCAACAAGTCAAAGCTGCAGCAGCATGACCGTCTGCAGAACAGCAGGCATGTAGTTTTAAATGCTGTATCTAACATAATGCTGCGTTGTATTAGAATACCATAAAAACCCTTATAACTGAGGGGTATCATTGCTGTTGATTTGTATTTCTGTATTTCTTTAGAAATCTTACCAAAAGATGTCAGTAACGGCAATGTTTATGTATTTATTAACGCTCTATTGATTGACATCTTAGCTCAAAATTGCCACATGGAGTTATTACGTCTTGCAAGGTAACAGCTTCTAGTTAAAACTCTTGCTCTTAAGCAGACTTTAACTGAGTAGCATTACTGTGTGTTTTGGAATGCAAAAATGCAAAAACACTGATTCCTCCACGGATTACAAAATCCCACAACAGTAATGTGATGACTCTAAATAAGTTCCGCTGTCTTTCATGTGGAATCAGGTTTTAGTCTGTTCCAATAAAAGGCAAGGCCCTTTATGAGTATTTAGCTACATAAAGAGGTCTTTAATGTCCTTTACTGTTTTTCCCTTTAATCCCAGGGATGATGAGCCAGTCCCCGATGGTCCTTTCTTTACCAGAGACCTTTATGACAAATACTCACTTGCACCCCATATAAGAGATCTTTGGGCCTTTCTTCAAAGGTTGGTCTGTAAATATATATCAGAATTAAGACATGAGTTCGTTTTTTTCTGTTTCTGAGGGCTTTTGATTGTTTGACACATGTTGTTTGATATATTTTCTCTCTTCCTAAGTCCTGCAGAGAGTGTCGACATAAAACAAGACTGTGATGGGGCTGCAGAAGCCGCCGGCTCGCCGAACATAAAAGGTGCCGCGAAGTTGAAAGGCAACAGTTGCATCAGCGGTGGCAGCCAAGTGTCCTGTTGGGAGAGCTGTGATAGCGATGCTCCGTCTTCAGACGGTGAGGGCACAGAGGACCGAAAGGGAGGCGGAAAATCTAAAAAGATGCGGACTGACACCGCGGTGGATGTTCCTTATCCTGAGCCGAGGTTGCCCTTCCCCTGTATGTCCAGCCTGACCGGTCGAGAACAGAAAACACACGTTGGCTATTTGACGAGTAAAAGAGCCAGGAGTCCTCTGCAGGTACAAAACCTCCCCAAGTGTTTCCTTCCTAAGTACCTCAGTCCTGCTGAAATTTATTTGCATTCACAATGGTCTTCTCTGATATTTCAGAGTTTAAAAACACGTTTAAATAACGAAGTGACGCAGTTCACGATGTACCTGCAAGACGTCGCTAAAATGTGCGCTGACGACTACAGCGTCATACCACAGGGAGCTATGCAGTACACAGAGGTAAGGATACTGCAGGGGTTTTTCTGTGGCATCAGCTCAGAGTGGTTTATTTAAAAGAAAATAATACTCAAACATAACCCAAATATGTTTCAGGAATTCTTTAGGGTTTATTTAGAGTGGATTAAGACTCTGCCTCAGTTCTACCAAATCCATGAGATGACCAGTCTGACAGGGGGAACGTTTAATCCCGGGCTGGTGCTGACCTTCGAGAAGCAGCTGCTAATGATGGTAACGTTCTTCCAAAGTGCCGTTCTAATCAAGAAGGAGCAGGATTGTGCCTCATATTCTTTTAGTTGCACAGAAATACCATTGTCTTGTGTTGTACAAACTTTTAGCCTAAAGTTTTTTTTTGAACTGCAGAATCAGCCTTGTGGTGTTGATTAACTCTCTGTTTCCATATTTGTACCCTTCATTTCTCCAGGGCAGTGTGAGTATAACAGACCATAAGATAGTGCCTGCTGATGCGCAGCTTGCATCGGATTATCAGAGTGTTTCATCACTGAATCCTCCAGCTAAAAAAGCCAGAGACATGCATGCTGTAAGCAATTGTCTTACTTTTTTTCTTTCTTTTTTTTTTTTTTTTTTAATTGCTCCAACAAAGCAAACAGAGACATTTCGCTGCTAGAATGGGACTCATGACTGCCGTGTCTGTTGCAATACCATTTCTGCTCTTGCAGTTTTCACAGAAGACACCAGAGGGTGTCCATGCCTTGTATTTTATATCCAGAGCTAATTTTTGTTTCTTAAAGATCCCGTGTTGCGCTCATTATCGGCGAAGCCTGTTTATTTTACAACTCTTGCGTCTGTTTGATTCAGTAGCTGCTCTGTTAGGATAATTTGCTCTTGTTTTACTCTGCAGATGATCAGTGACGATGGGAATGCAGAGAAACTGTGTTCTTTTTATGAGCCTCACGTGTGCCTGAACCGTGACGCTTTGGTCAGGCTTCTGGACAACCACGGCCCTGACTTTGGCGAGCAATGGGAGCTGCCTGTTGCGGTCAAGGTGAACCCAGGGAAAGGTTGGTGTGTCGTGTTTGTAGTTACCTTAATGAAGTTAAATTTAGCTTCTAATAAATTCTTTAGAAAATTCTCTATCAAGCAAACAGAACTAAATGTTTCCACGTTATCTTGGTTAAAATTGGTGATAAATTAAAAGCTTGATTTGCATAATATACAATTTTTGCAACCTTAATTTACAAAACTGTGTTTGAATACACCAGAGGTTTAATAATAACTTCAAGTTCTTATGAGGGCAGTAATAAAAATGAAGAAAATGCAATAAAATGTGTTATTTGAAGCACAATATAGTGTGGTTTTGTTGTTGTGTGCCGTTTTATTTAGTTTGATAGATAAATATTACTGTAGTTCTTTGGAAGTTTTGTAGATTAGACTTTTTAAAGCATCAACAAAGAATGTGCTTCGGTTTACTGATGAGCAACACATTTCTTAAAAAGAGAACTTGTGTGAATTTTTAAAATTGCTTATAATTTTTATAAGTGGAGTAAAATATCTGTACTTAGCTTTTAGGTTGAAGAAATAGTTTAACATTGATGTGGCTTGTATGTAGTAATCTAGTCCAGCGGTTCCCAACCCTGGTCCTCTAGGAACACTATCCTGCACGTTTTCATTGTTTCCCTGCTTTTCAGCAGGTTCTTTCTGTCTGCAGAAGCCTGTTAATCACTCCCTCATTCAAATCAGGTGTGCCAAAGCAGGGAAACAACTAAAACATGCAGGATAGTGTTCCTCGAGGACCAGAGTTGGGAATCACTGATCAGACGCGGTGTATTGACTCATGCCTCATGGAGGTGCTGTTTGACATGAGTCCTGTATGTCTTTTTATAGGCAGCAGTAAGACGAAGACGGTGTACATCAACTCCCCCCTTCTGAAGACAGAGATGACACTTAGAGAGAGGAGTCACATCTATCATGAGGAAAGTTTGAAGCTGTCCATCATGAAGAACGGAAGTGTAAATGTCTCCCATTTGACGACAGAGCGTCCCCCGTCCGAGCAGCAGACCTCACCCGTATGCTAACGTGCAAATAGACACAACTCTTTACGTAGCATGAAGTACTTTTTTACATTAAAGCAATTATTCTTTTGTTGTTGTTGTTTCTGTATCAGGAGGGTTCCAAGAGAAAGTGTGTGTCTGCAGAAGGCAACGGCCTGGACTTTGAGGCAGACCTCACTGATTTAGAAACATTTGGAGAGACTTCTAAGATGTCCCAGACAAAGAAGATGAAGACTCAACAGGATGAAGGGGATAAAAGTAAAAAAGTTTCAAGTTCCTCAGTTGTAACGAGGTCCAGAAGTTCCGGTGAGCATCACAATGCTAACAGCAGCTCACGGGAAGATATGAACACAGAGGGTCCCGTAACAGAATCAAGTCTGCCTGGTGATGGTAAGGCCATTCCACCAAAGACAAAACAAGTGGGCTCTGACAAAGAAGAGGAAGAAGATCGAGCCTTTACTGGGGATTCTGACGATGAGAAGCTCATCATTGATGATTCTGCAGCTTCGGCCGCAACACTGACAAAACCCAATGAGCTTCAGACTACAAGATGCTCTGCAGACACCCCATGTATCTCTGCCCCTGAGTCCACCCCTGTAAATACAGACCCATCCTCCCCTCATAAGGGTACAAAGACCAGAAGACAAACCAAAACGGCAAAGTCCTCTGGGGACCAACTAGGTGACATCCTGCGCATGCAAACAGCCATGTTCAAGTCTGCCAATGACACGCCTGCTACCGCTGCTAGATCACCAAGTCGTTGTGTGGGACTCTTGCCAAGCTCTCATCCAACGTCGCTGGTTAAACCATGTGTAACCTCCTACTTGGAAAGGCACCAGAATGAGGATGGCGAGGCGTGTACTCCTCTTCGTGACTCTGCATGCTCCACAGAGCACAAAAGTTGGTGTCGGTTGATGTTTTTCGTTTCGTTTTGTAGGTTTAAGTAGTATCTTGAGGGCTTAATTAACATTGAGTGATTTACTCCTCCCATTCAGAAATACTTTCAGAAGACCTGCAGGCTTGTGCAGAGGATGAACAAGACTACGAAGCTCCAGCTGAGGGCAGCCTGCTCTACAAGCTTTACAGTCTGCAGGAGTTGTTACTCCTGATTCGCAGTTCTGTGTCTCTGACCCACACAAGAAATGTGGGCAACAGCCCGAACCAGGTGCATGCCTTCTGTTTCAACTTGTTTATTTCATCTTCCTGTTCATCAGCTTCATAATAACCCCTGTGTTCTCCCTCAACAGCATGTGCCAGTGCATGTTGTGCCTAAGCTGGAGTACCAACTTTCTTATGGAGTGGAATGTCTGACCAGCAGCGAGGCGTGCCAGCTGTGGACAGAGACGTTGCTTCACTCCAGCACAGTGTCTTACATAGGTACACAACATGTCTTATCACCAGAGGCCAAAACAGGGACACGAAAGAAGTAGCCCTTGAGTTCAAAAGTTTAAAAAATAAGTGTCGGGAAAAATATCGTCTATGAATATTTTCCTTCCTTTCCTGGGTCCAGTGGAAACCACGAGGCAAATCCTCCCACAAACCGGCAGAGTAATCACTGTGTGACTCACCGCCCTGCTGTGACTGTGTAGTGGTGAAGTTTACTTTGTTGCCATGGCTACAGCCACGTCTTCAATTACAAAGACTGGAATTTGCAGAACTAAGCTAAATGTTGATTTTTTATATTTTTTTTAGCCTTAGTTAAACTGCCCTAATTTATATTGTCATGCTGCATATTCTGTTGCTTCAGAATCAGGAAATGACCCCACCCTTTTGTGTGTGTTACATTCACTGAATTGTTGGCTTGCGTAGGTGTTGACTGGGAATGTCACATGTCCAACATGAAACAGGTTTTTGATTTTTTTTTTTCAAATGTTATATAATACACTACACTATACTAATACAAGTTACTTTCAGAGTTGACTATACACTGACACTGCAAAATGTTTACTTATGTTCTGATTCACTTTTATAACAAAAATATCCCTTCCACTGACTGACTATAGAGCTGTAAATAGTCCTGATTTATCCTAGTTTCTCAGCAATAGTACCAGAAGAACAATAGTCCGAGAGAAAACGCTGGTCTCATTTCAGCAGTTTGAAATCTTAGAAAGCATCTCCTTGGTAACAACATTACGCAACAAGAACAGAAAGCAAAGCCTTCCCTCTCTGCTCGGTGGTTTCTGGTTCATCATATGGCTTAATCATGTGGCGTTCCCCGTTCGTGTACTCATGGCTGTGGTTGTAGATTCTATAAACACTCCATAACTGAAGGATTTGTTGAAATAGGCGTGCCTCAGCAGCTAGAGGAAAGAAAAGGGGACCGAAAATCTTATTACCACCACCCACTCCAGCTTTTTCACAGTGTTGGCAAATCACCACAGATTAATTACTGTATAAGAACAGTGAACAGCATGGATTGCTGGAGCGAAGCGCTTGATGTGTATTCGCTCGTGTTGTTCTCTCAGTAAAGCTTTCACCTTCTCCCTGCGTCTCTGTAGCTCACATTAGTGCGCACACATCAAAAGTGGCTCTGCTGAGAAAGCTGCCTGACGACTGGAAGCAGAACGTCTCCTGCGGCTTCAAGTGAGTTTTGTTAGATCAAATCTGTGCAGATGATAAAACTAATCTAATCAACTCCGAAAAAAACAGTTTTGAGATTCGTGTTTTTTGTTTTGTTTTTTATACTAATTCAAAACATTTTGAAGCTAATGTTGGTGTTCAGGTTGGGTGATTTTCTGCAGAAATCGAAGTAGCATTTTCAGTGATCTGAGGAGCTCCTTGCAAACTGTTACAACTGAGGACAGTCGGTGCATAAATTCATAAACCCAACATTTCAGATCCAGTTATTTTTTTAGATTTGTTTTGAGGTAATTCACATTTAGATGACTGTAAAGTCAGGTGTGAACCCTCTCAGGACAAACTGAATATGGCTTCACTCACACCACTTTTGGACTGGGCCACTTTCATCACATTCTTTGCCCACAAACTGGCCTGAGCTGCACTGAGGGACTGCCTCCTGACTTGATGATTTCATGCAAACAGCTGAGCTTCACTTCCTGGTTTAATATATATAGATATATATATACATTTGATAAACACCACTGTTAAAATCAGGCTCAGATTTAAGACAAACTGCTATCCGAGTGAATATTTGGAAGAAATATCCCTTTAAAGCTATCCACTTCTGACTGAATCAGCCAGGATGCATGCTAGTGCCAGTGTTTGTGGACAGGGTGTGCCTCACGTCTCACACCCCCTGACCTGCTGCTGTATCGACTATGTACCAAAATGAGCTGAAAAATAAGGATGGGAATCCTTCTGTATATGGATTACTCGATGGGCCAGACTTTTTTCTTCAAATTTTGTTATAGTCGTCTTTACCAAAAAGCAATACTTACAAGTTCTCTCCCATTTTCAACTCTTGACAAAATAATCTAATGCTTTTAGAAAAAGCATGGAGACAACACGGGCCTTTTGGAACCAGTTGTTGCCTCCAGTATTTTTAAAGCAGTAAAGACTCGCTGTACTGGTCCTGTTAGTTTGGACTGGGAACTTTGACCTAATCTCTGTCTGGTAAAAAGATAAAAAGTTGTTGTTTCTTTCTTTTCTTTTCTTTTTTTAAGCTTTACGGGTAATTGTAGAAATGTTAAATTAAAAAAAAAAAAAACTCCAAGAAGCTCTGTACCTATATTGTGTCTCTTGCTTCTGAACATTTCTGTTTGTCACTTTCATGATAAAGATGACACAACTCTGTTGGGTAATTAGGCAAGAGAGCATCGACTTGCTGATCATGAGTGAATCACTGCTTGCTTCACAAGTCGCTGTCATCCTCTGGTTTTGTCATATTGGTGCTGAGATTTAGACCCCAGCCCACTGTAGAAAGTAAAGTTTTATGCTGTTTTCTTTTTATTTATTTCTTTTTTTTAATCCGCAGACCTTCCAAGTCACTGAATATTCTACACCACTTACTGAAAAAGCTAACTGGGTAAGTTGTTGATTTTAGTTTGAGTTGTTGATTAATTAGAGTTTAGTAACCACAGCCTACTTTTTCACGTAGTAAATATTTAAACCCATAGCACTTTTAACAGTTTACTCATTTTTCATTCATTCATTCGGTCTTTCAGCCTCGGGGCGAACATATGTCATAGTCTGACTTCATTTTGTAGAGTTAGGCAACCAGTCGCTCACACAATAGATTCATTCCCGTCTGCATCTTATGGTGCTGCTCACCTACATTTCTGTCATCACTTGTGCAAAGAAACAAGCAATCCCTGCAGTGCTGCAACATGTTTCTTTGCTGAGGTTTGGCCTCGGGTCTCAGCGACTTCTTTTGTTTTGTAGGCTAGAGGAAGGACGGTACCTGCTTGCGCACAAAGCTGGAGAACCGTTTGTGACCATTTTGAAAGCAGCGAATGGAAAAGTGAGTCGGGGGGCGTACGACCTGCAGCAGGTCCACAGCTCTGTTCCACAGCCCCCCGACTCCGGCCTCGTGCCTTGGATACCTGTAGATCCAGCTGTGGTCCTCCCCTTCCACCAGAAACACGGCCGGGTTCCCTGCACCTTCCCACCAAAACCTTTCCCAAAGGTGTGTATTTGATTTGGTTACCATGGGTACTGAGTTAAACAACAACAACATCAACAAAAATAAAGTGTGACAAAGCTGTACTTGTGCCAACAATGTGGGGAAAACATGGAAACATTTTGTTGATAAATGTCTTGACCCCCACACACTCACACGCTGACTTTGAGATCCTACAGTAAGTTTTAATAATAGAGTCCAGTCTCGACTGAGGTATTGTCAAAAAAGTCCTGACTTTATTAAACACGTTGAACCAGTGAACTACTCCATAACAGACAATAGAGAGGATAATATTATAAGCTGCAGCTTAGCTGTTTGCTAGACTCTAGACATTTTTTTCAAAGCCTGCTAAGATGTCAATTCATTTTAACCTTTTAACTTATGAAAACAGAAGATATAAATATACTTTTCAGACATGATGAATAATGCCTCATATGACTTAAGAAAACCCCCTTTACTGTCTTTCATCCTACCAGACAGGAAAACAGCATGCGAACAAGCCTGGAGCTGGCCAGAACAACCAGAATGCACAAGGCAACAAGAAGAAGGACAAGCGTTCAGCCAAACGTAACAAATATATGACGAAGCTCATTCAGAAGTCTGTTTAAAATCCCTCATCGGAGGATTTCATTTCCTGTAATTCCCATTTCATTTCATCGCTTAGGTTAGGCAAAACAGCTGGACCTGTGTTGCTACAACAAAGAAAGGAAAGGATACGACTGATAAACAGTTACATACCGGATCAACAATGTGTGCTTCGAATGTAGTATTACCGTGGCATTTTCACAGTGTAAAACATGTTCTTTATTTTTATATTTTTGTATATTTTGTTTGAAAACTGTTTTGTAAAACCGCAACAAAAATAAACTCATCAGCGTTCACACCGTGTGGAATTCCGAACGATTATCTTGAAAGCAGGAAGGCTGGCAGAGTTAGAACTGAAGTTTGCGTTGGAGATAAGACGACGCCTTCGGAAACCTCCTGGAGGCGCAGAGCTGTCGGCCACTTTGACTCTGTGTGAGAAAACGTTGCAGAGGTTTCAAACTTTGAGCTGCCTGGCCCGAACTCTCAGAGGAACAGGGTGGAGTCGTGACTCCACAGCGAGGGGAGGGGAGATCTGAGTCCTGGGCGGTGAAAAGCAGGAGTCTTATTTGTGGGACAAAAGTTCAGCTTCCACACCCATACCACTTCAACATCACAGGGATCAATCTCTGCATCCTATTCTTGTCTTCAACTAGGGTAAGTAGCACTGATAAAGTTAACTGCATGTCAAATTTCAGAATAACTTAACACAGACTAAACATTTAAGGAATTTTCCATCTTGTAATGAATGGCGCATGACTTGTTTCCGCAAGTTTTTCCTTTTTAGCTGGAAGTATTTAGTCCTTGAACTCAGATTAGCTTCATGAGACAGTTTCCCACGTGCATGTGAATGTGCTCTTTGTTCACACCAGAAGCAGTCTTTCCAGGGAGTGGTCTCTGTGGCCCTCCTGTAATAGAGGTGTCGGAGGGAACAGGGATTAGCCAAACATATTATCACTGGAAACTTCTCCTAATCTGAAGACTGTAATGCTGCCAAAGCAAAGAGAACGCTGACAAAAGTCATTTTTTGTGACTGATTTACATTGATATTATTATTGTTCCACCTCTGATGAGAAGAGACTGCTCATTAATTGCTAGTTAAAAAGATTTTTTTTATCTTAAAGTATAAATAAATATGCATTTTTCTTGATTGAGGTCAGTGAGGGGATTCCAGAAAGGTTGCAGTTCAAGATGGCTCTTGTGTCGGAGTTCCTGGGACAGCTGTCTCTCAATATTGGGGTAATGTCAAACTTTATAACTATTACTGATATACACAGTGTTGACTGTTGAATACTTCAATCTCACACTGATTTGCTTTGAATTGCAGACCGAATCCAAGTACCCCACGGTGGTACCCGCCTTGGACTTTGACCCAGACCGAGACGCCAGCAGAATAGAGACTGCCATCAAAACCAAAGGCAAGATACAGTCGTGTGTGTTTTTTTTTGCTACAGATGAATAGCTGGTAAATGTGAGTCAGCCTCATTTTTAGAAAAAAAAACTGTTTTGGTCACAATGGAAACTCCCTCGTGTCTGTGCCTCACTGGATCTGAATCAGAGGTTTGGCAGCCAATCATTTTGTTGCATAAAAAACAGAAATTATACAATTGAGAATGGAACGTTAAATTTTAAGAAGGTTATGTAAATTACCCAGTTGTATAAAAACTCTTTTCCCCCTTTTATAAAAATAAAACTGTCCAATATCATCCAGATATTAGGAAACCTTTGCATCGTGATTTTCTTATAAGTGTTGTGTCTTTGTCTCAGGAGTGGACGAGCAGACCATCATTGACATCCTAACTAAGAGGACCTACTCTCAAAGGAGAGAAATCGCTTTTGCATATGAAAAGAGGGCGAAGAAGGTACATAGGAAATCCAAAACTTTTTAAATATCTTGAATGTGTTTTTTTCGAATCACATGTGAAGTTTAAACCAGTTTTGCTGTTACATTTGTAGGACATGATCACAGCTCTGAAGGGAGCGTTGTCTGGCTCACTGGAAGCAGTCATCCTCGGACTGATGAAGAGCCCTGTTCAGTACGACGCCTCAGTCATCAGAGGATCCATCCAGGTAAAGGACCGAGATTTCCTCTATGGATCTGGTTGAAGATTAACACTGCCCCCTAGTGGAATAATATAATAATAGTTTGTTTTTCTCCAAAAAGTTTGAATTGAGTTGGTGGAAATCGGTAAGATTTCTGTTTCTTTCAGGGTTTAGGAACAGATGAAGACACTTTGATTGAGCTTTTGTGCTCCCGCAGCAACACCGAGCTGATGGAAATTAAGTCAGTCTACAAAGAGTGTAAGTTCATCCGCTTTTATGACGGGTTAGAAATACTGCACTCTGTTATGGGGCATTTTTATAACCAATAATTAGGCAGGGATGTTTAGACGTAGAGACAGGTTTGTGCCATATTTAAACAATGAATTTATATCTTCACAGTGTTCAAGAAAGACCTGGAGAAAGACGTGGCTGGTGATACCTCCGGAAACTTTGCCAAGCTGCTTTTGGCTCTCGTGCAGGTGAGGTATACAACGTCCATATTTATTTCTTACATGACAAAAGGCAGCGCAGCCTCGTAGTAATCCTGTATAATTTCTACACAGACCAAGAGAGCTGAACCTTCGGCCATAGTAGACTTTGAGAAAATTGATTCAGATGCCAGAGTAAGTCGCCCTTCTTACTTTCTTCTTTTGATTTATTGAAGGTAAAAACTGTCCACCTTTTGTTCTAAATCTGATACTGTAATGAGCCTTAGGCCCCCTTGCCACGAACAAACCCTTTTCAAAGAGACAAATGCAAAACAATAATTTCCTGTTGTGTTTGTTTATACCAGCAAGGTAAATCTGCTAAATCCTTGTAATAAGATATTTGCTGGGTGTTAAATTGTCCATTCAGAAAATGCCACTGTCAGCCAGAAGCAGGGTAGAAATGTTGTTTCTTTGATTGTACTCAGGCTCTTTATGAAGCTGGAGTGAAGAGAAAAGGAACCGACGTGAACACCTGGATCTCCATTATGTCTGAGAGAAGTGTCCCCCACCTGCGAAAAGGTAGTTTTTTTTATTTTTATTTTATCTATAGATACATAAAAAAAGATTTTTGATTCTGTTATAACAAAACGTGAGGAGTTTAAAAAAAAAAAATCATTGTTAAACTTTTTTTTTTTTCTCAGTGTTTGAGAGGTACAGGAGTTACAGCCCCTACGACATGCAGGAGAGCATTGTGAAGGAAGTTAAAGGAGACTTGCAAAATGCCTTCCTGGTGCTAGGTAAGATTATCTTTAACCGAATCCAGTGCATTAGTACTTTACAAACAATTGTGACCTTAAAGCAACAATGACACCAGTTTCAGTTTCTTAAAATACCCTCAAAACTAGACCTGCAGGTATTTATGGTAGGAATCTAAGCCTCCTGATATACAAGTTTCCCACCCTCTGACTCAGCCAGCCAGGAAAAAACCAAGAAAACGCATCACTGTCTAAAATTTAGCAAACGCACAATGTTGAGATTTATTTGTGCTTTATTCTCCTCAGTTTTGTTTGGCTTTGGCTGTTTACGAGCTATAAGTTGAAGGTTTTAGCTCCCCTGGTGGTCTACATTCACTGTGTGTTGCACAGGGGCTTCTGGCTTATGTTATAAAGAAGTGGCTCAAATTCTAAGCTGATAGAACTCACTGTATTGTAGAGGAAAGTCGTTAAAACTCAACATAGCTGAGGGGTTTGTATTACCCTTAATGTTCAAAAATTCGTCTAAAATCTATTGTGTTATATTCCTCTCAGTTCAGTCTTTTGGGAAAAAACAAAACATTAATACTATTACATCAAAATATAATATATTGCAGTATGCAAACAGTTTAACCAATCTAGACAAAAACTGAAAGGATTTACAAGTTACTGTATGTAAGATGCGGTACTGAGGATTTATTCTGTTTTCCAGTTCGGTGCATTGAAAACAAGCAGCAGTACTTTGCCACACGACTACAAGAAGCCATGAAGGTACTGCAGCTGCACCGCTCTTCTTCTCCTTCTTGTTGTAAATTTGTCTATTTTAGGGCAGGCGTTAAGAAGTACTTTCACTTGTTAAAGTAAAACTTTTGCTGCAGGAAGCGAAAGACTTTTAAAGTTAGCAGAAGTTACGTTGCAAGAGTCTTGCATCAGCCGCCGCAGTTCAGTATAAAGCGTGCGCAACTTTAAGTGCTGACTTGTTCCCGTCTGCTCAGGGTAAAGGAGCCAAGGAGAAGATGTTGACCCGGGTTATCGTGTCCCGCTGCGAGGTGGACCTGAAGAAGATCTGCGCCGAATTCAAGGCCAACTCTGGACAGTCCCTGCAGCAGGCTATCACAGTAAGCAGCTTGTTTCTGATTTACAGTAAAACCTGTTCTGTCATGTTCAATCATCTATCCCCTCATCTGCTCCTTTCGGTCTGCAGGAGCATACCAAGGGAGACTACCAGAAGGCCCTGCTCAGCATCTGTGGACCAGAGCAATAAAAACAAATAAATAAATAGTCACAGATATTATTTTCAGTAACTGGACGTTTGTACTGGAAATGTGGGTCCATGAAAATCCCCCTGGAACAATTTGATGCGACAAAAACTTTACTGAAGTACAACATTGAAGGACAAAAGTTCATCTCTTTTTTTTTTTTTTTTTTTACAAAAAAAGTCTGTATTAAGTTTTGTTTATCAGATCAAAACATGAATAAAATTTCTTTGAGTGCTTTACTTCCTGCTTCTTTCTTCTCCCAAAGCACGTTCTCAAGTGTTGTTTTTGTTTCTAACCACCAGAGGGAGATAAAGTTTTATAAAAAGCAACATTTTAGTCTCAGATCCTCACCCTACCTGATTGCTACTGAAGACATGCAGATTTGAACATTTTAAGTACTCCAAATGAAACATGTTTACATTACTCCCTTTCATCTTAATATTCAATACATGAAAAATAAATCAAATTTAATAAAACAGCTGTTGGACAACATTTTGTTTGCTCAGTGAATTCAATCTTGGCACTAAGTAACAATTATTCGGCTGGCTGTGTTTAAATTTAAATTATCATTTGCGCATGTAAAAATAATTAAAAACAAGGGTGTCTGAAAGACAAACAATGATTGAGTACTGGCCTCTATTTCCATTAAATGCAAGTCTGTGAAGATGATTTAATCATTAGTGTGTTTTTCTGTGTTTGTTTGGTGCTAATATTTTAATTAAAAATGTTAATTTTACCTCCGGCAAAGACGATTTGCATACCACTAAACAAGTGTCTATACAACGTGTTTCTGCTGTTTAGTTTGGGGTCTCTCAGGATAAAATAACCACACTGTTGTCAAGGCATTTCCACTGAAGTATAAGGGGGAAAAATAACCCCAAAAGGGAGAATCAGAACTGCTGAACACAGTGATGAGGAAAGGACGGGAGGAAATGTGCAATCATTTATTCTAAGTAAGTGGTCTGCTGCTGATTTGTTGTATTATTGTGAAAGAAATTGCTTGTTTCTGTCTAATATTTTCAAGAGAGAACTGGCTTCAAACTTTAACAAGGCCTTGGATTTATGACCGTTTTGTAATAATATTGATGAGAACATTAGCCCTTTGTGATGGTTTGTGTTTATAGGCAATAAAGGCATAAAATATGGTGTAAAGTAAGATAAAACAGTATTTTGTGAAGCAGGAAGAGGGAGATTTATGCGTGCATATTGTGACAGATTAATTTCTGTGTCATAAAGAGAAAAGTACCTCCATATTTTTTCTCCTTTTTTTTTTTATATGGATGTACAACATGCTGTTTTGTTCAAGGCCAGCCCGTAGGGACCTCCGGCAAACCCAAGGGGAACTCTCTCCTCAATTGAAACGATGCAATTTACTGTCCCAAACAGCAGCACTTCATCATTCAGAAGACTTTAACCCCATGAATGTCAAACACGGAGCATGCTGAGGAGGAGACGGACTACCTCACATTACCATAGCCTCCACAGCCACATGATAGGCACTTTGAAGTCTAAAAAGCTAAACTATACAATTGTCTAATAACATCTGAACGAGAGAAAAACGATTGAATTCTCTTTATTCATAAAAAGTCTACATTGAGTTGTGTTTCAGAAATATTTTGTCCAGAAATTGACCAAAATTCCTGCCTTTCTAGCAGCTGTATTTTTAGTCTCTTTAAAGGTGGAAGGAATCCTTTTCTTCCTTTTTCAAATACTTTTCCCAGTGAAAGTGAATTTGTATAAAATCCCTGCCACCTCACCCTTACCTCAGAGGAGAAAAAAAAAAAAACGGCCGAGGCTGTGCTTTAGGCTTGCAGTGGCATTAAACTTTCACAGTACAGCTGTAGAGCTGCTGTTGCCCCGCCAGACATACCAACTGCATATTGGGAAGGTATTAGTTTGTGCTTTTCATTAATTCATTGCACCGAAGAGAACTTGCAACACAGAGAACCATCAGCTTCAACATTTCCTGTCACCATATTTTCTCCTTGACACGTCTGAACCCAGCTCTGATTTTTTTTTTCTAATGCATCGCACCAAAGGGTGTTTAATTATAGACTAGAGGGCCACCAGGGTCTGCTTTTAATTGTGTGCATCTCTGTGTATGTGTGTGTGTTTGCCTGCAGCTCTATAGGTCGCAGGCATACTCTAAATGAGAACTCCTACAGGCTAAGCTGGAAGACCCGCTCCCTGAACGCATCTACAGAGCCTGAGAGAGCTGGAGTTTGATTAATATTTTCTTAATTATCATTATTTAATTCAGCAAAACCACAGCTTCTTCGGTGAAAAGTGTGGCCTTTGTCTCTGTGATGCAGAATATCCTGGCTCATTAAGGGGCACGGAGAGATCCTGTATATGGTAAATAAGAGGCTGCGTCTTATGCCGCCGCCCCAGGGAGAGTTGGCACCACACTGAAGGACATCTCCTTCTGAAGAGCGGCGCTCTTGCTGATGTTTCTCCTCTCACGCTGCAGAGCCGGATCCTTTCGCCTCTGGCGTCGTCAGGCCCGCTTCCTTTCATGAGGCGCGAGCTGAGACAACGGTGCAGGCGGATCATCACACCATCAGGCTGTCTCCTTTGTACAGCAGACTGGTGATTGAAACAACATGAGAGAGCAGAATAAGGCCTGTCTTCCTCTTGGGTTTCGGCTGCAGTCAGTCCATCTAAAGACAAAAAAAAAAAAAAAAGACATTGAGAAGTTTATAAAAGAGCTTTGTGTACAAGCAGTCTTTGAAGAGTTCGCTTCTGTCATCTTGAAATGCAGAGAGGATTCTCAACAAGGTTACACTTCTTTGGGCACTGCTTTAGTTCAGCCTGTTTAATCCACTTAAGGTGCGGCTTGCACCTGAGCAAAATCATGTTTTCTTATCAATTGTGCATTAAATCAATGGTGGCCTTTACTTGGCCCGTTCTAGTTTAACAAAAAAAGCATGCCTGGAGACATAACCAGACTTTCATGTTCTGTAGTTCATCAGATCAGCAGCGTTTGATGCACGAAGCTGGGCAGGATGCTGAGTTTTTGCTTTACTTCGCTTTTTTATTGCTTTGTGATGAAAAGATGTGGCTGCTCGGCCTAAAGAGGCTGTATATCTTGATCTCTTCGTATATCTATGTGTTCTTTTCTTCACTTGGCCCACTGAGACGTCCCTCATCCCCCTGCGTCTGTCCTGCCACTTCTCGGCCTGCAAAAATTAGGAGTTTGATCAACTCCTACAAGCTGTCTGTGTTATTTAATTCTGTAACAGCATCCATATGCAAACATTACGCGTGGGATCTTATTTTCAGACGGACTGTCTGTGGCCTTAAACCAGATTACGGGGATTATAATTTTCTGTGAAGAGGTTGTAATGATCTGGCCCAGGCTTCATCGTCTCCTCTTGTTGTTTGCACATGCCACTGGATCAGTTTGGGTACTCTGCAGCAATAATATACCAGGAACTGCAAAGGATGGGAGGGGTAGGAGGGCAGTCCTTATCAGTGTGGCATATTAATGCTTATTTACACCATGGCTAATAAGATGTGTGCTCTGCAGCGTGGTGAGACAGAATGATGGTGGGTAATTAAGCTGCTTTGCTTTAGATTCATCCATTATCCATACTCGAACCTGCATACATAATGTAATAATGTAAAATAAGGCCAGTCGCAGAAGTAGATGAGGTGACCAGTCGGAGGTGTTCGGTGTAAATCACCGGAGACAAAACGTATCTAGATCAGAGTGATAAATTTGAGAATTGTCAAACAGCTATTCAGTGGCGAGTGAGCTATGACCCTTTACATAACGCGGGTTTTGCAGGAAGACAAACACACTGACAAGACTAATTTGTGTTTCAGTGTTTAGCTTCCACCTCCTGCTGGAGGTTTGGAATCGACGTTCTCTAATCCGTGTTGTCATGAAGTTTAATCCCATCCACTCGAAGCACGGCCTGTCTTCAAAATCCTTGTCAGACCGGCCACTGGACTGCACACGCGAGCACACACACCCACACACACACACACACTGCCCCACCTTCATGCAAGAGATTGAAATCAGCCAGGCAGACACTCAAGCATGAACCAAATGTCAGCGACAAGCCACAGGGACAGAAGAGGAGCCCATGTTAATTATTACAGAGAGAAATCACACTATTTCTACTGCAAGACATGCCATCCGGGATATCTGTGGATCATGAAGTCATTTTCTCTTTTTCCCCGCGGGGATGCCAAGAGGAGACACAATTTCAATGAGTAGGTCTATAAAAGTAGTGATTAACTTTGTTATTGATGTCTTTTTTTTTTTTTTTTTTTGCTGCAAAGTTTTGTCTTTATCACATTATCAAACTGCACCATGCGTGTCCTGAAGTGATTCTTAATGATACGCAGAAATTGGAGTAAATCCACTGAAAGATCAGGAAGTCAGAGAAAACCCGCCTTTCCTTTTGTTCTCCTGCTCAATGTCACAGAATTACAGAAATTGTTTGAAGCCCGACTGTGAAGCTTTTCCCCTCGTCTGATGGGAGAAATGCAAAGTTTTTGGAAAGGTGTCGACAAATTTCTTTTCCCTCTTCCCACCTGCTCTCTCTCTCTCTGCAGCCTTTTTACTTTTTCTGACAACATGCTTCCCCATGTGACACTTCACCTTTGGAGATTTCCCGTTCTTTCTGATCATTCCTTGTTTGGTTCATGTTAATTAACCCTGGGGGCGCAGGAGAGAGTTACAGGCTTTGAAAGCACAAGAAAAAAAAAAACATCTTTTTTTTTTCCATATTGTGATTTATTTTTGTTTCTATGTAAAAGGCAGTGAGGATACTGAGTGACGTGGGTGTTGGAACGGTTGGAAAGCGGTTTGTTTTGGTGGTTTGTGTCCCTGTCATCAGTTGCTCTTCTTCTTGTCAGGAACTTGGCCCGGGAAAACTGACCTCCCTCAGGTGGTCATGGAAATGGAAATCAGTTCAAAAATAGAACACAAGATGGTTTTCATAGCCTTCAGCTTCCCCCCGCCAAATAAAAGAAAAAAGCGAGGGAAGGATTTTTTTTTTTTCTTTTGCCTGTTTCTTTTTATTCTTTTTTGGCTCCTGGCACAAATGGGCTTTTCTTCACTTGTGGAAAAGCACATTTCTTGGTGAAAAGTGCCACCGGTGGCAGGGAAAGCAGCACTGCCTGAGCCCAAAGAATATGCTGCGCATGTGAAAAGATTTTCTTAACCATTTCGCCGCTCGGATCTGAGCTAATGTGGTTAGCAAGTGCTCACACTGTAAGAGGAGAAGCTCAGGCATTCATCTGTCTGCCACCAACTGTAGGTACAACTAAAAATACACGACCCTCTACAGTCTGGTGACATACATTACATCGACTCTGTCATCTCAAACTTCCAAAGGCTTCTGATTCTGCCTCTCGAAAGCGACCTCGTCTGAAAAACAGCAAATCCACCTCTCGCAACGAGAGAAAAATTCATGAGGATGAGCTGCAGCACAACCAGAGGCTTTATTCTCCAGGTTTTCGGGGCAAATCGGTTTCTGTGCTTCTATCTGACGCTTGTCTAAAGCACATAAAGACAAAGACAGGAAGTATGATTAGCCATGGAGAATAAGAAGTGCAGCGTTCCCTCCAGGATAAGTCTCGGGGTGGGACTGATCAAAGCTACGCCCAGAGACAGACTGAAGCAGCACTTTTTCAGTGGCCATCTCTGCTGTAAGACAGGAGGAACAGAGGGTTCGTCTATGCATACCTCCATTTCAACATCTTTGCAGAAAAGTTGGTATTTATCTTCAACAAGAAAAAAATAGATGCAACAATGAACTTTTTATTGTAAAACTGTAAACTGTAACTGTGAATATGGTTGGCCTTTAAAAAAGATGTTGGGATTAATTTGTATTAATAAAACTCTTATTCCATTTAATTCCTTAACAAATTACCTGTAATATAGCCGTATTTTGAGGATTTTTTTAAATTACTGCCTTGTAACTGCATGTGTCTGTGTGCATGCCTATCTGTTAGCAAAATATCTCGTGAATTACTGGACGGATTTTAACAAAATTCTCAGAAAGTAATCATTGGACATGTGTTTACAACTAATTACCTTTTGGAGTTATCCCAGTTCAAGATACCCATTCAAGCTTGTTGATCTTAACAAACACAAAGATGGTTCTAACTCTGTCAATTCTACACATATTGAGCTAAACTTTGGTGTGGTAGTAGCTGGGAGTTATCCCCAACACGCCATTTAAGTGCTGCTCATTGGGTCAGATCTCAGTTTATAACCTTGAAATTAACTGTTGGAGTTGACTCGTTTTGTCTGTTAGCAAAATATCTCATGAACCACTGGACAGATTTCAATTTAACTGACCAAACAGTCTATAACATTGTCATTTTTTAAGAAAAGATCATCTTTGTTTTAAACGCTGGCATGAAAGGTAAGCAGGTGATATACATTCCCTCAGTGAATACTTGGCCTTTATTTTATATTGTGTTTAGTATTTGACGTTACAACGCTACCTTGAAGAGTTTGATTCAGACTCATAAACGTTGCATATTCCAACTTCACAGACTGCATTGCTTTTCACGAGAGCTTGTCTTTCTTAAGGAGAAAGGTGTAGCCAAGTGTCCTGAGGGTTTGCGACTGGAACTGGAAGCTGATGATGGACGCAGTGTGATGAGATGCCTTCATTATTTTTGGTTTTAAGCAGAGCAGGTCTCTGAGAGACGGTTATATCAAAGGCTCGGCTTTGACGTGTGGCCCTCAAACACTTAGAGCTGTTGCAATGACAGGCGCCTGCTGCTTTTGGTTTTATTGTTTTGCTTTTTTTTCTGCTTAAACTATAGCTCCATGATCAGCATCAATATTTGACTTTTCTCTATGCAAAGCTTGCATAATCTCTTTATGCTACCTTATACATGTAAGTGTGAACCTATAGAGTATCAATTTTTCGTCTCAGTTAGAAAGAAAGATGAATATTTTTAGCGGTGATCATCTTTATTAATGTACAAATTGACGCTCTGTTTTCACCCCCAAGCATGAGCCTAACCCACACACTGTTTATTAAAATGTTGTTAAAATTGCCAGACAACCGTCAATATTCATAAAAGCACAAATTTGAATATCTGCCTCGGCCTGCCAGCCTCTAAACTGGGAGACTAAATATATACTTATATTTTATTTCAAAGAGAAAAAAATCCTTTCTGGCTAAAAAAAAAAAAAAGACTGGCTAAGAAGAACTTTACTCAGGGATAGGAAGCACATCATTAAAACTGGGATGAAATATTTAAGAAAAGGGGAGATAATAAAGCATGAATATCTGCTCGCCTTTGGCTACTCTCACTGGCTTCAAAAACATCTTGAGATATTTCCTTCCCTCAGACCTGCACTCTCTCTTATTTGACTTTATTTGCTGGCTTCACACTGATTGGAGCTGCAGAGCTTTCCCACTAAATAATCAATCACATGGAGCGGCAGAGAGGCGCAGGATCCCTGTGAGAAGGGTCTTTTACTGCATGCAACACTAACACGAGACATGGGGGGGGGGGGGGGGTGAGGGTACGAGTTCCTTCCTCCGTGTCTGTTTGACACCTTCAGATTTCATCAAAGTCAACGAGTCTGTGTGTCTTCAAACACATCCCGAGACCGTGGCCTGGTTTGGCTAATTATGAAACACAGGAATACAAACGCTGAGGGAGTTGCCTGTGTAAAAGTGCAGGTAATTACCTATCTTTGCTGCCCTCTGTCTGCGTTTTGTCTCTCATCTTGCGCGTGCCTGTCACCTCGGACCAAAAAGATGAGCCTCACGAGTAGGGGGACATTATCACATTACTCCTGCTCCCTCATGGATAATGGAAGAAGGTTTGCATTTGAATGATAAACAAGCTGACTTGAAGACAGTAGGAAGATCCCTCGCACCTGCCCCTCCCCGCCACCCCCACCCTGCATCCCATTCAAAGCTGAGTACCTATTATGCAAATCAAGGATTTTGGAATTCATCTGTGTATCTCCGAGGCATGTTGGACAATTATGAGTCAGGAGAAGTAACCGCACCTTGCTAATGTTATGCAGTGTTGCGTTCACTGTCCTTTTTTTATCGGAGCAGAGCGACTTTCATCTGCAAACTTCTTAGCTGTGTTCTTCGGATTAGCATACGCCTGTAACCGAGGCCTTAATCAGAAACAACAAAGCACCGTGGCCTCAGTTTGACCGGGGTGTTAAATAATTCTGGACCTTGTCAAAAAACGATCAACTCAAATAAGAAAAAAAATTAAATATTGATGTGCCAAAGTATGGAAAAGTAAACATATTCATTTTTTTAAAAGGGGGAACGAGAATGGAGCAGCACATTGCTGCAGCGCTGTTTATTTTCATTTATGAAGACTTTCAAATCAAAACAAACTAAAGTTATTTTAAGTTTATTTTGTTGCCAATAAACACCTGGAGGGAATGTTGTTCTGCAGTGACGCTGTGACTCAAAAAAAGGTGTTTCAAAGTCTCCTAAAATCTGCAGCGGGTGCTGCTCACAAAAACGCTTGAAGAGTGACTCCTCAGAACTGAGTCTAAAAAGAGAGCATTGAATATATATTGGTTAACATCCCTTTAACAGCAGCGACAATTAATGTGTGAGGCTGTGTTTGCATCCGTCTTTGTGCCGCACACCTGCCAATCACCATGTTTGTAGAGCTAGATCACAGCGTTGTTTTCATATTGTATTCAGCTATGTATTTATTTCCACTGGTGCGAAAAAAGGGTTTTATTTACTGGTCTGTTTGAAGATGAGGAGGATGTGCACACGCTGTGCAAAGACCTGAAATTGGAAAAAGAGAAAGAGGTTGAAAAAGAGAACTCAAGGCTGGAAAAGCAAACTGTGTCTTCAGTGTGGTGTGCACAGAAAGTCAGTCTTCCTGTGCTTTTGTGTCTTAGATTCGGTAACAATGTTCTAGCTGCAGCTTCAGCATTTTTTCCCTCCCTCTATCTGACAAGAGTGGAAACAATGCCATCCACCTCCATTTGACTTGTCACCTGGATGGAAAAGATCATTTATACACTGTAGGAAAAAGAAAAGTTAAATTTACTGTAACTAGCAGCTGTGGTTGCCATAACTTCACCGTGAAAAAAATAGTGACAATGTAGAATACATGACTGAATACTTTTTTGGTAACCATAAATTTCATAGTGACATTTTTCTTTGAATAGTAATAAATTATTATGCAAAGATATTCTAAACTTGTTAGCAGTAATTCGTGCCAAAACAACAGACACTCTGTAAACTTGATTATAGTCTCCCAGTAATAAATAAAGTGCAACTGTATAACAATATGGCATTTTATTAAATGGTTCAAAACCTCAAAACCTTGGAGCTGTGGTTGTAAGAATTTCACCACAAAAGGTAATATATTGAATTTACAATTAACAACTGAATTTATTTGTACATTTATTCGACCAACTTGATCTTTTTTTTTGTAAATCAATTGTTTTAATACTCAAACTAATGAATGAAAACGTGTTTTAGGGAGTTTTCTAAAAACTAATAATCTTACACAATAACCTGTTAGTTCTACTTAACCCTCCCGTGGCCTTTGGGTCAAATGGACCCAAAGTTACAAGGGCTTCTCCACCTCTCTTCAATTACGAGGGCTTCAGGAGGGTTAACAGTGTTAGCTCGCCTAACAGAACAAAAAAACGACTGAAAGACACGTGTGTGCGTATTAAACATAGTCCAATAAAATACATAACATTTGCTATTTGCAGTGGTTGATTGAGTATAATGTGTCCTTTCATCCAGGCAAGAAGAAAACTGGTCTTTTGTCTCAGATTTTACCATTTGGGAGTCTCTAAATCCTACCTAAAGTGCTCTTGTCTAATTGACTCAGGATCTCTTTATTCTGCATGTTGAAAGAATCCTTTGGTGTGTGTCTCGTTCTACAGGGAGCCTCTGCAGTTCAGGCTTCGCATGTTCTCCAGTGGTTCGAGTACCCAGAGAGGTGCCAATCCAGACGTCTCACCACCTTTCCGAGGCAGAGCCCAGAGGTTCAGGCAGAAACACGTCCCTGGTTACGACGATGCTGACGCCTTTTATCAATGTTGACCAGCCAGACTCCTTTTGGCTCCTCTGCAGCGGAGTTTGGGAGCCGCTCAAATCCCTCGTCTTTGTCATCCCAGGTCATTAGACACATCGTGTTTCCATCTTGAGGATTGTGACAAGAAAAAACAGGCTTGAGGTGTGTAGTATTTGAGTTCAGAGTTTCTCCTGAGATGCGAATCTCTCGAAGTTTCAAAGAAGCAACTTTTGTCTCCTGGGATCTTCAAAGCAGACAAACTAGAGTCCAGGTTATTAAAATGATCTTGACTCTACATACATCGATCAGTAAAAACTTTTTAAACTAATGCAGCTCATCAAACTATGTGATATATGGTTCCCCAGACCTTAAAATATACTAAATACCAGTCTGATGAGATCCAATGGCATCTGTGGGGAAACAAGGCTAGTCCAAAGAGACCCCACTAACAATCTACACATCCCAAGGGATCCCCCCTAACATCCAGGATCAGAAATTCTGTGTCCAAGCTCTGTTTGGTTTTAACTGTTTTAACAACAAAATTGGGACGCCTTCGATATCAGGCAGGCGGTCATAATGTTATGGCAGATAGCTGTAATTACTTATAACCAAGCGGCGCCAGGGAGGTGAGGATTAAAGAGATAAAACATAGGCTTTTATGTACAGGCCACTTTGCTAATTAGATGGATTAAAACGTGCTCTGTGAAGGGAATTAATTTGCAACTGAATGGCAGTTAGCAAGGAAACGTGCAGAACAGATGATACAAACCCCTGAGGGTATTCCATGGTTAGTTTGGTACAATTTAGAAATTACACAACTCATTTACTAAATAACAAGCTCATTTTTTCCCCCTGAACTGCATCCTTTGGTGCTTCACTGTCACTTGACTTTCAGATGTGTTGAAAATAGGTTAGATTTTTTTTTTTCCAGCGAACAAAGCCTCCTGGTAGCACCACTCACTGCAGTAATAGATAGCCATTTATAATTCATGAGATGTCTAGTCCCCCAAGTTAATTTCGCCCAGGGCACTGTTTATTTCTGCTTTGTACTTTGTTTAAAGTCTGTTGTTGACAACTCTTGTACATGTCAAACTATCACCGCTAATAATTGCTTAAGGAGATAGAACTTTTGCAAATGTTGGTTCCACCAGAGGTACATTCGCCTCACCCATATTGCAGAACTTCTTCAGATGAATTTTTGATTCATCTCCTTCTCGCTCTTGACAAAAAGTCCTCTGTAATTCAAAGCAATAGCTGTAAGAGAAATTATAAAAAAGAATAATGTAGTGTGCACTTCACAACATCCTAGTTTTCTTGTGAAATGGGAAACGTCTCTCCTCGTCTCTGCTCTCCCACCACCCCCGCCTCGCTCTCGCTCTTTCCCCGACTTTCTTTCTTTTTTTTCTTTTTTTTTTTTTTTTGCATATTGACCAAAGAGGGACTAGATGATGACTCTGGATAGATGATGACTGTCACACGGTGCGAGGATTGACAGAATCCATTGTGGGAGAGTAAAGGCCCTGGGCTCTACCTCTGTGGGTCAACCCCGTTCGTCGCTCCGCTCAGATAGCGACGTTCTCTCAATCCAAGCAGTCACTTGATTAGTGCCAATTATCCAGGCTGTCACTTTCCCTGGTGAGAATGGCCCAGGATGTACGCCCCCGTCCCCCTCTCTCTCTCACACACACACACACACACTTCCCGTCTAGAGCGGACGTGCGCTAAAAGTCTGCGCTCATAGCTGTAGGCTGTGGGAATGATTTTGAATGCAGAGACGAGGGGAAATAAAAGAAACGAGGGAAACAAGTTCTGAGTTTGACAGAGTGATCGCACTGACTTCCGAGACAGTTACAAGGGGAGTGTCATTTCTCACACACAGACGTCTCCCAGAGGGCCTCGGCGTCTTCCATCAGGCAGTCAGTCAGCAGCCTCATATTCAGCCGTACACTGTCTTCGGGACCCAACTGGGTTGCACTCACTAAGGTATACAAAACTCACTTGTAAGTCTGTGTGTTTTGATTTAAACCAGAACTTTAAACGCGAGGGTGTTAAAATGCAGCTCGAGTATTTAACAATAGGGGTTATTTGTCTGGAGCATAATTCATATGCCCCAAAATAAATTTGGGTCGCGAAGCTGCGAAGCCAGAAAAATAAAATCCAGTTCAAATATGTGTTAACAGCTGATGCCAAAACTGAGCAAACATGCTAAACAAAGACACGGCTGAAGTAGTACATGTAGCCTTACAAAAGTGAGAGTATAGATATTTTAAAAAGATTTTGTGGAAAGGTTATGACCAGTTATTACCTTACCTGTTGCAGAAGGTTTTTTACACAACCTCAGTTTAGAGAAATAGTTTAATTCTAACCAGAGTGATGAGCTAAAGGCTAGTCTGAGCAGGGCCAGAACTGAAGTGGATTGGTTAATTCAAACACTATTTTAAAGTATAATCCTTTACACCACCATAACTTTTGCATAACACATTTGTCTACATAGCTTTGATGGTTATTGGTGAGCTAAAATAACCATCAAAGCTAGCTGTAGCATTTCCTGTGAAACCTGGGACTACTCCTGCAGGAACATCTGTAGGCTGTAGCCTAAATTACCCCATCCATCCATTTTCTTTACCTGCTTTTCCATTCCGGGTCGCGGAGAGCTGGTGCCTGTCCCCAGCAGTCACTGTGTGAGAGGCGGGGGACACCCTGGACAGGTCGCAAGTCCATCGCAGGGCCACATGGAGACAAACAACCATTCACGCTCTCACTCACACCTAGGGACAATTTAAGAGTCACCAATTAACCTAGCATGCATGTTTTTGGTTTGTGGGAGGAAACCGGAGTACCCGGAGTAAACCCACATGAGGAGAACCCTAAATTACCCTTTAATCTAAAAATAAGGGAGGTGTAAAAGTTTATAAAATAGTGTTTGCATTAACCGCTACAGAATGTTTGAGACTGAAGTTGTTTTAAGACGATGGCGTTCCATATTAGTTTTGTTTCAGTCAGACTAGCTGTCAGCTCGTCAGTCTGGAAATATACTCTGTTTCTCCAAACTGAGGTTGTTCAAAGAGGTATCTACAAGTATCACTTTAAAAATATTCTAAATTTAATTTTAAAAGGTACAAAACCTATGTGTGTGTGTTATTATGGAATACGCCGTTTTCCCTCTAATATAATACATCTTCTTTGTTATCAATGGACAATTATAGCTTAAAAATCTGATTAAGCTCATGATCACCTCCCCTATCCAGAGTCATCATGTTTGTTGTTGCACAGAACTTTTTTTTCCAGGCTCCAGAATCACAATCCCAGTGTTGTCAAGGCACTTTTTAAACAGTGCTGCTGTGTATTTACTGATCTACTTCTCGCTGTTTTCGTGTTGCCACTGCGCCTCTTGTAACTTCTCGGCGCTCCGCAGCCGAGAAGTGAGACGCAGAGCTCCTCTAAAACAGCAGAGGTTATCCTCTGTGTGGATGTCTGCAGGGGAGTAAACACCACCGTGTGTGCGAGTGAACATTTTGTATGAGAGAGGGCATTAATTATTCATGCCTGCTTCATTGTGTATGATGATGTGTCAGGATGTTTGCCAATAAACAGCAATATTCCTTGTAGGATTGATCCGATATGAAAAGTTGTTGAGCTAGTTCCCCTCACTGTGCAAAAGTCTGAGGAATGCGGTGTGTGGGAGAGCTGGTACTGGTACTTGTTTATGGAAATATCAATATTGTTTGCCACTTAGGATAAACATAGCAATTAAAAGGGTGCTTTAAATTTAGTTTTTTGTTTTTTTAGAATGGACTTGAAATGAGGATGGAATGAAATGTAAAACCAGGTTACATAAGGTGAGTAAAAAGCTTGGTTTGAAGGTGAAAAGTAAACTGGGTCTGTAAGGTGCTGGGACGTTTTGGGGCTTAAAAATCTTATGCACCTTGTTTAAAAGTGTTAACCAAGTGTGGAACGCCCCAGTGATCCCACCTGCCATTGGCTCTCAGTGCAAAGTGATGAGAATAGTGTGATATGGGGGGGTGGACGAAGAGAGAGAGAGAGGGATGGGGGGCCTCCTTCTCTCTTTCATGGTACCCCTGCCACCGTCTCCCCGTGACGCCCCGGGGAATACATCACCATGCAGGGCAGGACAGCAGGCCAGCATGGGCGTTATAATTGCCATCTCCTCCCGCAGCACATTGTGCACCGTGGAGCA
Source organism: Kryptolebias marmoratus (assembly GCF_001649575.2). NCBI lineage: Eukaryota > Metazoa > Chordata > Actinopteri > Cyprinodontiformes > Rivulidae > Kryptolebias > Kryptolebias marmoratus. Next base: position 14,184,745 of record NC_051440.1, on the reverse strand, counting down.
CGGTGATTAAATCAAAAATCTCCTCTGTATCCCCGCACTTTACCTCGCAGGCAAAACAGCCGGCTCCTCTGGGAGAGGGTCATCATGGCCCCCTCTGTCTTCTGTGATCTCTGCAAAAAACAGGGAGGGGATGCAGACTATTCTCACTATTACCTACTGTTGTGGAAAAAAGTAAAACAGCTTAATGGGTGTTAAAATAATAGCTTTAGATAGATAGATAGATAGATAGATAGATAGATAGATAGATAGATAGATAGATAGATAGATAGATAGATAGATAGATAGATAGATAGATAGATAGATAGATAGATAGATAGATAGATAGATAGATAGATAGATAGATAGATAGATAGATAGATAGATAGATAGTTTATTGATAAACCAGAACAACCAGTAAGTAGCAATGCTAGAGAGGCAAATATTCTCTTTCAAGTTCAATTAGCTGCATTTTAATTAAAACCAAAACTCACCACTGCAGTATCTTCAGCCTGTTTTAACAGACTCTGCAGTGATTTCACAAATAAACATGAAATAAACAAGTCCAACTACTGAGAAGTAGTTTCAAAAATATTCAAAATATGTAGCTTTAGTTGAGAAGCTACCCACTGAATATATAACAAACAATGTCTTCTTAAAGTTTTTAGTCACTTATTCAACATTAACCATCAGGCTGAAATAACAATCAGAATGTTGACTTCTTCCTAACATTTCTTTGCCCAAACATAGGCCTGCGACCCACTGAAAACGGGTCTGTAACCCACTTTTGAGTGGGTAGAGAATCACATTACATGAAAGCAGTTCTTATTTTTTATGTTTTTGCATTAAACATTTATGCATATGAGGTATTATCTTATTAAATGCTCTAACTAGCATATATTTTTTTAAATATTAATAAAATAGAGAGGAAAAAAAAAGTTTAGTTTTTTGTTTTTGCAGCTAGCTTTAGCACACCTTCCTTGACGCCCTGATTTAAATGTGTCTGTAAAAATGAAGGTAATTCACCTGAAGCCATAAAGAAAATTAGACCCCGGTTTTACGCCGAGTTATCGTCCATGTACAGCCTGCGCACACACACATAACAAACCATTATCACTTGGGTTAATAGCTTTGTTAATCTGACGACATTAACAAGCGCTCAGCTGTCCCCAATGAATGTGTCACATAAGGAAGGCCTTGTATTTTTAAATGGGTTGCTAAGTAGATTGATTCCTTCGCTGCAAAACACAGCAGCAACGTTGCCAAACAGGTTAATTAAACATTTACACACAAACGCCCAACAATCTATTGTACTGCTCTAATTTATGGCTTCCATATGCACTTTCATCAGGAGTTTTGGAGAGAGGCATATGTTTGCTCGTTCCATCCTAATTGGTACCACGCCGGCTCTGCTGCACTTTCTGTTTTTGAAGGTGTTTGGCTCTCTGCATTCACCCATCACGGGGATGTACCGCATGTCCCTCCACGGTGCAGAGTACCTGCACCCACACCTCCACCTCCGCTTTCTTTCATCTGCCAGCGGAAGCGCGATTCCTAATCAGCTCTTGTCTCAAATGCCTCCATGTCTCAGCTCACTTCAGCACACACACACACAAATACATGTGTACACATTTGCACACAGAAACACACACACACAGTCCACCTGAGAGGCTACCGCTCAAAGCTCAGATGAACAAATGTAAAAGTGAATGCCACACCTTTTCCTAAAAAAAAAACATATTTTTCCTTTTTATTCAGAAAACTCTCGGGGGTCATGAGGACAGGAGAAAGTCTCTTTCTATATTGTTATATTTGAAGAATTTCTACATTTGTGAGTGAAAGTGGGGATTCGACCAGAGGCGCAGATAGTTTCCATCTTTCATGTATCCTCAGCTGACAGAAACTGAGCTGGCAGGAAGGCAACGAGGGAGCAATCAATCACCTTTCGTTGCAGCTTTCTTCTTGGCCCACGTGTGCGTCGGTTAATTTGTTAACGCTGATGCTTTTCTACTTTTCATCAGCGGTTGTCTAAGTGATGGAGCATAACACTCCCGCGCTGTAGCAACAGAGCAATGATGAATTCCAATGATCACTCCATATGCCAGGCCTCATTAGCCACGGATGTGTTTGCTCACAGCTTCGCCTAAACACCTCTAGTGCTATAGATGCATGTTGTTTTTCCTCTCCTCTTTTAAGTCCTCTCCCTCATTTGTTCACACACATACACACACAGCCTGGAAAAGCCTTTAATGCACTTGCCAACCATGGGCCCTGGGTAAGATTCCTTGAGGGCAATGTGTATCCACAACAGTGTCTTTCTCTCAGACATGTGGCGTGGGTAAACAACACGGTTAAGCCTAAAACAATGTGCATCCCTGATGACTGCAATTATTTATGAAATCAAACACAATTCAGCTCGTTGCCAAGTGGGACAGCTCTCCAGATCACTCAACAAATCAGTTTACAGCTCGTAATGATCGCACAGTGAAATCACACAGGAAGATTCGCATTCTTGGTACTTTGACCAGAGAAACGACACCGATCTTTTGCAAAATCGTTCACAGCAACAAACATCAAGGAGAACATGCGTAAACGAGAGAACCCTGAGGGCATTCCTCCTCGGGCCGTCCGTGTGCACGATGGGTAAATTATTCAGCTCCTGGTGCTTTTCGGTTGCTGACAGGATGAACAGCGCAGGGTGAGAGCTGCCAGGGTCAGGACGGTGTGTGTCCTCTCGGGGCATCGGCCTGCAGCCAGCAGCTGCTGCAGATGGTTCGCTCACTATTTGTCATCCACTCTTTTCAGCCTCGCACGTAACTATCAGGGCTCACGTAGACAGCTTGTTTAATTTCCACAAGGAAAATTAGAAAGGTGGACTGAGGGACAACGCCATTTATCACTCAGGCACCTCTTTATCTCGCGCTCTCTGGACTTTGAAGAGTCCCAGGACTTCAATCAAACCCTCGGCTCAGCTTTAACACGAGCAGTCAGACACACAGGTGCTGACAAGCAGCTTTCACCTGAGAACTCTCCTTAAAGAGCAGGTCACTGGCCTCTGTTGTAAGGGCAGTGCTCAACCTCAGAAATATGAGAGTATATGTTCACACCTCGTTTTCTTTTAGTCGCAGGTCATTTTTCACTCTGAATGTGTTACATAGCTCTGTGTTGTCTGAACTAATCAGGAAAGACTGATGTGTTTGGTATACAGGCTCCAGGCGGACATAATAAAACTGTGCATTTCTGCATTATGCTCAAAGCTAAAGTCGAGCTTGTTCATAAACTTAACCAGAAGGTTTTAATGTCCAAACAAAAGGAATCTTGCCTCAGAGAGGTTTCTGACATTTTCATTAATACTGAGAACACTAGAATGAACTCATTCTCAGGGAAACCAGATTTGTGTACACAACATTTAACGAGTAGCTGATTATTATAATGATAAAAATAAATAACTGTGATGTCTATTAATACTCTGGTGATATCTATGAACAACTCTTAGGTCTCTTGCCTTTTTCCACACATGCATCTGTCCACTTAATCCAGCAACAAACAGTATTTATTCTGGATTAGGAGGTGGACAGGTTCTGCTTTCACCTGAGAGATCAGAAATTTAAGTCCTGCAAACTAAAAGAGTACTATTCCTTTATTCTTGTAAGTTTCTAGTTTTACTGGCATTTTCCCCCTTTATTTTTTGATTTTTTGTTTATGTCTTAAATGTAGAAGGATGTGTGTGTGTGTGTGGGGGGGGGGGTCACATATATGAACTAAAGTCATTTCTTAAGACATTAATTAGGCAATGCAAATACAAAAGAACCAAAAGGTAAATAAGAAACAGAACTACGCTGGTACTTAGTAAAAGACTATTAAGCCTTTTATTCATATATATCAACAACACTGAGAATAGCCTTGACTTACTGCTTGAAACTATTCATCCCGTCATCTCACCATTCATTTTCTTTACATTCCAGGTCACGGGGGAGCTGGTGCTGATCTCCAGCAGTGACTGTATGAGAGGTGGGGTACACCTTGGACAGGTCGCAAGTCCATCATAGGGCCACATGGATACAAACAAGACAAACAACCATTCACACATTTTTTCGTACATGTACGTGTACTTCGCAATAATGTTTAACCTGTCTTTTTGTCACATGTAATACTGTAGGGCGTTTAAATGTTATGGTAAACTTCTTAGAGATGACTATGAGGCATTTGGAAAGTAAAAGGAATAGAAAAAACATGAAAACAAGCCAGCACAAGCACAAAATCTGCACAAAGATACTTTTCAATAATTATTATGATATACGTTACTGATGATTAAAGTAAGGGTTAAGTGTTCGTGCAGCATAGCATGAAATCCTACGGCCCAGTGTTCTGAAGAGACACCTTACCTTTGCAGTGCACATATTCTAACCCCATAAATCACAAGCGGAAGACAAATATGGGAGGGCAACTAAATTAAATGGTACTTAGCCTTGTGAGATGCACTGTAATAGATCCAAGGAGAAGATTTAGAGAAACGAATAGATGTGCATCCTCCCATCCCCAACTGTCGGCTGTAACCCCCAATGATCTCCCCTGACACAGAGGAAACTAAGGATCATAACAAGACCTGTGCTGAAAACGGATCTCATTAGCTGCATGCATACCTCTAACCATCATTTCATAGTGCCCTCCTTGGGAATATAGAAAGAGCGCTTTGTCTCCTCTTTCCCCGAGTACCTGTCAGAATCCTCTTAATTATGATTAATTGCGTACCCATAAAGAATTCCTCCACTAAGTGCAAATAATACCACAATAATGACAATTACAAATAAAGGAATGCTCATTCTAAATACTACATTATTCATTAATCATAGGTCTGCTTCATGCGAGAAAACTAAAACTCCTGCTGAGAATATATTGCCAGAGAGAAGAACAATGTTTTTTTGTGTTTTTACAGTGACTTGGAAAACACATCCATTTCTTTACAAAGCTCCAGGCTCCTCTGCATGTTGGAGGTTTTCCCTTGGTGGACGCAATTGTTATAGATGCTGTTTATGGTGCTGCCATGACAAGTGTGAAGGGCAGGCACGCTGAAAGATGTATCGCTCGCTTATCTGCCGGGTGTGTGTGAAAATGTTGTTGTAAATGACCCTGTGTTATGACACGAGTCTCACCAAAAAAAAAAAAAGAGCACCCCTCTTCTTTTTTTTTTCTTTTTTTTTGTTTTTCAGGTTCCATTTTATTCTCTGTGACAACTTTTTGACACAAAGTGGCAAATATTGCACATAGCTCGGGAGGCTTAAAGTCTCATTGATTTTGAATTTGCGTGCGTGCTGTGCTTGTTGGTGGCGGCTTGTTATGAAACACTTCAGACGAGATCAAACGATCTATTTTTCTCATACGTTTCTGTTCAAAAAAAAAAAAATTTCCCACTCACGATAGAAGTTTCTCATAAGTTTGCAGAAAGTCGTGAAACGAGAAACAGCTAGCTGTGAGTAAAGTAGGGGGAATGAGTGACAAGAGGGAGACTAATGATAAGGTTTATAAGTTTTGATAGTTTTTTACAGGCTTTCTGCTGGAGCTGAGACACATCATTGAGATGTGCTCTTGAGAACAATGTGCCTTTGAGAGACTCTCACTGCACCGACGCTGCCTCGTCCTTCCACCTTCTTGCTGCATGTGCTTTATAGCCGACAATAAACCATTTTAGTGCAAAATAAATTGGGATCGTATTGAAATGCCGGTGCTATATATGTCATCGAAGACATACAGTTATTTTTAAGCAAAGCTGGAGCGCAGTTCATCATGGTGTGAGTGCTGCGATGGGTCTGTTCCACATCATTGGCTCCTCTTGCTTAGTTAGATTGTGAAGGTCAGAGTTCTCAAGCCTTTTATGGCTGTTTAACTTCCGAGAATTATCACCTGGGCAGGACCGAGCTGATATATTCTGCACCAACCTACCTCAGCAGAATGTCAGATATGTGCAGCTTGCATTTTGGGGAGAAGATATAATGCTGCACCATTAGCGGAAGTAGACTTAGTTTTAACTGACAATCAAACGTTTGCAGACCAAAAAAAAACCAACCTTTTGTCCTTGTTTGATAGTTTTTTTTTTAGTGAATATAAAAGAAACACATTTTTTTCTTGTATAAAATGAATCTACCTTTTATAAATGTGTAATTTTCAAGCAAAATGGTCCTTTTTTTTTCATCAAACACGTGGCAGCGTTGGAAAATTATAGATATTTATTGCTTGCTGCCGAAATGGAGCGTCTGTATGTGTGTGTTTCTGTTAGCAAAATATCTCCTGAACCACTAGAGGAATTTTAATGACACTTTCAGGAAACAGTCATTGGATGGACATCTATAACTATAACCTTTTATAGGTAATCCAGTTCAAGATGGGTGCCACATCTGATCAATATTAGTCAACACAAAAATAATCACAACGCAGTCAATTTAACAGACATGAGCTGAAATCTGATGTGGTAGTAGCTGAAAGTCATACTGTGAGCATCAGATCTTGTAATATTGAGTGAGATTGTGCAAAATGGCTCCAACTCTGCTCTTTCTCAACACAAGATGATTTTAGTTTACAACTCAGACATGAGAGGCATAAGCCATTATGCATTTCTTCAAGGAATGCTGGGGATTTCATCATTTAGGTTTTTAGTGAAAAACTGACGCTTTTATTTCCCAAATTGTAACATTTAAATTATCCTGAATTCTCCAACTTGTTTTATCCTTTTTTTTTCCACCTAATTTCTTGTGTTTTTGTGAGCAAATTACTATCTATCAACATTTCCTCCTTCAAAATTAACAGGAGCTCTGGAAAAAAAACATGTTCCAAATTCTGAGACAGCTATTTGGATCAAGTGGCTTTGTTGAGTTTTAAAACTGTTGCAAACATAATTAACACCCTCGGTGAACGGAAAAACGCTGTCAGCGTCTCAGTGCAATCAGAAAATTACCATAAGAAAGAATTTCTACATCTTCCGAACAAAAGCTCGAGGGTAGAAAGTTTCCCTTGAAACACCAAGGTGACATTTTGTTTCCAACTCCTAATTGATGTTCTGCTGATTAAAGCGCTTTTAATGCCGAGGACCAGGGGTGTCGTGTTTCTGTGGGGCATCGGTTTGCGGGCGTGGATTGCAGCAGAGTTACGAGGCCGCGCCGAGCCTCCCGTCTCTTTTCTGTGTGTTGCATCAGAGATCCAGTTTCTTCTGGGAAAGCTGCAGATAAAAGAGCAGATTTAGAGGATGAGGAAATATAATTAGCTTTTAGAATTATGTGAGCCCGAACACTAATACTGTTATTCTTGCAAAAGAGTGACACCAGTAATATCTCACGGTAATATTACTTCTCTGTCAGGACAGCTAGTGGTGTATTTGTGTTGGACTCTGCTTTTATTTTGTAAAATTTGTGCTATTCTTCCACTTGTAAAGAACTTGTGTCACTATTTCCAATATGAGCTGGAACAAAACAGAATGAAGGTCATATTTGCGGCTTGTTTTGAGGAAGTGTACAAAGATAAAATGCCAGGAAGATGTGATCCTTAATTTACTTCTTATATTAAGCTTTTTTTGTGGGAATAATCAACACAATCTGCATAATTTACATTACTTACTTAGATGCATGTGGTGCCTGAGCTTAAAGTAAAGAAGTTTGTTTTCTCATGTTTGTGCCTATTAGCCACAAATTAATTAATTTGCCATCCAAAACCCAATTAAGCCACGAGCGATATTAATGCATCGCCCTCTTTTCCCCAGCATGCAGAGGAAGAAAAACAGATTTTTTTTTTCCACAATCACAGTTTGCTCCAGTGGTTGTACCCATTATTTATTTATTTATTTATTTATTCATTTATTTATTTTCTGTAATGTATTCAGAACCGAACAGAAATGTTTTGGGGATAAGAAGCCAAACCCTTTGCAGTGAGATGTTTTTAATTTAAAAAAAAGACAGATTTATTTTCTGCCACCAGAGGGAGAGGTGCTCCTCACACACACACAGAGCTGTAATATGTGGCTATAAAGCACTGATGAGGCAGCTCAGTGAATCCATGAATGAGATTCACTCTCACAACTTTGGTCATCTTTTTCATAATGCCCTCATTCTGGTTTATAGTCCATGTATAATGGCACATCCTGAGCACCAATCATACAATTACCAACTTCTCAAACTCAAGTATTCATTCACCAGAGGGTTCCTTCAGCCTTTCAGATTCCTCTATCCATCAGCGACTTGAAGAAGAAAAAAAAAAAGAAAAAAAAACAAAAACAGCCAGCTCCTCCATTTAATATTGTTTGTTTTGTTGTTTGTCAACACAACGGAGGAGATGTGCTTTTCTAAAGCTTGGTGTTAAAGAGGCACCCCCGAAGAAGAATACACACAGCGTTGCCATGGCGCCCATTGATGTGCAAATGTTTTCATTTAAATATTTTTAAGAGGATCAGCTCAGATTACGCCAAAGTTTGACAGAGATAATTCGATGGCTTGTGTAGCAGCTTTGTTTGCGGAGGCCATCATTCAAGGCACGTCAGACCACCTTCACAAGCCACATAGCCTTTTTAATGAAGTTTACTTTGAGAGAAAGGCCAAAGCTGCCACGGAGCGGGGCTGCGTCCAGAAAAGTCTGGAGAGCAGCGTTTTCAAAAGTTCATAATCTGTGTTTGGACCCATGTCGGAGCTTAGAGAGCTGCGGTATAAATTACAGCAAGAAAAACAAGCATGTAACATTCTTGTTAAATGTGGCAATGCAAAGGAGGGGGGAGTAAAAGACAGCAAAAAGCTGTTATATAGTAGCATCCAGCGGATGTATTTGCTCTTTTTTCTTGCATTATAGATAAATGCACCATGGAGACCCCCCAGTATTTGGGACAACGAAGAGTAGCTTAAATATTTATGCCTAAGCCTCTGGAGGCCCGCTATTAGTAGTAAAATGTTTTACTTTCTGGGGCTGTCACTCTGCTCCGGCTCCCATTAACAACAGGACTGACAGGGACCTCTGGGTCAAACACTTTGAGGCAACAAAAGGCGCTGATGAAATCACTCAGCGAGACCCAAATTACTTCTGTGTCATTGCTGAACAATATTTTCTCCCCAAAGCATTCCTTCTTCTGTTAATGCCACGACCCCGTCCTCCGCGTACGGAAAGGCCCGTTTGTCTATAACACTGGGGGATGGAGATGAGGAGAAGTTCATGGACAATGTTCGTGGCTGTGTTTGACACACACACACACACACACACACACACCCTCTCCCTTCACACACAAGCAGTGAAGCTCTCCTCCCTCTGTTTTGTTGCGCTTTGTGAAAAAAGTTGATAAAAACAGGTTGTAAATGGAGATGGGCAGTTGGAAATGAACATGTCGGGGTGGAGCAGTGAAGCGGGAAATCCAAATATACACGACCTCAAAGAGAAGGAGCCAAGGGTGCTCTGTGGTTTGATGAGACCTAAAACTTTTCTGGAAAATCATTTTTAATTCATTCAAAACACAGTGAATTTGAGTGATTAGTTCTTTCTCTGAATTTGACACTTCCTTTAAAATAAGTGATAGTTTAGGTCTTTAAAAGTGGGGTTCTCTAGAAAGGGCATGAGTACATACTATCTTACCTGTCTGTAAATGCTCTTTAAATATCAAAGAAAAAGCAAGTTTTGAAACATTCTCTAGCCAGGCTGTGAATGCTCTTCCTCTTTTTATTTTGATACGTTGCTAATGGGAATTTTCTCCCCACCTGGTGTTGCAGCATAGGTTTTTCACCATTTTTGTTAGAACCACATTAAAAGAGAAAAAAATATCAAAAATAAAAAAAATAATACTTGCTTTAAAGAATCAACAGGAGTAGTGAAAACTGGGCCCAATTCAAAATGTTAATCAGAGTGAGATCTTTCAAAAATATCATAGTGACTTATGTGAATGTTATTTTATAAACCTTTACTTTGCTGCCAATTTTACAGTACGTTGGAATTTAAATAGAATTTGGGTTTGCCCTCACTCAAACTAGCCATCAGCTCATCTATTCAATCAGAATTAAACTTAATTTCTTCAAACTCAGCTCCTTCGAAGCGCTACAATATTGTCCACAACTTTTCCATAGAGCTCCACTTCAGCAGCTCTGAATTATCCCTGTGAGAGCTTGTCTAAATCACTAACACACATACTCCTTAAAATAAAAGGTTGAAGTTTTAGCAAGATTCTTGTTAGGTATTCTCTGGAGTTAAAAAAGGAATAAAATATGTTTGTTAGTTTTGTGCTTCATTCAAATGTAAGTCAGTATGATTTAACAAGAAAAACTTACAGCTCAAGACATCTATCATTAATCTATTAAATATTACTAAGAATGGGAATAATGAATGAGCTCAAACAGTATCAGAAAGGTCTGGTCAGGCGGTTTCAAATCGCCCCTCTCAACCCTAAGTGGGTGGTCCTTTTACTGTGGGTAACTGTGCAGTCGCCAGGCTTTTGCACAGAGAGCTTTTTTTTTTTTTTTTCTTCCTCTCCAGGAGGAGGAGGAGGAGGAGGAGGAGGAGGAGCGGCTCTCCAGACGCAACAGTCACCTTCCCGGCCCCATACATCCACAGAATTAGATTCATGCTACACTGACTTTATTTAAGCTAAGAGTCCTGGCAGAGAGAGAATTAAATGACAGCTAGTTCTCCGGGCCTTTTCTCTGGATTAAAGGATGATTCAGGAGAGGAAGGCAGAATGGCTTAAAGAAAGAATTCATTCAAGGAGAAAGAAGTCTATAGTGCTGTTTTCTTCTTCCTTTCTGAAAAACGTAACTGAGACTTGCAAAGGTTGCCAAATTCGATTGAACACTTTTAGACATGTGTAGAAATTGACAGGGAGATAGGCTGTCTGCCACAGTCCTCACTGCCTCCTTCTTGGATACACACACACACAAACCATCTTTTGCTTTTAACAACTGAGAGTCACATATTCCAAAGAAACCTAATTCATTTTAAAAATGCAACATAAAATAACCCAAACCCCACTAAAACAAGTAGCACAAATCTTTATTTCTTTATTATTTTTTCAATCAATGACCAAACATGTAAAAACATTTGTGCAGTTATTTGTTTGTGAGAAACCAAGAGAATCAACTATCCTAAACACAATCACCATTTTAAGCGTTCCTCACAGGAATGTGACCAAATTGAAGTTATATTGACACGGTTTCAGGTACACAGTCAATATTTGAGTGCCACCCAGGCATGGGAATGAAAAGCACCCGCGCGGCCTCCAAGCTGAGCGCAGAAGAACTGTTTAATCTGGCCCTACAAGTCATACATTTCAATGGTTTCAAAGAGACCTCCAATTAAAAGCTACAAACAAGCCTTTGGAATGTGAACTAACACAATTAAAAGTGCTTCATGAGTGTATTAGAGGAATAAGTTGTGAATTAGCACTTTGAATACACAAGGCTGTTTTCATTCCCCAGACCCTTTCACTCATTCAAGAAGCAAAGGGGAAGGGGTCTTTTTGAAGTCAGTCAGGACTCTTTCTTTTCCTTGGCTTTCTCCCTCTCTCGTCGAGCAAAAGAAGATTGAGTCAGCCTAATCTGCTCCTTGTACATTTGAATGTCTTCTGCAAAGAGCTCATCCTGGCCGCTTGATAAAGGCCCAGGTGCAGAGACAGTGGCCGTGCCTAACTTTGTCTCCGTGGGGGCTGTAAATCATGGGGAGAAGCCCGGCCTTTGAAGATTGCTGAAGCTGATTTGTGGCCATAAGGGCGAGTCCTTTTCCAGCCCTCGCACAATGCCCTCACCCGACCAGAGAGCATGTCAGAAGGAGGCAAACTCATAACTCGCTGATATGCTCGAGGGCCCTCCAACGAGCCGCACAACACACACTTCACGCAGTGAGAAGAAGGACTCCTCGCCGACAAAAGGTCAAGTGGTGGGAGACTTGGGTGACACCAACAGGATTTAGACACTGTCGGAAAATCATATGCAAACAAAAATGTTAAACAGGTGGTGACAAGTGCTGACGGCAACAAAACAGCTTTTGGACATGTCAAACACTAGTTCCTTTTCCTTTAAAAGCTCTGTTAAGGAGTGAAACATGAGATAAAGCTATGAATTTATGGCTGCTATACTTCAAATTTACCTGGGGTCTCTAAAGGGATAGTTCAGATATTTTGGAGTTGAAAGGTTATGAACAATTAATATCTTACTAGTCGTAGAAAGCTCTTTGAACAACCTCAGTTTGGAGGAATACAGTTTAATTCTGTGTGGTTTAACGAGCAGGCCAGTCCAAAAACAAAACAGTTTGCTGCCATCTTAAAAGAAACTCTCCAGTCTCAAACATTTGATAGCAGCTAGTGTGAACATTATTTTATAAACTTTTACATAATTGAATGGTCAGACTAGCAGAAATATTTCGACAATCCTGCAGGAAGTACCCCAGACTGCACAGGAAGTGCTGCAGCTAGTTGCTGCTGTTATTTAAACCAATAGAAATATATGCAAAAGACGGGAAGATGTTAAAATGTCTATTGTGTTTCGTTTTTAAAATGGCTTTTGCATGAACCACTGACATTTTTGAGATTGGAGTTGTTATAATCCACTTTGGTCTTGGCCTCACTCGGACGAGCCATTAGTTCATCAATCTGGACAGAATTAAATTCTGTTTTTTCCAAACTTTGCTTAGTCCAACAACAGCCATTCACAACAAGTAAGATATTAATTGTACTTAACCTTTCCACAGAACCCCCACATCAAAATGTTTCTTATTGAACTGTTAATAAATAAATAACATAAAAAACCAGCTGTAATTTCCAAAGATAATTTCTCCTGTCTTTTGTATTGGAAAACTTAATTCAGTTGAAATATTTCCATTGCCAGGAGCCAGATGACATGTAAAACAGGTTAGTATTAGATTTTCTTGTCAAACAAATAGATCTTCACAACAAGGCCAAAGCCAGTAATCCATGACAAACACACACTTATTCCTGCTTTTCATTTGTCTGCTCCAGTGCCATCTAATGATGGTAAAGAAAAGGAAATTACCCGACCATTGCGCGCTCCCCTTAGAGTGAGTCATTAAGGTGGCCTGCGCAGAGCTGAAGCTGAGCCCTGTGAAGCTCACTGTGACACGCAGGCTCGGATGCTGCTGTTTGTTATTTAGATCCTTATTTACACTTGTTGTCAGAAGGAGGCTGGAAGCACAGCAGTGGCTTCCTCAATGGGCTGGATAACAATTAGCTGCAGGGAGCAGCCCAGCAAGCCCATTTAGCCCAGCCCTGCCCCGTCACGAGAAGAAATGCACTGAGAATTTTATGAGACTTTCAAACACCGCTTCCTTTCCTACTGATTTCCTCCTGATAGCTTAGAGATCATCCTGAGAGACTCAAGTTGGATTTCAAGTGTGAAATAGTGATGCAGGTGGCCAGCGCCTTCTTGTTTTCCTCTTAATTTTATAAAGGCGTACAGAGACACCAAGAAGAGGGAACTTGTTCCTCTCCTCTGCACTTCTTTATAGTTCACAGAAAAGTGTGAGATGGAGGCAGCGAGCCAGAAAGTGACGTTCATTTGTGGTTCTGAAAGTGCTGGCCTGGCTCTTTCATCCCATTTCATCATTCTCTGCTTTTGCTAATGAATTTAATGAGGCACCCCCCCCCCACCCCCCACACAAAAAAAAAAGGTAGCAGCAAATGAGGAGAACTCTACATTTTCTTTGTGCATCATCACAAAAACTGACACACGAACTGGGGCTCGTCGGCACACAGTTTGGAGAAACTTAACTTCATGTGGAAAAAGAATGCAAACTCATTGGACTATTTAGCACAAGGACACATCGTTTTAGGACCGAGCACTGCTGACTCCCATCATCCAGAAACCATCAGATTAATAAAGTCTGTGACACACTGTCTGATAAGATCAGACCGTTTTAAAGGTCTTATCTGAGCCGTTTAGGGATGTGAGCGCCCATTGTGACCTTTTTTTGTTTGCTGACTTCCTGAGAAGACGGGCCGCGCAGCTCGCAGGTATCAGCAGCTGTGTGCTATACATGCCTCTGATCCAGGCAGTTATTGACTTCCTGAGATTTGAATTAATTACTTGCTTCACAAGAGAAACTGGATTGCAGTGGAACCCCCCACCCAACCCCTAAGAAGTCCACTCATTCTTCGGAAACTGCCCCATGGACTTGCAGATGGTTTCACTGAGATGTGCTTTCCCATCGAGAACAATTACACAGGGGATTGTGGCGCTGGCACAAACCTGGAGCACACAGTCTCCATTCTGAACATTTCAAAACAGCCATAGGGGAGGTTTGTGACTTAACATAAATTAGACCACCAGGGAATGGGGAGATCTGAAGTGGTGGAAGGGCATCGTTGCAGATAAATGCACTGTGCTGAGAGCTTTTGCACGAAAGAAGAAAGAAAATTACAACGTGACACATGACGCCGGATTAAAGCCTTTCAAGCCGCGTCCACACTGGACCGCCGTCTTTCCAAAACAACCTTTTTATCCTCGCAAACACGGCACCGTTCCACACAGAAACGCGACGAACGATCCAAACGCTGCAGTAACTATGCCAGGCCTGTATGTGGTGCTGTAACACTGCCGTGAAAACACAAAGAAAAAAAAATAAAAAGCCGTTGGAGAAGACGCTCCAAACTCTAAGCACAGGAAGGAAAAGATGAGGGAAGTGAACTTCTCCGGTATCCAGAGGAACAGCTGGGTAAATTACACACAAGTGTTGGTCTTTTAAAACTGTTTTCCAACATTTTTTTTAAGAAATCTAATTGATGTATTTTGTGCTTTTTTTCTGCAACATTTGTTTTTTGTATTTTTGACAGTTTAATTAAGCAATAAAAACCTTTTTTAGCATTAGATTATTTGCAAACTTTAAAGGTTTAAAAAAAAAAAAAGCAGCTGGACTTTTGTAGCAGAGGACGTTTCGCTTTTTCAACTCAAACTTTAATCAGCATGAGACAGGGGAGGGACGATAACGCCATCGTTTTCAAAAGGTTGTTTAGGCTGTACACATGAGTACGCAACGGTGGCTTCACCTGGTTTTGAAACATACCATTTAGGGGTATTCATTCACTTAAGATGCTGTTTCCATGTGGAGGCAAGGCTGAAGCGAAAAAAACCAAAAAAACGCTCTGCATATTCACAAAACGCCATTTCCGTGTTGTTGGGGGTTTTAATGTTTGATAAATGCAATTACTGCGTTAAATCGTCCTCTGCGTGTTTGCGCTCCACAAAAAGAAACAACAAGAACAATAGTTAAAGTTAAGAGAGGATCACTGTAGGTGATTTGGATTCTGCTTGCGTGACGATTGGCTTGGGGCCTCGTCCTTGGTCTTGTTAGCAGTCGGCCCCGTTTCCCCAGTAAAGGGTGCACTTCAGCCACGATGAAGCACCCAGGAACGCAGAGGTTACCAGTGGCTGCTAATTAACCTCACATTGTGTTGACTAACAAAGAAACAAAAGGAACAAAGTGGAATTTCAATGTAAGGAGATTATCACAATCACAATGAGCGTGGTCCTGGATCGTGCACTTTAATAGGGATTTTCACACCGGCCGTGACAACATGAGATTGGATCAAAGACAAATGAAGTTACATTAACAAAACAAAGTGGTCTTGTTATGCAGCAAGCAGCCATCTGGGCCATTTCTGGGGTACGGGACGGGACCCGAGAGCTCGGCGTGGACTGGCTGCACCGGGACGATCGCCTTTCCTCGACGGCTCGTGCGAAACTTTATTGCAGCTTTGTTCTGTCTGAGAGGAGGTAGCATCCTTCCTCAAACACACGCAGACAAAGAGAAAGTGGGCTGTGTGTTCTTCACCGCTTATTGTTGTCTCTCTCTTTTTTTTTTCTTTTTTTCTCCTGTCCCAGCGGCTGAATGGCAATTATCGTTGACTTCCTATATGCAGCGTGGAGCCCGGGCCCGCTGAGGGTGCCCTGACCCTGCGGTATCCAGGGGGAAAGAGACGGGAGCTGTCAAAACTTACACCTCTCCCCAGCTCCTGTGGGGAGTTCTCCTCCAGCTGCTGCCCCACGGGGCTTCTGCTGCACACTCCTGCTAATCAGCTCCATCTCATCTCTGGAAGGCCCCTCGAGTGATTGCGGGCCCTTTTTCTCACCCCTGCTACCTAGTGCACCTTTGAAGTCTTGTGAACGTGTTAGTTTATGGCTGGAGAGGGCACCATTAGATCTCGGGGAAGGTGATGAATGAGCTTCTCGTTCCACATTTAAAAGGGGAAATGGCCGGCTGCTAAAACCCACAGATTCCGTTAAAGCTGTGACACCTAAGAGCTAAAGCACTCGAGAAGCCAAAACGTTGTCGTGTCAAAACTGTTAGGCGCCTTCATTAAAGCCAATTACCTGTACGAGCACCGAGCCGGCTCCTCGCGTTGCGGCTCTGCGTGAATGTGTTCCAGGTTCCGCGGCGAGCTTTCCCCTTGAAAGCAGGATCAAATAAATTAGACGATCAAACTGTTCGAAAGTCCAAAAACAGACAAGCTGGGACAGAGCAGACACCTTTGGCTCCCAGCACACACCCTTCAAAGGCATGTCAAATTAAACACAAGTGAGAAGATTTAATAAAAAATAAAATTTAACACAATGCCAAGACAAGGAAAAACTTACAACTACTTTTAACTAAAAGCTGAACCAATGAAAACACTAAATTTCCCAAACGTACACGCGGATCAGATATGAACGCTGGAAGTTGAGGGTGTCAGAAGTGGAGTCTGTTGTTTGATGAATGGTTTTCTGTTGGCTGTTTGTCTCAACTTGCCCACGTTCTCACACACACATACACACAGGCAAAAACACGAAATCAGTCTGGCAAGTGCTGGATATACGACACTAAAAAAAATAACATCGTAGTTAAATTAACTTTATTTACATAGAATAAAACCAGCAAAGTTTGCCGCTCAGGGCGTTACAACCATAAAAACACACCTGTGTCTCCTCACACACTTCACAGACATCAGTGGGTTACAGTTTACAGTATGTTCCTCCATTTCGAAAAAACCTGGAAGTGGTTATAAAATTACATTTTGAACATTTGTTTCCTGCTCAAACCTAAAAACCAACCAAACAAACAAAAAAACCTAAAGCTTGTCAGAGACAGCACACATTGTTATCGTGAATAATTATTTCTCTACTTCCTAGATTTACAAAACCGTCGTTGTGACGGTGACATCCAGATCTCAGGGTCCACGACACGACAGAACGGAAAATCTCTGCAATGAGTTGAAAAGTAAGTTGGAACCTTTCGAATTTACGGCGCTGGAAAAACTTTCCCCCCCTCCGCTGCATAAACCAGAGAATCTATGGCCTGCCATAACTCCATGTAGCCACCGTTTGCTGCAGCTCAGTGGAATTCCCCCCCCCCCTGCTGACATAATTTGTTTCACAGTCACCACCCAGAAGCATGAATCAGATGTTGACACTCTAATTTCATGCACACATGGGTGTTTGGCTGAGCCGGCCTTGAAGACGGCTGCATCCCCTCGCCTCTGCCGCCAGCTGCCCACACCATACCTGACCTTTGACCTTCTGCTGCTGCCATGTAACGTATTTAGCCCGGTGGTCGCACATTATCACCGATCACTTAGGCTTCTTAGTGTCACAATGACGATGGGACGACTGGGGAGGAGGCTGAAACTTTTGGAGTTTAAAATCTACTGGGAGACGACGGAGCAAAGGAGATCAGTTTGCTGCTTGTTAGCGTTTGAGGCTGTATGAAAAGTTTTTTTTTTTTTTTTAAAGTGCGAGCTCAGTGGGAAATGTTCTCCAACGCCCATCAAGAGAGGCCCCCAAGTTGCTCTGTTTACCACTAAAATAAATCTGTTTACCGTGGTACACATCTCCATCGGAAAATATTTGCTTTACTTGTTGTTTTTGCAAAAATCTACTCGCGATGGAGTGATAAAGTAAAGCCACTAGCCATGTTTCAAAGTGTCAAAGCCCTGTCAGGGATTGACACGTTTGCCGGCGCGTGATTAATGCAAGTTTTGCCTTATCGCTGATTATTTCGCTCCCTCTAAAAGTCAGCGCTGACAAGCTGCCGTGGGAGAGACGACGAGCAGCTACACACCTTGTGCTGTTTGTCCTCATTCTGTCAGCTCACAGCGGCTGCATAAACTATTTTTGGTATAGAGGGGGAGAAAAAAAAAAAAATTATATATATAAAAAAAGCAAGTGACCACAGCTGGATGGAAGAGAAGAGAAGAGAAGAGAAGAGAAAAGAGAGCAAATCCCAATATTGTTTCCACACAACAAACCTGACAGCATCTCCTGTGAGTGAGCATAAATTTCCAAGGTAAACACATAAAGAAGAAGCTGTTTGTGTTCGGCGAGAGCGAGAGGTTTGCTGGAAAACATTTGCTTACTCTTGACAAACAGTAAACACACAGTAAATAACAGCACCCTGTCCGTATCGGCTCCTCACTCGAGGTTAAGTTGAGTTTATTGCGGAGGCCACTGCCTGCATGCATTAAGCAAATCATAAATTATACATACTAATTACCTTGGGCTTCCACTTTAATGAATTATTTTAATTAAACTACAACATGGGCTTTTGCTTGTGGTCTATATTTCATCCCCTGCCTGAGATGACCTTCTTCTTTGTCTTAAGTGGAACATAGTTGAAGGAACAAGGACAATGCAGATGTAGATTACACAACTGAGTTCATATGACGAAGGAACTAAATGATAAAAGAAATAGAAGGAAGGGGGAATAAAAAGAGACAAATCTACAAATTGAAAAAGAAAATCTAAGAGGTGTACAAGTATTTTGTTTCCTGAAAAAAATTGTGTTTTGGCTAAAGGAATGTCAAAAAATGTCAGGTGTTTCTTCTCTCAACAGTGTGTATTTTATTTTATTTTATTGATATTTGCTTTCAAGTTTAAGGGCTGTATAAATTTGCTGAAGAAAAAATTGAAATCATTCATTTGCTTTTAATTTAACACACATGCTCCTTATATTTTAATTTATCAGAGACCTGATTTGTTTGTAATTAAATCAAACGTTTCATTATATTATAAAATATAACTAAAGTTGTTTTTTTTAATCCATTTTGTCACGCTAAATATTTTATCTTAAGCACATCAGAAAAAATCCTATTTTTACAAGTTATGTTTGAGGATGATTTTAGCAATAATTTGATTCCTGTTAAACACTTTTGCAAACATTTACTTGTAATTATCTACATTTTTTTAACTTACAATACAGCACAGCACACACCATATGACAGAATAAAATAAAGAAAAAAAGGAAATATTTCACATATTTCACAGAATTTGGATTTTTTTCACTGAAACAAGAGGTAAAGGATTCTATCTCAAAAGGTAAATAAAAATCTATTCTGTTGTTTTTTTTTCTAACAAGCCAAAGGAATTTAAATAAACAATTATTTTATTATTAAAAAAATCTTTTTTTTTCTAAATTGAAATTGTAATCTTTTGTCGCAGTTTTAATTCTCACCCAGAGTCAGATTTTTAATGTTGCAAACACAAAAGCAGAAAGTGAGGGAGTTTTCTTTCTTTTTCATTTTTTTTTTTTTTTTAGGAAAAGAAAAGAAACTAACACTGTTGTACAAACAGTCCGCGGGGGGAGGGGTGGATTTAAATTCCAAAAGGGTCTCGCAGCTCGTTTCCTAGTTCCCCAGTCAGCAATGTGTTTGTGGAAAAATCAGTCTTTTTGTCTCGCTGAAAAAAGGGGCTAAATCTACATTGGTGGCCCAGTCGAAGTTGACCATTCTTTGCACTTTCAATACAAGTGAATGAGGGGGAATGAAGTGGCCCGAGGACCCCTTTTATTTGATCTGGATCGCAGAAAGTGACGGAATTCTAATGTATTTGTTTAATGCTCCGAAAGAGGCTGTTGTTGCTTCTTCTTTCCTTTTTTTCCACCTCCCGTTACATGAAGGAAGGTTACATGAAACTGGTTAATCGGAAAAACTTGAAAACATTTTAAAGTCTGCAAACATACATTTATATTCCGTTAGGAATATACCTAAACCTGTTGAATAAAAAGGTCAGACTCGCCTACAGGATGGGAAAGGACCCGAACTCCGATTTTATTTTTCTTTTAAGCAACATTATATATTTGGAAACTGTGTGCTGTTAATGTTTATTCTTTGGCCCAATTGTGTTGAGCTCAGCTTGATGAATGAAGTTGGTTGTCTGGGCTGTGAGCAGAGCATCACAGCTCCCTGCATCCTAATGGACTAAACGAATCATTTCTGCCCCCCCCCAGCAGCCCTGCCTCCCCTCACTCTGAAACCACACACATCTAGCTCATTATTAGTATAATTATTAATAATAATATTATTATAGCTGTTATTGCTTTTGGTTAAATAAAGCACTGGTTAAAGCCAGTCTCTCAAAATAATAACAACAACAACAATAATAATAATAATAATAATAATAATTCACACACACAGACTGTCAGGTTCAGGTATAACAACAACAACAACAACAACAATAATAATAATAATAATAATAATAATAATAATAATAATAATAATAATAATAACAACAATGTAACATTTTCTTGGATGAAACCTTCAGAAACATTTTGATTGTTTACTTCCCTTTTTAATGAAAAAAATATTTCGATGACCATTATTTCTTTCCCTCCAATTCATTGCAGACTGTTTCCAAAAGCAGGCATGCTCGCAAAAATAAAACGAAACAAAAATAAACAGCAACAATAACAGTAACAACACTTTTTTTAGAATGCATGCTTTACCTTAAAAAAAAAGTACAAATTTACAGCATCTGATACACATGGTCACCACAGCTTTTAAATTAAATGCTTCACAGAACTTTTTGTTGTTGTTGTTGTTCGTTTCTGTAAAATAGATATTTAAAACTAAAAAGTGCATTTTTTTTTCGAAATTATTTTACAACATTTCAGTGTCAGTTTGCAATATTCACATCTTGCATTTTTGAGGACAAAATACTGCTTTTCAGTGACGACAAGACTAGATAGCTCAGTTTGCTTTTTTTTTTTCTTCTCTGTTCTTCTTGTACAGTGATGGTGGTAAGAACAAATCTAAATTCCTATTTGGTATATTCTTGACCATCATTGCAGTGTTCAAAGGAAAAATAAAACGGAGCCAGTGCCTCGCAATTTTATTGACAAACAGTGGTCCCACAGAAATGGTGCAAAGGTTTGCCAAAATTAAAAAAAACAAAACAAAAGAACTGCCATTAAATCTCTGTGATCCCAGCGGCTCCACCATTAACAAAATAATAACTGAATAATAATAATAATAATAAAAAAAAAAACTATCAAATAATTTATTTAGTTTTTTTTCAAGAGCAATACTTCTGTCTGTGCTGGACTTGGACACGATTTAAAGCGACACATTCAAACACACAACACAAAAAAACTCGATATGAAGCTGCGACTCGCCTTGATAGTTTCCAGAAAATATAAACTTTGGGTTTGATAAAGAGTGGTGGTGGGGGGGATTTTGGGGAGGAGGAGGAGGAGGAGGGGTGTCAGTTCGACTGGTCAGTGCACAGCCACGGACTGCAGCGTGGAGGGGGGGCTCGTCAGAGTCTCGCTGGGGGTCGCGGGGCTGCTTTGGCTCGTCGCTGTCTGTGGGGAGGTCGGGCTCAGACTCTGGGGAGAGTTTGACAGGAACGCGGGGATGTGGGGGGGCAGCGCCGAGAAGCCCGGCATGGACGTCGGCGTGGGCTTGATGGGCACGGGGATGGCCGGCAACGACTGGCCCCCGTGGCATAGGGACTTGAGGGGCACCCCGTAGGCACTGTAGTCGCCGCCGGCCATGGAGATGGGGGTCGCCGTGTCCATCACGCCGCTGTTGTACATGTGCGGCCAGGCCGTGGTGAGCTGGTTGTGCAGCGGGTACCCGGCGGACATGGACTGCATGGTGGAGAACGCCAGGCTGCCGGGCACCTTGTACTCGCGGGCGATGATGTTCTCGATGGCGAACGGGTGCTTGAACGTGGACGACTGGGACACCCCGAGGTTGTAGGTGGACATCTGCGGCAGGTGCGTGCCGGTGGCCGCCAGGGCGCTCAGCCTCAGCTTGGCTTGCTGCTGGAGGTAATGCGCCGCGTCCGACTGCTGCTTGCTGGGGCCCAAATGGTCGGAGACGGGCACCACTTTAAACCTCTTGCGGCGCCTCAGGAAGCTTCCGTTCTCGAACATGTCCCCGCAGTTGGGGTGCAGAGCCCAGAAGCTGCCCTTACCTGGCTGGTCCGGGCGCCGCGGGATTTTGATGAAGCAGTCGTTGAAGGACAAGTTGTGGCGCAGGGAGTTCTGCCACCGCTGCGTGTTTTCCCTGTAATACGGGAACCTATCCATGATGAACTTGTAGATCTCGCTGAGGGGCAGCATCTTCTCCGGGCAGCTCTGGATCGCCATGGCAGTGAGGGAGATGTAGGAGTAAGGGGGCTTCTGGTCGCTGTACGTGTTCCTCCCCGGACGCGGCATCGCGATAGAGTTCAACAACAACAGCAACAAAAAGAGGAATGGGTTTGAAAAGAAGGAAATAACTCCCCTTAGCTCCTCGGGAAAAGCCCGCTGCTTGTCATGAAAACAACCGCCGATGCAAAGTTTCGGCGTCGCGTAAAAGCCGTGCGTAAAGCGGCGCCTCTGCGCGCATCTAGGAAGCGGGCGGCCGCTCGGCAAACAAGTCTCTCTCGCAAAGCAAGTCGGCTTGTCCCGCCAGCAGAGCTGAATCACTCGGCCTCCTCGGTGAGACTCGCCCTGGTGTACGCCTCCATGGCCTCCCTCTTAACCATCTGATAGTTTTATGTGGTGACATGAGCAGAAAAGACCCCTGTAGAGGCGCTCCATTAATGTGCCACCTCTTTGCTATCACATGACAATCGCCGTGGGAGGAGGAGACGAGGAGGGGTGGAGGAGGGGTCGGGAGGAAGGCATAATCTGGTTTCATTTACACCTATTTACATGGACACCTTGGGCCAATGGAAATCATTTCCATTTGAAGACGGGGGGGAAAAGGGGGCGAAAAAGGCTTCGGTAACCGGAACTGAACTGCGGTGGCACTCAGTGTGTGAAGGTATGCGCTCCTCCGCGGACTTACCGCTCGGGTAAAGTAAAAGGGCCGTTTTTACTCTTAACAATTGTTTTTATCTGAAGGATTTCTCTTTAACAGAAGGAATTTTTGTGACCGTGTTGGTCCATTTTAAAGAAGAGAGAGAGACAGAAAAAAAAACGATTTTGATCTGAGCGAAAAGCTGATTTTACAGATTAAAAGCTGACAAAATGCCTTTTTTTACTTTGCTTTCCCACCCTCTTCCTTTAATTACACTGTTATTTTTTTTACCCCCCTCTGTAAAATGCATACGCCATAAAAATAATTTGCCACGAGCAAGTTCGTTGATGATGAGCCGACTATTAGTTTTTCTCTGCTAATTTTGCCCCAAAGCTGCAGGGGGGGAGAGGGGAGGCGAGAAAAAAAAGGGAAGTAGACGATAAGAAAACACATCAACACAATGCAAACAGCGCTGTTCAAACTCAAACTTCATGAGGCAATCGGGCTCCTTTGTGTTTATGTAAAGAAGATTCCAAAAGTACTTCAGGAATGCAAATAAACCCTTGAGGATGGTGTGGCAAAAACTGTATAAAATATCCATAAGTCAATTATATGAATGTGGAGCCCATTTTGAGCAAGTTCTATTCAAGCGTCTTCTTCTTTTTTTTTTTTTTTTGGCCATGCAGGGCCACCTTTCCGCTTGGAGGGTTTGCAATGCCGGGGACCACACACACGCACACGCAGATTTACTCATAATTTATGCTAATATCCCCCCCCCCCCAACA
>NC_051440.1:14102842-14159684 GCF_001649575.2 Kryptolebias marmoratus | reverse complement strand
ACAATAGGAAACAAATGTTGTTAAATGAGGATCGATGCTATTCACCCTTAAAGCAGCGAATGATAGCCAAACAATATTGTCACTTTCCACTGAGTCGGGTGGAGATCTGCTGCCACCCAGACCCGCGGAGGGAGACAGGAACTGCTGGCTTCACCCGGGGATGAGCAGAAAATGGACACGTGCAAATATTTATTTAGGGGGGCGGGATTAAAGCTGGAGATCAATAATAATAATAATAATAATAATAATAATAATAACCGATATAATGACTTTAATTGAAATTGTTTTGGGGGGAAATAAGTCATGGCTTTACTTTTATTGTGGTTAAAATTTTATTTATTTATTTATTTATTTACTTAATTACTTAAATTTTTCAGGCAAAGCTCCTGGTTTTTGTCTGCAAGACTCCGGGCAATGTGTATCTAGTTAATTATCCAATCAGAAAAATAAATAAACAAACAAATAAATAAATAACTACATTAAAAAGACAAATATTTGAAACCTTATAAATCAGAGTGAACCCCAATTGAGTTGGTGGGATTCTTTTCACACACACACAGTCTTAATAGTAGGCCTGTATTTATTTATCTATTGTTGTTTTGTACGTGGATTTGTTATTTGCTTGTTTTCGAATTTAATTTTTTTTTAAAATGACATTTCCACTGTATGAGGAAGCAGGTACAGTTTGTTGTCCGAGCTCAAACCCATCCAATAGGCCCTCTCTCCTCTAATTAAGTCCACCGTGGTTTCGGCCCCCCAGAGATGTTTTACGGTGCAATTAAGGACGTGCTGATCAGAAGGTATGAATATTCAGCGGCATGACAATTAATTAGCAGACAGAGTGCTTCTCACAAGAACTCCTCCTCCAGTGGCAGATTTTTAGCCCTATATGATAGGAGAAGTCACTCTGCTGCTTAAAAGGCCATCTATAGAGGCTGCCACCTTTTATTTCAAACCAGACTGAATAGAAAAGAGATCAGCTGCTAATAATGGGTTTTCTTTGAAAATCAAAGAGAGGGACTAGTCTTCCTGGCTCCATTAGCTGTTTTTCTGGGTGACATGGTGGGGGGGGAGGAGGGGGGGGGGGTGTCTCCTACTACCTGGAAGAACACCTCAGGGCATTCGCAACATATGCTCGGATTATGCTTAATGGTCTAATTACATAAATTAGGCATTCATTATACGGCACATCATCTGTAACAGATATCTCAATTGTGTGTGTGTGTGTGGGGGGGGCATGTAATTCAATTTGTCCACGAATAGGTTTCACCCAATTAAACATCAAAACACCCCCAAATGAAAGAAGATCTCTATATTTAATTGTACAAAAAGGGATTTTTACAGCAACATATAGTGATAACCTGACATTTTCATTTAAGATTTAAGCATTTTGATCCATTTTCTAAGCACCATTCACACAGACAGGAAGCAGTTTCACTCTGTAGCCATAAGATGGTGACAGTTCAATTATCTATCTATCTATCTATCTATCTATCTATCTATCTATCTATCTATCTATCTATCTATCTATCTATCTATCTATCTATCTATCTATCTATCTATTTGTCTGTCAGTCTATGACAATATTAGACAATGTAAAATCACATCTGTCCATTTATCTGCTGCATTTAATTGTCTTTAGGCGTGTGTGTATGGTGTGTGTGTGTGTGTGTGTGTGAGGGGGGGGGGTCAGTTCATTGACTCCATATGGTGAGACACAGCAGGACTGATGAGCGCACTACCTGAGGTCCGTGTTTGTGCTGTCGACTGTAACCGAAGCAGAGGCCCCTGACCTCCCCCTCCCCTCTGCATAATTCATTACAGACAAGAGACAGTGTTGCTCTCATTTCATCATTTTTAGCTTTTTGGTGACAGATGACTCCGTGACAACAAATCGCCCTGTTAAAGTACACACACGACACTTAGCCATCAGACAGATACGAAAGCGAAGGAGCGAGGAAGAGGAAGAAGCGTGCCAATGGAGACGGCGATGCCGAAAAATGTAAATTGAGGGTGTGAGTAGATGAGAGGAGGAAGCAGAGAAACATGTATATATCAATATGGAAAGAAACATGGATGAATAAACTCACAATGTATAAGTTTCACACGAATATAATCATGGAAACGCCGACTTCCTGTTGAAAATGAGGGAATAATGCAATAGTGAGCAAAGCGAGATCATGACATATTAACCAGAAACTCAACAGAAGAGTGAACTTTCATCAAGAAGGAGAAAGATGAAAGAGTTTTAATGCAAAAGGAGAAAAAAAGGGATGGATTATCACAGGTCAGCCACATACAAAGACGTATCATTCCAGAGGATAAAAAAAAGAGGTGGAAGGCTTTGTGATGAATAACCATAAACCGGTGCAAAACGCATAATGAGGAGGGGATCACAGGATGAAGGGATATTAATAAAGATATACCAAGTTTAAAGGGTCGGTGGGGTGAGGTCTCACTTCCTTGAACTGTGCCGTTAAGCACTGACATGTACAACTGCAGATGACAGGTGACACATTAACGGGGGGCAGTGGGGAAAGGGTCAATGTTCAAGGTCCCTTTAAGTGAAATTATATCCTCTTGAGGTCAAAGTTGTACATTTAACCTATAACCCTTAACCTTTCTGTTTACATTTACGTTTCTATTACTCTTTTTTTTGCAGAGAAAATACAAAAACAACTTCTTCTTAGAAATTATTTACAGTAAATATATAAATTGAAAAAAAAAGTTTTGAACGTAAGGATAAATTTTAAGTGAGTTGCCATGTCCTCCACAACACCGACATGTCCCTCCTTTGGGATTTGCTGCGTGAGACACCGCTAACTGATGCAAATCCCTTCATATTGCGCGCTCGTGTGGTTGGAAGGCACGGCGGTCTTTTGTGTGGCTCGTGTTCAATTCAGACCTTGGCAGTGATCAGAACACACTTAACCAACTGGGACCAAATGAGGGGCATTTTGCCGTGTCTTTCATCTCGTACGTCAGGGAAATGCCTGGTCTCCACGGAGGGCTGGCAGAAGCAAAGACCAGCAGCACTGTGCACAACAACAATAAAAGGTGAGTTTACAACTCGTGTAAACAATAAACACATTACGTGTCCCCACAGGGAAGGTGGAAAGATGAAAAATACATCACAGCACATAATAATAAAAAGAAAAAAGTTAGGAAATTTGTGGACAGTTGAAATCTCGACGCGTTCCTCTTTGTCTCTTCTCATCTGTATTTTAGTTGTGGAGGCTGTCTTTTTTTTTTTGCTGTATATCACAAGATGAGTTATTTACACAGTGACCAATCACAACATGCCACTTCTATTGGAAAGTTTTAATTGGAGCGAGATATATGTCACAGCGATGCTCAACATTTGCACTGCTAAGCATAAACAAGGACCACAATAAATCACGGGAGAGCATTGAAAAAAAAAAAAAAAAAGAAGCGAAAACGATGTTGCATTTAACGTCTCTTTATCGTTGAGCACCTCCGGGTGTCTGCTGCTGGAAGTTAACATGCATGACGCATTTCCAGTTCTAATTCATTTGTTTAGTTACACAGAAGCCAAGTCGTGCTGAAAACACGGCTGCCGAAAGAAATCATAAAAGTCCTGTTAATCCACAGCTAATCAACAGTGCAAATGAAGCAGCCCAGCGAAAGGAATAAGTCACATTAACTGAGATGAGACATTAATATTTGTGTCTCTATAAAAGGCGAGGGCTCAGTACATCATTGTTCTGGGCTGCTCTGACACATTCAGCGTGATACAAGGACCTCGGAAAGCATGGCTAATGTGCAGAGGAAAATATATATTTATGTGTCTGAAACCGGTCTGATTAAGGGTTCTTCAAGCAGCACTGTAGCTAATATATGGGCAGATTTATTTTTTGAAGGATAGTGGTAATAGAACTGATGAACTGTGATGTTGATTAGTAGACCCCTGAGGGTCTTGCACTTGAAAATAATGTTGTTGACTCTGACCCGTTCGGCAGCAGCCACTTCAGATGAGACAAGGCATCGGAATTGTAGACGGGGAGGAAATCTACACAGACCGCATGCACACAAAAGAATGCAATTACATTTCTATCAAACACATTCAATCTGGAGTTGAGGTTTATGCTATTAGAATGGAATAGCTCGGGAAGAATCCAATGAAATGTCAAGTACTGCTGCATATCAGGGAAAACTCTTTACTGGTCACACCTACTGTAGGCACAGACGGAGAGTTAACAGGCTTATCAGCTGGGGAAATGTCCCTTTCTTCTGCCTAAACCAAAGCTATTACAATCCCAAATAATTAACTTTCAGCAGAGCAGCCAGTTGTCGTGACAACTAGGATAAGAAAGGCTACATGTGGAATAATTTTAATCAAAGACGCAATAAAAAAAAATAGGCTATTCCCAAGTTCTGTTTCCAAGTATATTTTGTTCTCATATTAAACCTCAGAGGCTGTGATTAAGCACAAAATCATCCAGAAATATATTTTCATGTCAGCCAGTTTCCAATAAGAAGTTTTTTTTTTTTAAAAACTCCAATGAAACCAACATTTACTGATGTTTCACAAACTGTACCATTTGGTGGATGGTGAGTTGTAGCAGGGCCTAAAAGCAGACACCAAGGAGCCGTTCTGAGAAAGTCAGAAGGTTTCAGTAACAAAAGTCACAAGATGAACCAACAAACAGCAAGGTGTTTGGATTTTAAAAAGAAAATTTAGATCTTTTGAAGTGGGGTTCAATGAAATGGTTAAGAATATTATCTTATTGGTTTTGGATAGCTCTTTGAATGACCTCAGTTTGGAGAAAAAAGCTTAATTCTGACCAGATTCACAAGCTAACAGCTAGCCCGAGCACAACTCCAATCTAAAAGGTTTCCTTTTTTAAACCTTTCCACAATCACTTTCAGATTACAGTTATTCCAGCAGGTAAGACATTAAATGTTTATAACTTTTCCATACAGCCTTGCTTCCAAAAGATCCAAATTAAGAGAGACTCTGTCGAAGACTGTGGAAAACCCTGGAGCATATATATATATATATATATATATATATATATATATATATATATATATATATATATATATACTGGGATGGGTGATTACTGAGTGACAACAGGTGGGCTGAATATGGATGAGAGATAGCTGAAAACAAGAGCAACTAAAGACAATTAAAGTCTCAGATATCACAAGAATAACTATAATAAAATAAACAAAACTTTTTAACCCACCACAAACCATTAGAAAACCAAAAAAAAAAAAAAAAAATTTTTAAACTTAAAAATATCTGTCTTGCCTTTATAGTGTTTTATCACACTAGCACTTTTCATTTATCTCATCTCAAACTTGATGCACCACAAAGATGCATCAATGCACGCTGTGAAAGTTTAGAATGATAAGGTCAAAGTTCATCCCTCATTGAAATGCCTCTGGGCTCCAACAAAAGTCAGCACAAAGCCAAACGGGTGCTCCAGCAACTACCTGATAACACTTCTGCTCTCTGTTACTCATCAGGAATGTGGCAGCTTCTTGCTAATCAAATCATTTACCGTCACTGGGCTGCATGTGCACCAAATTACATCCAAATTATACCATAATTCAAGTTTGTAATCACAATCAGATTTGGCACCGTATTCTTATTTATTTATTTATTTATTTATTGCACCAGTAAGGCACACTTGTCTGTGTAGAAATACCCCGTGTTTTGTTCTGGCATTGGATTTTGAAAGAAAAAAAAAAGAGAAAAGAAACAAAGAATAGCCAAGACTGAGAGGAAATTTGTTTCTGTAAAGGTTGGCAGACTTTGCGAGTAATCAAAGTGCTGAAAGTCGACCAACCCCCTGAAGTGCCTCCAAATGACTGCCGTTCAGCCATCACTCTGTTTATGTCTGCATCTCGCTGACACTCTCGAGCAGACCTTAAACCAACTCAGGTAATATGGCCTAATAAACGGGGACCAATAAAAAGCATTTAATCGCGAGTGTCAGCATGATTAATTGTGCACTAAAATCCATGTGAGACCTTGCAGTCATGGGGGGGCAGTGAAGAAGGCATTTTGCATCTCAGCATAACTGGCACCAGGACAAGCACTTACGTGAGTCTGTCCACAGAATGGTATGAATATCATATTAATAATTAGTCATGTAATTTCTCCTCAGGAATCACTAGCCTCAAACTGGCTGGTGAATTTAATTATTAGCAGCCTTTTTGTTTCCATGTCCCTCTCATTACTGTCAGGATTGATGTAACGTAAACTTCATTAAAAATTAAAGCAAGAGTCTTAATTATGAGGCTGCACTGACTGAAGTTAGAATTAGCCAACTCAGTGATGTGCAAATGAGAGCATTATTTAAGAAACATGCTGGAAGTAGTTATGCTAATTTCAAGAGTTCACAGTAGCAGACCTTTTCACTTGCAGTTGCATATTCATTAAACACACTATGCAAATTTAATGTAGCAGTCTTAGTAATGCCTTGTTAATTTATTCAGATTTATTGAGAACGACTTGTAAAAAGTACCAATTTAATTACCCCATCTCCTTGGAAGGTAAAGGATATGGCTAAGGTTTTAAACTGTGTAAATCAGGATTAGTGTGGTTTGATGGAGAAAAAGGGAATGAAAGGACACTGCTACTAATGGCCACGCTTGAAATACATATTGATTTATTTAAGGCGCCATCCAGGTAAAGCGCTCTCAACCAGCAAAAGTAAAGTAAAGACGAGTTTGTTGTTTTTTGCGCGTGAAGTGAAATGGCATCCCGCTTGAGTCGATGCAAATTCAGATCGTGTTTTTCGTCTGTAAAAAAAAAAAAAAACGCATCAAATTTTATTACAAATCAAACGTTGTGAATATGAAAGCTGCGCCCGCAGTTTAACAAGTGAATTAAACAATTAAAGATACGCGGTGCTGTGATAGATCAACTTTTACTACTGCTCTGAAGGAATTAATTACGTCTTTCTTATGGCAGGGGCATTTACAAATTTACAACGGCCTCTGTTATTGCATATTTAATTGACCTTTAGTGCAGTGTTTTTAGAGGCCAAAATGCTGATTAATTGTCATGTTTGACTGACACAAACAGGAGGTTGTTTTTAAAATTTACAAAACAAATTGTAGTTGCATAAAAAAACTGTCATTACAAAACAGCCCTTCCAGCTTCAGGTAATAATTAAATATGTACATTTAACTGGAAGTGTTCAAACATTTATTCATTCGTTTTGATACCTGTTAGAGTTTGTGCAGGGTCATGAGGACAAAGTTCATTGGGTAAGAGGCGGACTGAACTCTGGACAGGTTCCCAGTCCATTACAGAACCACATAGAGACAAACAACTATTTCAACACACACACACATACACACTCAAATCTAGAGTCAATTTAGAGTCACCAGTTGATCAAACCTGAATGTTTTTTTTTTTTGTGTTTTGAGCATTTAACTTCAAATTATGTCAAAACTTTTAAAACCTTTTGTTTTCATCAAGCAGCTCGTGAGTTATTTTGCTAACAGACAGGGAAACAAATGCACACACGCATGGAAACACAGCCAAAAACGTGATGGCAACCTTAATGGATGGCAGCAGGCAATGATGAGGCATCAAGCTTCTCCATAATGACTTAGCAATGCATAAGCTGCATTTTTACAAGCTGCAGAGAAAATCATAGACATTGTATAATTTTGGAACCTGTGAAACTGTGTTGATGCAGCACTGAAAACAATAGTATTTGTACTATAATTTCAATTCAGTGTCCTTGGATAGGTGCTTTAGAAAATTCTGCTAAAAGGTGGAAGTTGTGAACAGCACGATGACTTATCTCCAGTTTGTCTCACTGAGCTCTTGGATTGCTTAAAATCAAAGCCTGAGCAATGGACCACACAAAATGCTGGCGGCATTAAAAAGGGTGTGTTGTTTTCATTTTCATTTCTCGCATTCTAAAATAAAATAATTCCTAATTGCAATCTGTAACTATTGAGTAAGAGCATTTAAAAGGCCGGTTCAATTAGAGGTGACTATTACAAACAACACAGCAATAAACATTTGCATCTAAAAGCATATTTACTGCATTGGAGCGCATCCAAATAGAAAGAATTACTGCACAAAGTTAATTAACATGCACTTTTAATTCAATATATAAACCCCCGAAGATAAAAATAAACATGTCTGCACACATGTGGGCATGGCTTGTTTACCATAATAAACTTCAGCTTTAATGTCACACGGAGCTGATTTTCATCTCGTGTGAAAAATGTCTTCTCAGGTATGTGTCAGCTACTTCAAAAGCAGAGAGAGAGCTAATACACTCTGCAACCAAATAATCTGTTAGTTTCAAGTGGTCTGGTCAGCTGTCAGACCAGATCTCAGTCCCACGAGGACGGGACAAAAAGCCTGAACTGCAGAAAAACATCCTTGGGGCGTATGAAGGGAGAAGCACATTCTCTGTGGTGATAAAAAAGGAAAAAAAAAAAACAACCTGCAGACGAGCACCGAGGGCCGCACGGCTCTGACCAAGGAGGGGCAGAGCTCACTGACTACATACAGCACTCCAGGAGATAATTACACTGACTGTGTGTGTGTGTTGGTGTGTCTGTTCTCCCTCAGGAGTCCCTCAGTGTGTGTGTGTGTGGAACTGTTCCTATGTGTGTGAATGAAACAGAAGGTCCCTACAAATCTATCCCCACCTATTTGATTAAAGCTTTTCTTAATTTGAGACCAGCATTTAAAGACACTGAACTATTTTTTGTTTTTAAAGCGTGGCCTTTCATCATAAGATCAGATCTTTTGTTGTGGGCGTCTAAAAAAAGTTCAAGCAATTATTGTCCTACTTGTAGAAAGCTCTTTAAATGGCTTCAATTTGGAGACAAGGAGTTTAATCGTGACTGGATTGATGAGCTAACGGCTAGTCGGAGCAGGCTCAAGACCAAAGCAGATTGCTGCTGTCTTTGAGCAAAACCATTCTATAGCCATTCATACCATCAGTTTTGCGTTACACAGTTATTTACGTAACATTATTTTATGGTTTTGAAAGCACAACTTCCAGCTCAGCCTGGGTCACCTCCTGCAGGAGTATTGTAATTTTTTCTGCTGGAATAATCAATTTGTTTAAAACTGCCATTAACAAAAAAAATAAAAAATTCTACATGTCTTTTTGTTTTTCTTTTGTTTTTTTACATGTGAACACGTTGATTTTGGACCATGTTCCGAAATCAAAAGGGAAATATGTTAAAAATAGGTATTTTAAATGTTAAATATTATGTAAAATACATGATTTCCAAGTGTGAAGATTTCACACACAAAAGAAGCAAATGTTAGTAACTGCTTGAAAATAGTGCACACCATATCAACTACAGAAACACCTCTGAGATTGTTAAATTATTATTATATTGTGTAAAAAAGATGCAAGGTTTTTGTTATTACTTCAGAACCTTTTCTTGTAAAATTTGTAGAATAACAGGACTACTGTTAAATTTGCTGAACTAGATTACAATTTAAATGCTAATTAAGAGAAAACTATTTAATTTTCAAGTGCGATCCCAATATCTTGAGAAGGGCTTGTGTACTGACGTTTTTAACTTGTTTTTGTGACCACATGGACTGAGCACGGAGTGTTTCTGAGAAAAGCTGAAATATGTTCCTGTAGGTGTTACATGATCAGCTGACACAAGCAGGCCTAATTTAAACAGGCAGAAAATAATTTAACAATTTGTCTTAATTCGTACATACCTTTTGAGTTTTTTGAAACACCAATTACCAGTGCTGATTGTACCATATCAGTTGTTTGTCTACATTATTTGGACTCTCATAATGCTGATGTCAGACCTAAATTGCTGTTGTTTTTATTCCTATTAAAACACCAACCAGCACATGACTTAATATACATCCTCTATCATCCAGAGGACAATGGTTTCCATTTTTCCTACTAGGAGTGACAGATGTGAAGCATTCACTTGACCATAATTAATCTGCATTAAAAAGGACCAGTGTGCATACATACTGAAGGTATAGCCCAGACTCTGTGTGGCACAGGACTATCTGTCTGGGCCCCCTCCGTGCATCTCAGTGTAATTATCCCATTGCCATGAATGATGGGATAAGGGGATCCAAGTGATGCTTTGATAGAGATGAGATTAGTTTAATCAAGTTCATTGCTTGGGCTGGGCCACCAGATCTCATCATCGTTTCTCTCAAATCACCAGACCCTGCACCTCGCCCGCCGAAGCTTTCTTTTACGCCTGCCACATTAGCAAGAAAAATTTATGGCATCGTTAGTTTTAAGTGCTACCCCTGTTAGGACAATGCATACAGACGGCTTTGTGACAAAGGGATTCATAATAAACAGGGCAAAAAGGGGATTTCCAACTCTCTGGGCAGCAGCAATTGTACCATATGTCACAGAGATCTGTGTGTCCAGTGCATATAATAATCATATTATTCTACCGATATGCTGTATGTCAACCCAAAGTTTGAAAAAACTTTAAAAACCCTATGTATTTTTTTAAAAAACTATCTTTTATTTACTAGCAATTTAGCAACACATTTAGATTCATTATGAAGAAAAACCACTGGCTTTGAGTAGCTTAGGCATCCCCTATTACAAAGTCAAACATGGGATTTATCATTGTAACGTGTTGCCCCCTGAGGCAGATATTCATGTAAAGCAGCAAGAACATCACAGGGCACTCTGTGTATTTACACACAACAAATCACGTTCGGCAAAAGTGACAAACTCAGCATGCAGCAAAGGTGGCGAACTCTTACAGTGACCCCAGCGAAGAGAAATCCCTGCGACAGCGAGCATCACCCTCTGCAGCTGGCCTGACGTCAGAGGACGGGGCCCACGGTGTCTGCAGAGGACAACAACTTTTGCAAACAAAGCCTGATAAGTCAAGCTTCTCAGAAGTCTCGACTTTGACTTTCTCCTAGCTTTGTGTCAACACGCAGTGCCGCCAAAAAAAAAAAAAGTACTATTGCAGCACAATTTGGGAGCCATTCATCAAATAAGACATAGGATTAATTAAGCCTGAGGACTGAATTAGCTCCCTCTTCACTCATCATCTCCTACCCTTGGCCTGGGGTAGGAGATGGAGGTGGGGGCTCCGCGCTGCAAGGTGGCAGGTGGAGATGGTGATATCACACCACTGTGTGTTTAGTACACCACAAATTCATGCTGGGACAAAATTATATATGTATTAGGTCTCCTTCCAAATTAAAAAAAATATATATATTTATGGATATTCATGACGTGATTTCTTTCTAGAAAGAGAAACCAAGAGACTTTGGACAAAGGTTAATATATATTAGATTTCAATACAATGCAACACTCTTTACTGTCCCCCTTAGCAAAAGAAATGTGTTCTGAACTCGATGCTAACCCAAAAAGTGCCTTTATAAAAAACAAAACAAAAAACAACACAAGTAAACCAACAAAACAATTACAAAGTACAAACATAATCCACCAGTCGAACACATTGCACAGTGTATGTAATGTTTTAAAAAGCAAAATTCTTCCCTTGGCCTGTTTCTTTACCATAAAAACACAGACATTTCCTTGTCAGTCTGTAATCATAATTAGCTGTTAATTATTTTTAGTGAATATTTTGACATCCATATCAGTTAAAATGACATAAACACCAAAGACACAAAGCAGCGTGTCTCTGCTGTGTAACTTTTCGGTGTTCTGATGGCCTGTAATGAGTAAAGGATCCCTCCCCTGAGTGCAGAGATATGACACGGGTACGTTCATTAAACCATAGCATCCTGGTCCTGACTGCAGAGGGTCACGCTTTTGATGAATGGACCGAGCAGCGGTGTAGCTTCGGGCTAAGCTCCGACATCTCAAGAGGCGGAGACGACGCGGCTCTGGACAGTGCAAAGAGAGACACGAAAGACGGGAGGAAATGAGGGAAAGAGAGAGACATGAATTTTGGATTACCCTGGAGTTCTTTCTCCCCCGAGTTCTGCTTCCAAAATACATTATGAATCTAATGTGCTATTATTCTCTATCACCCTCCTAAGCCTAAAACATCTGTCCTTGGGGTGTGTCTGGTAATAGACAAGGGCTTTCGGACCCTTCGCTAAGACAAGATAGCAGCTCCTATAAGGGCTCTTGACATCCTGCCGACTTAATCTGCAAGTCCTTCTACAAAATCGACATTGACTAGAGAGCAAAGCAATCAGCAGACATGGTGTTACGGAGCATTTATATTGCCACAGCAGTGCTTCCAAACACACTAAAGCCTGACCTTTTGAAGTAAAGGGAATGCATTATTTTAGATTGGCTTTTCCAACTTTATAATACAGTTTTGTTGCCCTTTAAGTTTGTTTTTTTTAGGGCTGGCACATGACAGGTTATGTTACGTGAAAGTTTGGTTCAATTGTGGTTTAGCTGTAGTAACTACTGAGTTTTATTATTTGTGCAAGAGAAAATAGCCACTTTAGAAAAAGATATATAACTGCCACAGAAGTCACAATAGAAAGATGTTTATATTTTAAATAACTTCAAACTACTGTTTTTTTCAGTGTTTCTAAAAGGGTTTGGGTAAACAACCCAGTGTAACAGTTTGGAGATGTGGAAATCTACATCACCAATCTGAGGTTGATCTAAGAGCTATGCATCTACAACAGGTAAGATATTAGCAGTTCATAACTTTTCCACATACAAAGATCTGAATTATCCCTTTTGGGATGAATGAAGACTTTCTGGATTCTGATTCGACCTCAGGCCTGCAAGTATTTCTTATAAATCTGTTGACAGGTTTAGAAGCAATCATTTTTGACAAATCCACAAACAAACTGTTCCAAGCACACAGGCTTTATTTGTTTATTTACTTAGCATTAAAAAAAATGTAAATATTCATGATCTCTTTCTAGACTCGCACCTTCTGTACACATGAAGTCAGAAACTGTTTTTAGTGCTTTATATTTAATTTGTTACCATTTAATCTGACGTAACTGTCCTTCACTTTTAAATGACAAAACCTTGTAGCTTTAAACCTTGTAGCATGGTTTTGATAAAAAGTAATATCAAAACCATGTCACTTCAACACAACGACAATGAAAACAATGCATGGTTTTAGCACAATGCACTGGATAAGGTTTTTTTTTTTCTTGACTACTGATGCCATGCTAATGATACTCATTTCTAACATGAAAGCTTTGTTAATGGAGATAAAGTATTTGATGTTGTACTCCTGCTAATTGAATTAAATCTAGTCAAAGAGCAGAAATATTTGTCTTAAGGGCTTTGGGACCCAAAGCACTGATTATAGATGCATCGCATTTAATGAAAAGAATACGTCCTGGCTCATTTAATATTAAAGAGATGTGTGGGGGGGTACTATGAGTACTCATTAATTTAAGAGAAATATTGTCTCATTTTTGTGCAGGATGGCACAGCAACAACTCTTCTGTTGTAACAGAAACGCCGAGCCTGCTTAAATGGGACGTTTTGTTGCTAAAGAGATGGCGAACAGATGGCCAAAACTGTGGCTCTCACTCCTGTTTCTATAAAGCAATTAAAAGTTTCAGGCTGTTTTTCCCTCCCGTTCGCTCTGAAGTACAGATTGCAAACATGACAAGAGGTCAAATATCTGCAAGGGAAAAAGGAAGGGAACAACTGTTCCATCAAGCTGCTTCGGCCACAGCTGGAGTACACACAAACGAGGTATTCACCTGAACAAAGACTGGTATTCACCCCCACACCCAAGTGAATAATTAGCATAATAATTAAGATAAGATAAGATAAGATAAGATAAGATAAGATAAGATAAGATAAGATAAGATAAGATAAGATAAGATAAGATAAGATAAGATAAGATAAGATTTATTGTCTGTGGCAGAAATTCTCCTTTGACATGTTCTTGTACATTTCACAACATACACAAAAAACCCCAACATAAAACAAAATGAATACATTATTCTCATTAATCAATCACCATTACGCAATGTCTATTTGGTTTTCTTTAAAAACGTTACTGCAGGTGGTACAAATGATTTCTTATAAATATTCTTCCAGGCCAGTGGGACTCTATGGCGCCTGTTTGATGGAAGCGTCTGAAAAAAGCGGTGTAGTGGATGTGATTTACCAGGCTTAAAACAAATCTGCAAACTGCCCTCGCTTGCAACGCCATCAAGAATAAAAGGTGCTGAAAGTGCCTGGGAGGGACAGAGATTAAAGATTATTTCATTATCCTTGGTCTCCTTCAGGCGCAGCTATCTTGTGTTTTATCCTGTCATCCACAGTGGGGTCGTGTGTGTGTGTGTGCGTGTGTGTGTGCAATGGGGTGGGGGGCTCATTTTCCTCCGGCTGGGCAGTTTTGGGAGGCAGGCGTTTGACAGAGAGTGAGCGTTGTTTGATCTGGGAGTGTGCGCTGTCCTTGAGCTTCCTGGACTCTCCGTGTCCACATAACCTCCAGCTACACAGAGTTAGGTTGCGCTAATAGTTATTATTAGCTGCCACGGTGTATTTTTCTTTTAATAAAAACCTGGGATGCAGCGGCAAAACAATTTCAAATTAAGTGTGGACAGGTTCCTATTGACAGAACCTTGAAATTTTCAAAAGGGGCGCCGTTTGTTTCCCAGCGACGTCCATTAAATATATTAAAATTGCCGATGAAAATAGTGGACAACACCTCTCTTGTTTCTGTGGCAGCTTATTGGCTGTGCGTACTTCCTGTTTTGACTTAAGCAATGAAGCAAGTAAGCCTAAGGGTGTTTGCTCTCATAAGAATTACTTAAAGACTTGTCAAGATGCCACAACTCCGTGCCTCAGCTCCCAGGCTCTTTCTGTGTTGGTTATTCAGACTTCCTGTGTGTTTTTGAAATTGCTACAGCAGGTGCAACACATATTAGACCCGGTGAATCAAATATTTGTTTCTGATGCTTAACAAAGTGTATTTTGTGCTTTAATCACAGTAAAACTAGGGGGGGACTCTCAGTAGCATTACAGGGACAAGGCTATAAGTGCTTGAAATGATTGCAGCAATTTGCTAACGCAGGACTACGGAGTGATAACGTTGAAATGCTTTTATGCTACACAAAAGAATTCAGCTGCATGGAAACCGTTTGATAGGATTCCTCTGTGTTTCTATTCAGCGGTGACCAGAATATGTGAATGTCTATGCAAAATCAAGATGAATGTGTGGCTGAAAGAGACATTGGTTGATTATAATACCAACATGACACGCCGCACTTTATCTTCCACCCTGCACTGTTGCCTTATAATGTTACATCATTAGTTTCCCTGACAATGATTTAGCATTCAGCCATCTACCCCATTGACCTGTGCTGTGTTTAAATGTAACCTTCCTTTAGCCTTAGCCATCATTTGTCACCTCCGAGCTGTCACAGACACGCAAATTGGACACAGCCTGGCATGGCCGTTTGGCGGCGAGACACAGAGGGGCTGCGAGAAGAGAACCAGGGCAATCAGCTGCATCTATTACATTTACATGGTCTGGGAAGGCTATACGGTGAGTTGTTCCTGAAAGATTACCGCCTCTAATTTCTTTGGGGAGGGTGGGACCTTGGTTCTGCTGCCAAGCCTGTTTTTCAGGTCAGGGCTCCCTGAATGTTAACTAAGACCCAGGAGTAGGTCAGCACACAGGCCGAGGGACCGCGGGAAAGCCTGGCCATGCTCCTAACCGGTGGCCAGATAAGTCGTGCAGAAAGTCGCCATCCATCTTTGGCACAGTCCTAATGATCCATTTTAGTTAAAGTCTGGGAAAGCTGGTCATGTAGCCCTACATTGGTGCCAATATAAAAACTGAAATCTTTGCCGGCCAAACGTAAGACTCACTTACCCCCTGAAAAAAAAAATCATTTTATATTTCTTTACTAAGAAACAGAACTGTTCATATAAACCCTTGATTGTTTTCTTCTGGGAAGCGCATACAACATTTTCATAAGCAGCTACAAAGGTGCATTCTGCTTTCAGTTTTCAGTCTTACTTTGATCTGAAATAGGGAATTATTTCAACCCCATCTCAAACTGAGACGAGCACTTCAGCTATGTTCCCATTCTCATTGGATTCTTTCTACATTCCAGTACAATTCTGAGTTTTAGCATTCAAAAAAAACTAGATGCATAAAAAACACAAATAAAACATGTTCTCTGAAGCTGTACTCAATGCGTCTCAATTCAGTAACTGTTACAAGGGAAGCAGATCTGTCGAGATGCAAATGCATGCTCTGGTGCAAATGATAAAGCATATCAGTGCTTAAAGCTGCCGTCAAACACATACTGTAATAAACAAAGCACTTTCACACTTCTATTTAAGTGACAAAACTATACAGATGTTTTTGTTATGAGCGATAGTCATTAGAACCACACAGTGCTGCACGTTATCATGTTATCTTGTTCCGTTTGGTTTGCAGTGCAACGGCCAATTAAGAATTACTTCATTATTTGTTAATAAATCAGAGGACTGACTCAAGGGAACATTTCAATGGAAGTTAATTATGCAGTCTGGTATTCTCAAATGTTCTGTGTGACTGTAAAGCTGTTTTGCGCTCCGGTTCCATGTTATATTTGTTTTACTGCCCCCACCATATGCAAGAGCTGTGCATGTTTAGACAATATTAGTGTTATTTATTTAGTCTTGCATTAGTCCCATACCTCACTGAATTCTGTTTCTGTAACACTATGTAGAGAATCCTAAAGTTTGATTCCTTTTTTTTCATAAGCAAAAGGAGTTTTATATTTTCAGCTGATGCTGTGTAACAACTGTAACTACTTTTTTTTACATTTATTGTGCAAAAAGGAAAAACAAATGAGCTTCAAATTAATCTCAATTTTAACAGTGTGTGATCTGAACAGCACGCCTTCTCGTTTTTGTCACCGAGCTGCGCTCTGAAGCTGTCTGTTTTCATGCCTTTCTGAGGTAAATGATGCTTGAACAGCAGGAAGATCGCTAACCATATGGTTTCGTGCAAAAGGTCACCGGTGTTTCTGAGGGTTAATATCAAATGCCCAAGCAGAGACAAGTGGGACCCATGCATATTAATGACAGTATGTATTCCCTTGTGCAAAGAAGCTCAGGGAAGATCATTTTTCTTCTTTGGACAACTGGTAATGTCAGTGCTTTTAGTATTTTAAAAGACAATAAAAGAGTGCTTTGTCTATTTACATGACAGACAAAACACTACTTAATTAACTTTTATGTCATGAAATAAAATAAAAATCTGAACTCATACTTTTTGTTTAACTGTACAAACATTACAAAGGTTACCAACAGAAAATACTTCTTTTTTTAAAAAATTATTATTATTTTGGCTTTCATTTCTTTTACATCGGCAATGGTTGGGATCCATGGATTCTCCTCAGCCGCAACAAAAACTACATTATCTGTGAACTCAAGGCCATTGCAACACGGCAGCCTTTCAAACACTCCCGGAAATCTGCGGAATGTGACCAAAACAACCATCCCTTTTTGTAAGAATTAGCAAAGAGTTATCACTTCTATGACATTAAAAGTCTCTGTGCCAACATGCACTGGAATAATAAAATATTGAAACATCTATGAAACATAAATGTGGGCTCTTGCTACATCTGTCTCTTGCTAATTGAGTTGCTACCAAGAATGTTAGTACTCTAGAGAATAATTTGTCAGTGCAAAAACATCGAACGGACCAATTTATTGGTTGCTGCAGGCTGTGGAGTTCCAACAGTCTTTGATCAACCTTTTTTTAGGTCAGTATCTCTCGAAATACAGAGTGGAAAATTACACAGCAGAGAAAAATACTTCATCTTTTTAAAAGACAGGGAAAAGTATTTTTTTAATTTTTTTTATTTTTGTAGCGCCACTGTTTGGCTGTAATTGTGAATAAATTCTTCACAGGGCTTGAAGCCGGAGAGGGGAAAAAACAGAGATTTTTTGAGCACAATGTTTATTGTTTTGTGTGGCTGGCAGCTTAAACATTTATTGTAAAACAGAGGCAGAAAAAGTAATTATAAGTTTAGATTTTTTTTTTTTTTCAATCACTCACTGGATGTAAGAAGCGTGCTCTGTCAACTTGCGTTCCTGACACACCAACTTAAAGAAAGTGCTTCAAAGAGTTTGTCTCAGCTGAGGGGTTGATCAGTCTTTGATTTTAAAAATAGTCTTGGCATTTTGACACTGCAATTATTAAATGTTTGGTGTCTAAGTTAGGTCTGAAACATCCGTTTTATCTGCACAGAACCAGAACTCCTTTCAGCTTCATATGTGTGTCAGCAATACTTACTTTAAAAAGGGGTTAAAACTTAATCCACAATATCCAAATACAGAACGGCCACAGTCAGATAGAATAATTAATATCTTACCTGTTGTAGATAGATCTTTAAACTACCCCAGTTTGGTGAAACTGAACAGGCAAAACAACAAGAAAAGTGGATTTTTGAAATTCTTGAAGTTTTTGTAAGATTGGCAGCAATCCATTTTGGTCTTGGCCTCATTCAGACTAGCCATCAGCTCATCAATCCAGTTAAAATAAATCTCTGTTCAGACAGTTTCTTAGGGAAGACAGATTTTCTGAAGCTAGTTTTATGTGCTTTTTCTTTAATGTGAGCTAAGAAAACTTCTCATGTTGATGTAACAAAT
The DNA here is from genome assembly GCF_001649575.2 of Kryptolebias marmoratus. Classification (NCBI taxonomy): domain Eukaryota; kingdom Metazoa; phylum Chordata; class Actinopteri; order Cyprinodontiformes; family Rivulidae; genus Kryptolebias; species Kryptolebias marmoratus. Next base: position 14,141,133 of record NC_051440.1, on the reverse strand, counting down.
GTACATCTTACTTACCTGAAACACAGTAAACTGAGGTTACTCTTTTAATCCTATGGATTGAAAGGTCACGTACTATTTTCTACAACAAAAGCATCAGTTATGGTACATGAGAGAAATATATAAGACTCTGTCCATGCTACTCTGGATATTTTTTTTTCCAGTTTTTTTTTTTCCTCATTTTTTATTTTTTTTTTCTCCATCCAAACAGTCTAATAAAAACACTGAACTAGCCATGCCACACCACTAGGTGGCAAAAACGTCCGCATTAACAGCATATCAAAGTAAGAAGAGAGAACAGCTTGGCTAAAACAAACACAGCAAAAAAAAAACAGTTTTTACAAACATCCATACACCGCATGTGGACGGGGCCTAAGAGAGTTTTAACGATATAATTTGTGTATACGGATGTTAGTGTGGTTGAGAACGGGCAAAGCTTTCAGTCATCCTGTCTTTTATATATAGTTTGACAGTGAAATACATTGTTCATCGATATCTTACATTTTTATTTCAAAGTTTTCCTGAAGGCCCAACAACCCTGAGCTGTTTGTATGGGGTACCTTTTCCCCTAAAAGTGTACAAAAACTAGAATTACCACTTTTTAAAACTACACTTCAGCATCTAACACTTCTTACCATGAAAACACACAATGATTTATTTTAAACCATTCCACCAGTTTAATCTGACAATAACAGTTTTTTTTTTATTAACAAGCAACTAATTCAGTCTGTCTTATTCTTACCGGCCTCACACGCAGTCTAATAATGTAACACTTAAAATGTACAGTAATGCATTGTTGTGCACTCGGGAGTGCAGCTGGCCTTTTCTCTATTAAGCACATTTTGAGATGATAAAGGTCAAGAGTCTGTGTGCTGATCATCATCTCATCCCATTCATTATAGCTCTGAACGGTCCCTTAGTCACAGAGCTGGAAACTGTTGTTATGCTGGCAGGAAAGGAAATTTTAGGCGTTACATTTAAAAAAAAAAAAAATGCTGAATTGCTTTAATTAATCATGAAATAGAAAAATTCTCCAGTGTCTTCTCAGAAATGCTGTTTCAACACCATGCCACCGCTTTGCTGGTATGTGCCCATAAGAATATAAATGTAGATTTGATTAAAACTCGGCTTTACAGAAAGCCTAAGTGCGCTCCGAAAGACGGCCATAACAGAATATAGATCTGACTCGGCAACAAAGCACCACCGTGTGTCAACAACAATGAGAATGTACTTGCAAGGCAAATACTTGTGCGATGTCACGAAAAAAGCAGATGTGATAATCAAACTGAAATGAGTCAGAAGAACCGTTGCCTCTTTCAGACACGACAGAAACTAAAACATGTTTGCTCGGAATATATCCACACTCCATAGCAGTGAGGTCATGCGATTCATTCCCACTGAAAACATTTCAACAAGCCCCTCAAGATAAGGTAGCAGGTTTTACAGCTCTCTACATCATTAGCTCACACATGTACGGGGTCCCCGAGGACCTTTAATTTGAGTAGGAAAAGTCTGTTCCTTCGCTGTGAGGTTAAAGAGTGGGTGACAAGTGAAGAAAATCACAGCGGAATGCATTAATTAGGTAGACCTAAAAGCATATTTATCAAAGGCTAAGCCATGTGGGGATTATCTGAGAAAGGATCTAATAAAGACAAGACAGGTTAATAGAATAAAAGGCCTTGAATAGAATATGTGCTTATACATAAAATATTAACCTGATCTCGCACATAAACGAATGATTGGGTTGTGCGGATTAAGCGTTACAGCAAGCCGACTCGTGGCGCCCAGAGTGACCTTTACGCGTTTCGAAGGCGACAATTGGCATCTTATGTTCACTCTGATTAAAATGTCAAACCCTCTGACTTCATTCGTCTTTCCACATGAAAATGGCCCAATATTTGCTCAGAACATGATTGCGCGAACATGAATATGCTGATATTCCCCCCCCCCCCCCCCCCCNAATAAATATTTAATGAACTCCCATGATCAGAAAACAGCGGCCCACAGAGGAAACAAACAGCCCGGTGACTCTGACTCTGGCTGAATCATCTAAATGGTGTCAATCAAAAAAACGGAGGGCTTTGTTCCCGGGCAGTGATGACTTATGGTCCCTCGGTGGCGATTGAGACAGACGGAGGCTGATTGAGAGAGCTTATCTTTATGGCGGAGCCGCGGAATTGTTAACAGCATCTGATGGCCTGCGTCCGCCGAGCTGAGTGGGGAAATAAAGCTGCTGGGCTCCAGCTGCCTTGCCATCATTCTCAGAGGTAATGATCTCTGTCTGGCTCAGAGGTAAGTAATAGTCTGCCCCCAGGCTACAGGACGGACGGGGGGGGGGGGGTGACGCAGCATCACGGGCTGAGTTGAACTTGGACAGATGAGCACCAATCAGGTTGTTGCTAAAATAATAAAGAGTTTAACAACAATTGTTGCCAAATCCTGTTTAAGGAACACACACATATATTCATTTTTTTCTATGATCCTGGAATATAATAACAATGGAGCAAGATAAAGCTAAAAGTATTTTTTAAATGACTTTTTGTTCCACTTTTAGCTTATTTATTTCATTTTACTCTTTCAAAAACACACAAAAGGTATTCACGGCTGACCTCGGTCGATTATTCTGCTGTTGTTCTGGCTCAAACAGGACACACATTTAGAGGACAGAGTCAAAAGATCTAGCCCCACTCAATTATCTTTACTGCAATAATTAATCAATTCACTGTGCACATCCGAGTCTCAGAGGCGTCTTTGAGATAATTGTTCTCATTGACTTGAGTAATTATTTGTTTGCTGATTTAATTATTTTCACATTTAGAAAACAAATGAATCCGTGCTGGCGTGCGCTCCAAATTTCTTTCCTTTCGACGTCAGCAGGTAAGAAAATGCAAAAAAAAAGACATGGTGCTATGGATATAAGAGTCAGACTAAAACGCTAATGTTATTACAAGTCCTTTTTGCGGAAGGTCTCCGGAGAAAAGAAATGCAATCTGATTCAGAATTTATGTGATTATGTTTTCTCTTCAAACCTCAGTATGAAGAAGGTCAATAAAATATGAGTTGTTTCCACCTTGAAGCGACAGCACGAACTATATCAAAGGCTAATATTTCTCAGATAGAAGGTTAGCTCTGGGTTACAGACACAGTGTCCTCGATTTGGGACTGGCACGGTGAAAACAGTTGTCGCAGTCCTCACTTTGCACCATCACACGTACGAGTAAGACCTTCCGGCTACTGTTGAAACCCGCACAAATTACGAGGGCCAATTTAATGGCACTCACTACTATTTATCATGCCGTTTTAAATGTTTTGCTCATTTGTTTCCATTAAATATTTCATCTTCCCTTAAATATTCATTTAACTTCCTCTTTAAATTTTTTACCAGTCTCTTTGCAGTTGCTATCTGCCTGCCTCCCTTTTAGGCTTTGCAATCATAAATAATAATTCATCTGCACCAGAAAAAAAAAAGAAAGGAGAGCGATTGCATAAAACATGCACAAAAATCCTTTTTGTCTTTTCTCATTAGTGATATTCTTTTGGGTAGCCTAAATACTTCCCGCTACCTCACTTATGGAAAATGGTTGGGCTTCCTTCTTAACGATTCTGCTTCGCAAATATGATACAACCTCTATTTTTTTGAACCCAGCTTCCGTACATCGTTTCATGATGACATGAGGGGTCTGCTCAGGATGTGCAGGTCTTGCTTTGCTTTAAAAAAAAAAAAAGAGGAATCAAACTTCCTGAATCAAACATTGCAGCTTAAGCTTCGGTGTCAGCATCAGCTGCTGGGCCACAGAGGTTTTAATGTGTAGACAACAATAATGTCATTTTAGGACAGAGATTTTGAAAAACAAAAGCAATGCAACAACATTGTTGCTCTTCTTTTACAATATACAGTTATCTTCTACAGCCTTCTTTCATTTGTAGAATTAACAGAAAAGTAAGAGTAAAAATCACATCAAAATAACATTTTTAATATGACAAATTTGGGTGTTTTTAAATTTTTTTTTTACTTCTTTTTTTTTTCAGGACCTGCTTCGGTGCATAAATTAGTAGTTTGACCTGATTTAATAGAATTACCTTTGTTAAACTGGTGAAATGTGTCTAAATTTGTTAGACAATTTCAGCATGGCTCATTAGCATACAGCGCCACGACGGAAAGCAGAGGGGAGGCATAAACTCTCCATTTTCCTGGATTATCCCTTTGCAATCAGGCCTAATGATCCAGCAGAGCAAATAGCAACGTGTTAATTAGAAATTAAACTGTGTGATCCGCTGCAAAAACCGAGGGAGCCTTCACAAGACGGCATCAATATATTACAGCTTAATATAGATCTCAGCTAGATTAGATGTTTCATTTTGTTTCTTTCAGTGTGGTGTGTAAATAAATTTGCAATTAGACTACCACAATCCCCACCGGACAAACCCTACTGTAATTGTTGGATTGATATGAAGCTGACTGGATAAAATATACAATAAAACCACATCTGAGGGATGAACGCAACCGTACTAGTTTGAGAATTATAAGAATAACTCTGAAACTAATTTACTGTAATTATAACTGAATAACAAAAAGGAGTCAGAAGCATCTTCTTTTTTTTTTGCTAAAATTATATGAAACTGGAAATATAAGTGGAACCACAAATGTTAGATTTCTCCAAACCAGCAACATAAGCTTTACCTTCCACACGAGGTTATGGCAGATTTCTATCAGTGCAGGTTTTCCTCAACACTGGACTGTTTCTACAGGCTTCTGCCGCCACCTAGTGGTGAAAGTCGTTTTCTCAGCGTGAAAGTCAAGTTTGATGGATTAAAGTGGTGAAAATATTTTTAAAAATCTAAATTACTGAAGACACATACTGTAAACCAAATGATCTGACATTAAATGATCTGACATTAAATCAGAAATATAGTTATATATGAAATGTGTACAAAGAAAATACAAACTTAAACAAGATATAAGTAACTTACAACCAAAAAGAGACAAAGTGCCAATAGAGATGATAATATCCATTTATCCAGCCATTTTGTTGATGTTTTTGTTGCTGTATTTTTAATGGGTGTTTAAAGTAACAGATTTTACACTGATGTATGTTGTAGGTCTCATAGGTGTTATAAATTGTGTTACAATATATTTCTCACTTACCAGTTCACCCGCTTCGATGCTAAACAGAGGCAAAACATCCATCATCTGTACTGGATTAATCCTGTTCAGGGCCGGGGGAAGCTGGTGCCTATATTCAGCAGTGAATGTGAGGGTACATCCTGCACAAAAAAAAAAAAAGGATTGATACAAAACTAAACAACCACAAAAGCAAGAATATAAGGAAGTTCAAAATTCTAAAATTAATCTTAGCACTTGGATAACTTTGAAACCACTCTATATTGTTTGCGTTGTGTGTTTTCTGCCTTAGTTTGGAAATTTATTGAGAAATTTTGCAACACTAAATGTCTACAGAGCACCTCCATTTTTTTTCTCTATTGGTTTAATACATTAGAGATTTGCTCCTTAAATATCAACCTTTGATGAGCTCTAAATCCTGAACAAGTGTTGGAATCTGTGCAGGAAAAAAGACAGAAAATAGATGTAAAACAATACCTTGAAGTGCTTATATGAGTAAAAACAAAAACAACCAAAATCAAATAAAACAACTATGAAAACAAAATTTATATGTATTTAATGTAATGCAGACTACAATCATGAAATAATACCATAAACAAGCAATAGAGAGTTTGGTATAACAAGATGAATTCTAGTATAAAAATAACTTTAAAATAGGACCAAAGGTGCCTTTTTGTGTCCGGGGGGCTCCTGACGAATTTGCGCCCAAGGACCGAATATTTCTAAAACCGTCTATGGTCAAAAGGGAAACTTGTAATTAAACCAAACGCTCGATCCATTTTTTTTTTTGGAAGCGATCAAAAGATTGTCCTAATATTGTGTCTTGGCTGATAATGTACATTCGAGCTTGTGGGGAGGTGTCATTTGCTTTAGCTACGGGCTAAAGTTAGCTTACCGTAGCCGAAAAGTGACTAAGGTTTGTAACAGTTACGTCGAGCCGGAGAGAGCCGAGCATTGTGACTTGGAGGAAGGAAGCGAGCAAGGAAGGAAGGAAACTTGCTCGGTGGGATTGCTGCGCACCGCCGTGCTGTTTATGCAAAGCCAGCGCACCTTTGGATCGCCAACCTCGAACTGCGACGCGTTCGGAAAGGGCGACCAAATCCGAGGACCCTGTCTGCGCTACATTTTGCCCCATTTCGGTTCTTTAGACATGTTGTTAGTTAGCACCGCGAGGCGTTAGCGGCGCGTCTTACCGCGGCTAGCTGTACAGTGGGCGAAAGCTAGCCCCGCTAGCACCAAACTTCGGAAGAAGTTGGGCTTCTGTTTTTTTCTGCCTCGTTAACACCAGCAGACGTTGTCCTTTTTGTTTAAATAATAAGCTCATGGCATCGGATGTGATAGAGAATGAAGCTGTTTTGACGGGTGCAAGCGACGCGGGTTTGAACAATAGCAGCCGAGATGTTGTCCCACCCAGCAGGACTCGCGGAGATTTGGGACACAGCAGACAGACACCCAGCAGCCCCTCATCTTCCGCAGCGCCGGGAGGAGCGGGCGACGAGCAGGTCGGCGCGGCTTCTGCCGCTGGAAACGGCGAGGAGGGGTTTCGAGGAAGTCTGACCGAGACGGGAGGCGCGCCTCGGGGGAGGACGGCAGCCCCAGGGAAAGTGCCGAAGCAGCCGGGAGGAAGAAGCTCGACCCCGGTCAGCCTTCCGCAGCCACGCTCCCCACCTGGACCCACAGGAAGGTCTGTAGTTTTTGGAGTTAGGCTGACAGGTTTAGCCAAATACCTATCTGTTAACTCTGTCCTCCAAGACTCCACGGTTTGAGTCAGATGTTGACATTACTGTGTGCTCTTGATCATTTGAGAGCTGTTTAAAAAGCAGAAAGTCTGCGGGGGGCTTTATGGATATTAAACTCCTTCAAAGTGAAGATCCTGCATGATTCAGATGGCTTTTCTTGTGCACAAAATGTCATACACTAACCTTCCCAGTCTAATGTTACTGATGTTAAAAGTGTAATTCAATTCAGTTTCATTATATAGCATCAGTTCACAACAAAAAGTCATCTCAGGTTACTGTACTAAAACGTTCACGTACTTTCTAAGAATCAAGTTAGTAAAAGTTATCTAGCTAAGGAAGCCAGCAGGTACATCGTCACAGTCTCCCATCCTGAGCAGCACATTGGTGACAGTGGAAAGGAAAAACTCTCTTTGAGCAGAACCAGAACCAGGCTCCGGACGGGTAGCCATCTGCCTCGACCTGCTGGGGTTAGAGAGGACAGGAAAGAGACGCAGACAGATACAGAATGACTTTTCCAGGTGGAGTTTCAATGGGAAGAAAGACAAAGAAGAACAAATGTTATTGGTAGAAATAATTACAGAGTAGAGAGAGTAGAGATGGCAGCAGAGTGAAGAAATGTGGTCAGTTTGTCCTCCAGCAGTCTAAGACTTTAGCAACATAACTAATGGATATCTCAGGAAACCCAAACCAACCCTAACTATAGGATTTATCTAAAAGGAAAGTCTTAAATCTGGTCTTAAAAGTAGATAGGGTGTCAGCCTCTCGGACAGAAATTGGAAGCTGATATCACAGGAGAGGAGCCTGAAACTGAAAGCTCTGCCTCCTGTAATACTTTCAGAAACTATAGGAACCACAAGTAAACCTGCAGTCTGAGAACAAAGTGCTCTGTTAGGAACATACGGACCAATACAATCTTAAAGCATGTATTTAAAAAGTTTAGAAACTATTAAGCGTGTATAAAGAAACTGTTATTTAAACTTGTCGTAACATTATCATCTTAGGAATAAAAAGTTATGTACTTCAGCAAAGGAAAACAGTACAACTCAAGTCCTCAAAGATTAATTACAAACAAAGCTGTGAACAGCTGTCATCAGTATAGACAACCTGTTAAGTAATCATCTTAACCAGAGAGACGTGTCACTGTTATTCTGTGTGTATTATGACTTGATCCTGACCGGATCTTAGTGTTAGTCACTCACGTCCACAGAGTCTGGATAATGCAAACAGACACCAAATTAACTGTTTTCAACCTAAAGGTTTTTAACAAACACAGAAGTTATCAATGAGGAGATTGTCCTTAAAGCCACCAAAAGGCTTAAACTTATTTTTTATTTAATTGTTTTAGTTTGTTGTGATGCTGCTGAGATGCTGTTGCAACAATCACTGGTTTTATGTGGCCGTAGAATACTGACAGAAAAAGTTTTTGGGCACTTTTCTTTTTTTATTATGTGCTTCTAAAGAGTAGTAATAGTTCTCAACGATTTAAAACTTTATATATATAATTTAGAATTTCTTTTCAGTTCAGTCCTCGTAATAAACCACTTTCAGACAAGTATCTTCTTTTTGTTTGAAGTCGATGAACATAAATGACTCATGAATCTTTCAGGCAAAATGAAAAGCGACTACTCAGGCAATAAACAAAGTGTTGTGTTTACACATAACAAAACGAGCAAAGAACCATGTGTGAGTGCTATTTATTTTTTAATTTTTTTAAACTCTAGCTGTCAACATTAATAAGTCATTGTGGGATCATCTTGACAGGGAACGAAACAAAAGAGGAATTTTCTGAATGTTTTAGAAAAACGTTTCTGAAAACTGCTTAAAGAAATTCCAAGAAAGCTTGGCTCGGAGAGTTTAAAACTTAAAGTCGTTTAGGCCAGACATTGGCTTTCAAGCTTATTGGAAATCCGTCTGTTTTGACCTCATAGACTGCATTTTATTTTATCTTTGTATATATAACTAATATAAAATCATGCACGTTAGGCTGCCTTCAAGCCCAGGCCTCCCTTGATTTGCCCGCTTTAAAGGTTGATAAATAAACAAATAAAATATAAACCTGTGGAAATTTCAAGCAGTTATTGAATGGTGTGAAATAGAAGCGTGTTAGCTTTAAAAACGGAGGCTGATTTCTGGTTCATATTTTGCAGAATGACATTCCACCGATGCCCATGTGTCTGTATCTGTTATAGAGGCGAAGTGCGCGGATTTATGATCAGAATCAGTGCTCCTGTTCCTCTAAAATTGCGCCCGGTGTTGTAAACTGTTCACCAGCGGCGTGCCGTAACGTTGCGACGGTCATTTAAACTGTCCTCCTCTTAGTTTGACTTTCTAATGTAGGCAAAGCAGCTTCCGCCTCCGCGGCCCGTGGATCTGGATCGCAGGCTTTCCTGTTCAGGAATCCACATTCCCACTGCGGCTCGTTTCCAGTGTTACGCGGAGATTAGCTCCGTGTGGCAAAACGGCTCAACTGATGTCTTTCTGAAATGTTAAACGCAGACGTGTGGGGCGCCTACATGTGGAAGCAGAAACATGTTGTGTGTTTCTGCATCAAAGGGGGGCTTTGTGCAGCAGGGCCACAGATACGATGGTCGGCATTAACCTTAGTGGTTTCAGAACAAGCCTGTAAGCGTCTTAAGAAGCCAGTTACCTGATTATGAGTCCACTTCCAAGCTGTAACTGAGAGTAGGTTCTTTACCATGGGACCAAATGTACTGCATTTCCATTAGCAGCACAAAGCATCTGTCAGCTGATCAGGTATTACTGTATTTTTCTTAGGATCAGCTTTTTTGATATAAATAACAAAGTTAAACTGTGTGTTTTGCTGTCATTACATCTATTTTTATGACAACAAAAAAAATGCACAACTGTAGTTCCAGAGTTATAGTAAATACGATGAACGTTTTGCAATATGAAATTTAAACCAATGAGTAAATTTCATATTATATGTTTTGTTATATAGCTATGAGACATTGATTTTTAAAGTCGAAAACAAATGTTGCCTTGACATTTCGTCTGTGAACTTTAAGAAAAACGACATCCAAACAGCCCGATTTCACGGATTATCTCCGGCCTCTGCTCTGAAGTCCCGGCATAATTTGCGATGCAAAAAGACTTAATTGGAGCAATAAGACCGTGAACTGTGAAAAGCTGAACCCTGTTTTGTCTCCACCAACACCACCACCAGTCTGGAGCGCCAAGAGTCAGTCGCCACGACAGAGGCACGTTTGAGAATGGAGGGGGTTGAACTTAAGGAAGAGTGGCAAGACGAAGACTTTCCACGGTACGGTCAAAAACAGCCCCGGGCTCTGTATCACATGCTGGTGTTTTCAGAGGTGATGAATCCTAATTATTTCTGATGAACCATTAGGCCCCTCCCGGAGGAAGAGGAGCTTGAAGATCAGTTTTTTGCTGGAACCTCTGAAGAAGGCGACACTGGTAATCAAAACTCGACGCCACATACTGCACATTACTGCAAAGTAAAAAAAAAAACTTGTGTGTTTTCATCTTTGTCTCGCATGACTTCATGTTCGGAGTGCTGAGGGCTGCTGTTTGTTCTTGTTTGCACCTTCTGAAGTTCAGATAATACTAAGATGGGAGATCAGCCGTCTCAGTCGGATTAATCATTACTTTCAAATCTTTTTGGGGGCATTTTTGTTTCTGAGCAGGTAATAGTGCAACAAAAACACTGAAAAGGCGCTGAATGTGTAACAATTGAGGGGACTGAACCTTTAAACTTGCTAAATGTTTTTGCATGAGCAAACCATTGGGTTTTGTTTACAGCATCTTAAATTGGGGAGAAGCTAAATAAGGATGCCTTAACTACAATTATTATGACTTGAAGGAAAAATAAAAAGTAAACTCAACCTTATTCTGTTCTCTCAAAAAAAAAAAAAATAGCTCAACTAACACTTTGCTCTGTGTCGTAGGCTATGCGGTGAACCGTGACAAGAAGACTAAGAAAAAACTGGCCGCCCCGGACATCAGCCTGAGACTGGACCGAAGTGAAGGCTCTGTTCTCTCCGATGAGCTGGACGAGAGCACAGAACTGGACCTCGACGCAATAGACACGCCGTCTGACAACAGTAATGAGTTCGAGTGGGAAGGTAGGGAGTTGTTATGGAGCAAAATGAAGAATCTCTGCTGTAGCGCTAACATGGTAGCATTCGATCCCCTTTGTTTGTTTTTCTTTTTTAGTAACGCAACATATTGAAACATTACATTATAACGTGTTGAATGCTAAGAACCTTACACATTGGGCCCAGTTGTGGAGAAATGTGTGTGTAGTTTAATGGGCAGCTTGTAGAAGAAAGGCAGAATGGTCTTTTTTTTTTAACGTTGGTTCCTTACATCTACGGACGTTTTCTTTCCCTGCTTTTTACAGGTTTGCTCAGGCATCTTACTGCCTCAGCCTGCTGTTGAATACGCTTTTGTTGTTTCTGTGTTTCCTCATTGCCACCTCTTCCTCTTTTTGACTTGGAAGACATGTTTCCCTTGCCTGCCTTGAAACAGGCTGCAGGCCAGCAGCAGGTTTCTCTCTCTTCCGTGTGGTAAGGGCTCCTGGACAAGATTCATTCTTCCATTTTTTTTTTTTTTCTTTTCTTTGCCCCACAAAATACAAGTCAATCAGCCCCTGTTCTAATCATGTGTTCAGCTGTTCAAACGAATGCTTCCCCCTACCCCCTTCATGCTTCATTCCCTTTCATTTTCACTTTGCTCACGCCTTTTTTTCCTTATTTCAAATTTGCCTTCATATGACGAAAAGATGGCAGCTTGTTACCCTAAAACAGGCTTTTCTTTTAATGTTTATGCTGTTTGGTTTTTAGTCATTTAAATACTTGATATTGAAAACTAAACTCAAGCAAATACGAGAATCTGAAAACTTTATCGATCCCCGTTGAGTTGTTCTTTTTCTTGCAGTTGCTCAGCACGGTCGGGAAAAAGAGGGACAGACAACGGGGCAGCAAAACGTGGCTTCTCTTCGGTCGTGCGTTTCATTGGGGGATCTTTTAAATTTGCAAGCGTGCAGATAATTGACTAAATAACGAGGAGCTGGTATCTGAGAAGCGATGAGATTTCAATATCAGTATCTTAAAAACAAAAAAAAAAAAGTATTCCGCTATCTTGAATTTAGCATATTTTGAGATTACAGAAAAAACAATCAGACGTGTCAGTGTGATTTGCTTTTTTTCCCGTTTTGATTCTGCTTGTTGCATGCTTTTACATACATGATCATTTCAGTACTTTATTCGGCAATATGCGGCTATAAATTTGTAAAAAATTAAAAAAAAAATGCCCAGAAATCACTGGGAATCTGTTGAATGGTGTGTTGCCATTTTTAAAACGTTTACAGTATATTATGACAGAGGTCTTTTCCCACCCTCTGTAAATTGTTGCCTTCTCTTTTTGAAATAGAAGATAACAGGCAGCGTTGAAGTGAAGACGTAAAATGTGGTGTTTAATTTGAAGGGGGGGGATAAAGCATGCTCGTTGAGATACACAAAGAATAAAACCAATAAATGTTGTGCACTTGATTGAAAAGCGAAAAAGTGATCTAAAAAAAATTCTCCAACGTGTTTGATTTAAAAACTGATCAGATTTTGATCCCACCCAAGTTCTTTAGTGGCGAAGCTGTTCCCTTAAACTTCTCCCCATTTTGTTTTTGTTTTTTTATATTCCTCAGACGATCTTCCGAAGCCAAAACCCACAGAGCTGCTTCAGAAAGGCATGGAGACGGTTCACGAATATTCAGCGTCAGAGGAGCGAGAGGAGGGTCGACGATGGCGGCTGTTCCGTATTGGAGACCAGGATCACAAAGTCGACATGAAGGCCATTGAGCCCTACAAGAGAGTTATCAGTCATGGGGGTCAGTGCTGTTCATGACAGTCCACTGAGTTGGTTTTTGTTTTGTTTTTTTCATCCGGTATATTTCTCTGTTTCTTATTTTCGATTTAAAATGCCTTCATTCTTCTCCAGGTTACTATGGAGACGGTTTGAATGCCATAATTGTGTTTGCCGTGTGCTTTATGCCCGAGAGCAGTCAACCAAACTACCGATACATCATGGACAATTTATTCAAGTGAGTCTATCTGAACGATTCGAGCCCTGTGAGCGTAACATTGAAGAGCCAACGCCGATGAGGGCCTTTCCTGTTTTCAGGTACGTCATCGGCACACTGGAGCTGTTGGTCGCTGAGAATTACATGATTGTTTACTTAAACGGGGCGACTTCTCGGAAGAAGATGCCAACCGTCGGCTGGCTCAGAAAGTGCTACCAGCAGATTGATAGGAGGTGAGTCTAAAGTGTCTCAACCCTCAAAACAAGCACGGTTTACTATGAACAAATAATTCACTTTACTCTCTTCTGAGGCTAAGTTAACTGTTTTTTTTCCCTTCACATCTTTATTTTTCACAGATTACGGAAGAACTTAAAGTCGCTGATAATTGTACACCCATCCTGGTTTATCCGCACCCTCTTGGCACTGACAAAACCTTTCATAAGGTACCTGAAACGGTTAAAGCGTCGCAAGTACGATACGTGCGATAACGTCTTTTTTTTTCTTTTGGTAATAATTGGGTCTTTCTCTGTTATTTTTTTTTTTACAGCTCCAAATTTAGTCAGAAAATCAAGTACGTGTACAGCTTGACAGACCTGGCTGAGCTTGTTCCAATGGAGTACGTGTCCATACCAGATTGTATCAAACAGTGAGTATGTCAGCACATCGAGCTGAAGTCGGGGTCAAAGCTGTGTCCTCCGACTCCATTTAAATACTGGGTAAAATCAGATTATTTGTTCTTGTTGTGAAATCGCTACTTTTCACATTGTCACATGTGATTGCTGCCAATAAGATGTTTCCAATGATAGGATTTGTGATCAGTGGAGGCTTTTATTTTGTGTCTGTCAATTATTCATACTCAAGTAAAGTTAGTAGTAAAGTTGAAAAGTCCTGAAGTTGTTCCTTAGTTGACAAAGAAAATCTGTATTACCAAACTCTGTAATAGGCAAACAGTCCTTTTAAGATGAGCACAAATGCTCAAATTAGACATTTCATTTGCTTTAGTTTACTTTAGTTGCTGTAGAGTTCTTTACTCATCAAGTATCAGTGAGATTTGATTTAGCTAAATTTGTTTAAAGTACTTTTTTTTTTTTTTAAGCCAGAATGCTTTTAAGATAGAAGAAAAAAAAATCAGTCTCAGGCCTTCTGTGGCTCAACATGTCGTCACTGCCAAAACCCACCATGTCCCAGTTACGCCTCAGGAAGGAGTTTTGCTGTTTCTGATTTGTTGGCTGTGTAGTTTTTTTTTTTTTTTTTTCCTCTGCTTAAACCAGTTTTCCTGCCCTTCCCCGTCTTAAGGTTTGACGCTGAAAAAAATAGGAAAAGCCACGACAGGTATACGCACTCACACGAAGGTCCAAGCTCTGCATCTTTGCACTCCATCACAACTAACAATGAAATGATTAGGTGGCTTACAGAAATTCACCAAGTCACCTGTGAGCTTCCATATTTTGAAGCCGAGTCATTTTCTGTACCTTAACGGCCAAAAAGGAGCAATTCCAAGGAAAGTTGGCGACTTAAAATAGGTGGCTTGGTGATTGTTTAACCAACTGCATTTCTCGCCGAAGCACTGTTAATTAGAGCTTTATGTTTTGTGCGAAAACTTGAGATTTTATATTTCAGGTTGTCTGTACTCCTGGTGATGTTAGCTTGTCACCCAGCCTAGTATCAACAAGTTTAAATAGTTTAGAGGAAGCTGATTGTTGTGTAAGCTGTCGCTCTTACTGACACGTGTCCCGCAAATACAACTGCTTTAGAGTTCGATGTGCCTGATTGTGTTTGTATAGATGGAAGGAAGTAGCTTGTCTTAGTCACTGTGGTGTGTTTGTGTGTGTGTGTGTGCGTGATTGCATTGATGCACATTAACCTCGTCCTCGGTAACTGACCTTCACCGAACGCTCGGCTTGTTCACTCTCTCTCTCAGCTCTTTGCATGACTCTCTGCGCTCCCGCTCCCCCCTCCACCCACTGATATTTAGTAACTGCCAGAGAGCTCTTTGTCAGCTTCGCTCATGCACACTGAGGCACTCTGCTTTTTACTGACAAGTCAAGAATGCATATTGATAAGTTAGCTTACGCACTTCAAGGCTGATGATGATTGCAGACGACCTGTAAGGCTGCAAGAGCTGCCTTGTGAGGTTATTTCTGACGTCTGGCATATTTTCGGAACAAACTCCAGAACAGATGTCTTAAAGCTCGGCACACTCTTGACTTTTGTCAAGAAAAAGGCATTTTAGGCCTATAATTATGTTACGATTTTTCTACACAGTGTGGAGAAAGTTGCAGATAATGACAACAGATTTTACAGAGAACAGATTTGACCTGTTTGGGTTTCTTATTTTTTTGGGTTGGTAAATTGATCAAGGCGTTCACCTTTTAATGTTTTCATTGTGCACAGAAATATCCTCGCCCCAAGAGTGCGTTTAGTGGAACTGTGTGAGGACGCTGATCACATTTCAGGATGTTCGTGACCACCGTAGTAAGCCGATCCAAGTCTCACAGCTATTCCATGGCTCCTTCTCGTGTCCGCAGGATCGACCAGGATATGCACAGGAAAGTGGAGACCGTTGCCGCCGCTGTTCCGGAGTGACGCGCTCACGCCCTGCAGGACAAGGAGGCGGGAACCACGCGGAACGTTTCGAACACGCACCGCTCGTGTGTTTCTGCTCTGGTCGATGTGACAGAAACCTCTGCTGCATCAGGAAAAAAGTGCCTTTTTGAATCAATGCTGTCTGTTACATCGTCAGACTTTTTTTTTTTTTTTTTGTCGAACAGTTTAATCCTTAGCATTTTGTCCACATGCTGTCCAAAATATTTAAATTTTCTTTTCTCTTTTTTATTTTTCCTCCAGCTAATCTTGTATAAACTGTCAGACTTGGCTCATCGGTGTACCACATTTACTGCTGTATGTATACTTTATTTAACGCACTCTGTTACAAGCGGTTGACGCATGTTCTGCTTTATTGCATTTAAATATATATATTTATATACAAAAAAAAAGGCAACAAAGGAGAGAAATTAATTTATTTTTATGGTCTGATTTTTAAACTGCTTTTTAGTTCTCTGACTCACTGAGTGGCATTTTTATGGAAAGTTTTGACAGCACTTTTTTCACTGTTAACTGCTAATGTTGTCTGTTGAAATCAGGGGGAATTAAACTTGATTCGGGTTTTTTGTTTGTTTTTTGTTTTTGCCCCTCTCATAAATTTGCCCTTTTATTTTTTTTTATTTGGGGGGAGGGGTGAGCATTTGTAAAAGCAGTCTGAAACAATCAGTCAAAAATATATTTCTTGTCATTATTTTTTTTCAGTAAAGCTAAGAATCATCACTTTTGCTGTGTGTTTTTTTGACTTCTTTTAGTGGGAGAAGAAAATTATGATCACACACCAACAAGATCTTTAACCCAACACCTCAGATATTTAAGCAAAAACATGACTTTTATTAAAGGATTTGCTGCAGATCTGATAGAGATCAGTAATGTCTTCAACAGTAACATTTTCATTTAATTACCACTTTATTGAACCAAAAAATTATAGAATTTATTGAAATCATTAAGGCATATTTTAATCATGACTTAAAATAACATCTTAACACTAATAAACATCACAGGTTTTTAGAAACTAGTCTAAAAATAACAAATATTCCACACAGTATCTGAAATGTTTCAGACGTTATAAAGCCTTTTAGGTGTTATGAAGTAGGTCTGAATAAGCAGGGGCTGACAGGGGGTCGTGACCTAAGGCTCTGAAACGCAGAATTGACTCCAAACACCTGATGGGAACTTCGTCAACTTCAGGATCAAACTTATTTGCCAAGAGCTGCTGTTGTCTCAGGAGCCACAGGAGGTCACCGGCTCCATACACACACACTTCTCTCCTGTACACCCCTTTGCACGGGTAGTAGGGGGCTCCTTTCTCGACGTCACCTGCTAAAAAAACCCACTTCACCACACGGACCAGAGCTAACCTGTCTGACAGATCGTACAAGGAGTGAGCAGGCGTTGAGAAGGGAACAGAAGGGATCCTCTGCAGAGTTGCCCAGAAGTGCTCATCGGGGATGAATGTGTCTTTCTCCCACTCTATAAAATCCTGCAGGTCTTTGGCGTTGGCCTCTATCAAAGTTTTCACAAAGAGCCTCGAGACCACGAAGTAGGCACTTCCTTGGAACATGGGGACGCTGATGGGTGGGGGACTCTTCTTTTCCTTTGTCGGTGTGACAGTGTCGGTGACGTTGTGATGAAACTGCCAGCGTTTTTTCTTATGCTCCATTGTGGGCACAGATTCCAAGTTGTTTCTGCCGTTTAGGGCTTTTAGGGCCGTCACCATCTCTCTGTTTGTCTTGAGGGGAAAGTCTGTCCCACAGGTGTTAAGCAGATATTTCCACGGCACATGAGACTTCAGCAGATCCTCCATGCAGTTCAGATCTGCCTGGACTCTGGACCAAGAAGCATATAGGACATTTTCTATTTTACTGGCGATGAATATATTAGGAAAGCAGGAAACTATACCCTTCACAGCTCTCTGATATTCCGGAGGGGATTTCTGATCCACATGTACGCAGTAGATGTTCTGAGGAGCATAAATAGCTCGTAGGAGTCGCTCAAACATCTCAATCTTCTCATGGATCACCATAGAGAATGCAATAGGGAAGTTATTCTCCTCCTCACTAAGAGGCACTGTAATGTAGCTCCTGTTCCTAATGTAAGCTGCACAGTCCTCTGTAGCGTTGATGTAGAAGTCCTCAGACAAAGAAGTTTCCCTCGTGGATGCTAGAAGACCTTCCAAGTTGGTTTTCTTCCGTTCAACGTTTCCACTGATGATAGCCAAACAGCTGGGCAGATTCTCAGAGAACTGCTGTGGTAAATGGTGTTTAGAGAATAACTCTCTCCTATGGGCAGTTTTCCATAACACAGCAACAAGAATCATACCCAAGGGGATGAATAAGACAGTCTTCCGCGTCATCTTTGTCTTTAGAAAGCTTGTCCATGCCATTTTTCTTTGTTTGAAGTTGCAAGAGCTGTTGTGTCTGCAGTTCGGTGTTTGAGGGAGAAGCACCCGATCTTGTGAGTCACTTATCTGTAGAGGTGTGTCAGACTAAGCTGTGGCAGGAGGGCCTTCTGTGTGACTTCCTGTAAGCTCCTGTTGAAGCCCGAACAACTGCAGATCAAATCTGCAATGTCATATCTATCAGTGTTTTGGTTCGTTTCTCTGAGGTCAATGTCACAGCATGCAGTGTGGGTTTGATTTTGTCTTCTTGGAGTCAAAATGTCTGCTTTATTCTAAATTATGATTATCTGCAAGAACCTTGTCTGCTCAGGCTTTTGTGTGCGCGCGTGTGTGTCTAACGTCAAGAGGATGTGTAAAAGCACGAGTCTGACGCTGGGAAAGAAGCAACACAGTCCAAACTGTGTACCGAATGTTTTTAGTTTGTCTAATGATTAAAATGTGTCTCTAGTTGATTTTCTATGTCCTTTGATTATTAATGAAGTAAAAAGAAGTAAATAAATAAAAACACAATAATCTGTCTAATTTTGAATCTTTGAATTAATACAGTAAAAACAAACAAAATGATGTTATAAAAACAGAAGGCATATAAAACTGTTTGGGTTTTTTTCGTGTTGCACACATTTTTAAATATTTTGTTTATACTAACATTTTCAATAAATCATGCCGACTGTACTCACTGGCCCTTAGTCTCACAAATATCCTACTGATTGTTTAAGAATAAGTTTTAATAGAATATTTAAGCATTTACACAAATAAGGGTAGTTTTTTTCATTTCTTATCAAAACATGCCTATTCTGATTCAGATACAGGCAGTTTGTAAAATAAATCTATGCATCCCAGTATAAAAAATAAGAATAGCAAACCAAAATATTCCTCTTTTCTTCTAGATGTCAGCTAAGCTACATATTTTTTTATCAGGATCTTCCACCCACCCCTGTGTCAAGCTGCGGTTTCACCCTGCTTTAAATCTATATTCGTCCCCCTTCCCCAAAAAAGAACTTCCACCATCAGCAGCTTCGTTGACCACAGTCCAGTGGCACTTACACCGGTAATTATGAAATGCTTTGAGAAACTGGTCCAGACTTTAATTATTTCACATCTCAAACCCAGGCCTGACCATCACCAGTTTGCCTACAGAGCCAACAAGTCCACAGAGGACGCCACAGCCACATCTTTCCACTTCACTCTGTCCCACCTGGAGTTGTGAGGGAGCTACGTATGTGTAGCAGATCTTTGTGGACTTCGGCTCTGCGTTTAACGGCCTTCCATCCTGCCTAACTTGCTGGTGATACTAAACTCACAGACTTGGACGTACCCCACACCATCTGTCTCTGGATTAAAGACATCCTCACCAACCGCTCCTAGAAAGTGAGAGAAGGCCCCCCGCATTTCCTCAGCGCTGGCTACCCCCAGAGCTGTGTCCAGAACCTCCTACAGTTCTGTCTCCACATAAAGCTAGGTTGTTGGCCACCTGGAGAGAATAACCCATGAAAACAGTTGGAACTTCTGTCATATTTGTAAGTATATTTATATCCAAGTATTTTATCTGCTTAAAGTTGTGTGTGTGTGTGTGTGTGTGTGTGTGTGCGTCTAATGTTAACAGGACACGTGATAAAGCATATGTTTGGACTATGGTACCCCAAAATGTGGATCCAGATTTGAAGACTGTCTAAACCATATAAAAACAGCTTTTTTGGGGGGTGTTGTCTTATGATTTAAATAAATTCTCTAGTCAGTCTTTGAGTCATTTCTTTATTAAAGAACTTTTCTTCTAGTGAAGCTCCAGCAAAAAAAAACTAAAAAAGTTTTTATTAAATCTCCATGGAAACGTGTTTCATATAATCCAAAGAAAAAACAAAAACAAAAAACCCCCACACAAATAGGAGTTGCAGCAACATCAAAATATGAAACATGCTTTTTAAAACTGAATAAAAAAATAAAAAAAACATTTTTTTTAATTATGTTGAAAAAATAACTATATATATTTTTTCAATGAAATAATTATGGAACAATATTTAAATATTAAAAAAAAAACATTGTCAAAATAATAGTGGGTTGCACCTCCTCCCCCAACATGAACCCATTCCACCAAATACAACACCTATTTTTCATTAAGACATGGTTGAACCAAAAGTTTAAAGTTATTTTAATACAGTTTTAAACAAGACTTAAAGAAACAACTTAAGACAAATAAAACACAAAGTTTTAGACGTTGAAACCACATAATCATCAAAAGTACATTTGAGAGAAGTTTTCAAGCATTTTGGTGTTAAAGTAATAGGTCTGAATATTCCTGGGCTGACAGGGGGTCATGACCTAAAGCTTTAAAATGCAGAACTGACTCCAAACACCTGAGAGCAACGTCATCCACTTCAGGATCAAACTTATTTGCAAAAAGGTGATGTTGACTCAGGAGCCACAAGAGGTCACCAGCTCCATACACACAGATGGCTCTTCTGTACGCCCCTCTGCACGGCTGGTAGGGGGCTCCTTTCCTAACATCACCTGCTAAATATGACCACTTCACCACACGGACGAGAGCTAGCATGTCTGACACATCATGCTTAACGTTAGCAGACACTGATTTAGGAACAGAAGGCATTCTCTGTAGAGTTGCCCAGAAGTGCTCATCTGGGCTGTATGTGTCTTTCTCCCACTCCATGAAATCCTGCACCTCTCTGTCCTCCATCACATGTTTCACAAAGGCCCTTGAAACCACGAAGTAGGCACTTCCTTGGAACATGGGGCTGCTGATGGGTGGAGGACTCTTCTTAACCTTTGTCCGAGTGACAATGTTGGTGACGTTGTGATGAAACTGCCAGCGTAGTTTCTTGTAGGAATTGGTGGCTTCAGTTTCCAGGCTGTTTCTGCCGTTTAGGGCTTTTAGGGCCGTCACCATCTCTCTGTTTGTCTTGATGGGAAAGTCTGTCCCACAGGTGTTAAGCAGATATTTCCACGGCACATGAGACTTCAGCAGGTCCTCCATACAGTTCAGATCTGCCTGGACTCTGGACCAAGACGCATAAACGACACGTTCTGTTTTACTGGCGATGAATACATTAGGAAAGCAGGAAACTATACCCTTTACAGCTCTCTGATATTCCAAAGGAGATTTCTGATCCACATGTACGCAGTAGATGTTCTGAGGAGCATAAATAGCTCGTAGGAGTCGCTCAAACATCTCAATCTTCTCATGGATCACCATAGAGAATGCAATAGGGAAGTTATTCTCCTCCTCACTAAGAGGCACTGTAATGTAGCTCTTCTTTTCAATGTAAGCTGCACAGTCCTTTGTTGCACTGATGTAGAAGTCCTCAGACAAAGAAGGTCGCCTCCTCTTGGATGTTAGAATAGCTTCCAAGTTGGTTTCCTTCCCTTCTATGTTTCCACTGATGAGAGCTAAACAGCCGGGCAGATCTTCAGAGAACTGCTGTGGTATATGATGCTCAGAGAAAGACTCTCTCCTAAGGGCAGTTTTCCAAACAACAGCAGAAAGAATCATACCCAAAAGGATGATTAAAAAAGTCCTCCACTGCATCTTTCGCTTCAGAAATTTTGAACACGCCATTTTTCCTTGTTTGAAATTGCAAGAGCTGCTGTGTCTATAGTTTAAAGTTTGAGGGAGAGGCTGCAGCACTTGATCTTAATAAGAAAAGTAAAATCGCTCATTTTTAGAGGTGTGTCAAACTAAGCTGTGACAGGAGCATCTTCTCTGTAACTTCCTGTAAGATCTTATAGAAGCGTGATTAAGTGCAGATCAAATCTGCAATGTCATATCTATCAGTGTTTTGGTTCGTTTCTCTGAGGTCAGTGTCACAGCATGCAGTGTGGGTATGGTTAGACCTTGTTGTAGTCAGAATGTCTGCTGTTTTCTAAAGTATGATTATCTGCAAGGACTTTGTCCAGACTGTAAGACTGTCTGAACTGTAAAATAATTTTTTTTTTGTTTTTTCAATGTCCTCTGTTTAGTAATAAACTAAGGGAATCAAACAAGAAAAACACAACAATCTGACTTATCCTGGATGTTTTGTTTGACTTTATTTAAATCCAGTATAAATAGAAGTTGTTAAGAAAAGAGAAGGCATGTAAAACTGTAATTTTTCATGCTGTGGCATTAATCATAAAATATATATATATATTTTTATGAATATGTATAATAAAGTGTGCAGACTATACTGACTCATCCTTAGTTTCACAAAAGCCAATTGTTTAATAAGTTTCAAAAGAATACACAAACATTTACACAAGGGTAGTTCTACAATCACTGCTCAAACATTTACCACACAGAAGCAGTCATTTCTATCTCACTTGTCAAATTATGCCTTATGTGCACCATCTAACTATGTGAAAGATACAGATACAAGCACTTTGTAGAAGAAAAATAAGCATCTGAATTAAGAAATAGGAATAGGAAAGCAAAACATTTCTCTTGTCTTCTAAAAATCACTGAAGCTTTATTTTCAGTCAGTCTTTATACTGAGTGTAAATAGATTTTATTACAGTACACACTGTTATAATTTTAATTAAGACTGATTAAGACAAATTTTCATCCATGTTTTGGTCAGCATCTGTGTCCTGTTGATGGATGAAGCTGTCCAGTCGGTACACTCCAGGTGGGGTTTCAGCAGGTTCATAGCCTCACCTCCCCACTCACATTCAGCAGAAGTTTTCACTGATTTAAAGCATTGTCATGTATTGTAGTACCAGACCAAATGTGCCTGCATTCTCTTTTTACTGGGACTTGAAGCCTGCAGGAGCATCGACATGTATTCAAATACGAGACCAAGTGCCCTGCTTACTCTTGTTGTTGAGAATTGAAGCCGGCAGGAACCAGTTTACAAAAGCTGCTGGGAAGCCTTTTTTGAACCAGAGTCTGTGCGCAAGGAATGTGGGTCTTTATGTCCTGCCTATTTCCCTGCAAAAAAGCGTGGTGTCGCATGACCTTTCTTTAAAGCACGAAATGACTCATTATTATTTACCTTCTTTGAAAAATTAATTTTTGAACATACAGCAATAAGAACTATGTAAATCAACAAGAGTCAACACCCCAAAACAAGCAGAAGTTGCAATGACGTCTAATTAAATATCACCAGCAATATTTTAGGACCAAATAACCAGGTAAAAGAAATATATATTTATATAAAAATAACTGTGAAAACTGTTTTAGGAATGTATAAATGCAGAACAAAGTCAAAATAAATGTGTGGTCTGCAGCCCAGCCCCCTCAAGGTGTGCACCCCCACAGCTTTAGAGCCACTGATATAATCAGACACCTCAAATATTTAGCTAGAAATGTGACATTTTAATCTTAAACATTTGCTCCAGGTCTCTTAGGCTGCAGTACTGTCAAATACAGTAACAAGTGCTTTCACTACCACTTAATTGCACCAAAGATAAATAACAAAAGTACAGATTTTAGTCACATTATTTTAAATACGACTTATGCAAAAGTAAACATAGAAGTTAATTAGCAATAGACTGACAATGGCAACAGCATGATCTACAAAGTTATTTTAGGACATTTTAGAAGTTTTAAAGCATTTTAGGTGTTAAGGAAATAAAACTGAATATTCCTGGGCTAACAGCGGGTCATGACCTAAAGCTTTAAAATGCAGAACTGACTCCAAACACCTGAGAGCAACGTCATCCACTTCAGGATCAAACTTATTTGCAAAAAGGTGATGTTGACTCAGGAGCCACAAGAGGTCACCAGCTCCATACACACAGATGGCTCTTCTGTACGCCCCTCTGCACGGCTGGTAGGGGGCTCCTTTCCTAACATCACCTGCTAAATATGACCACTTCACCACACGGACGAGAGCTAGCATGTCTGACACATCATGCTTAACGTTAGCAGACACTGATTTAGGAACAGAAGGCATTCTCTGTAGAGTTGCCCAGAAGTGCTCATCTGGGCTGTATGTGTCTTTCTCCCACTCCATGAAATCCTGCACCTCTCTGTCCTCCATCACATGTTTCACAAAGGCCCTTGAAACCACGAAGTAGGCACTTCCTTGGAACATGGGGCTGCTGATGGGTGGAGGACTCTTCTTAACCTTTGTCCGAGTGACAATGTTGGTGACGTTGTGATGAAACTGCCAGCGTAGTTTCTTGTAGGAATTGGTGGCTTCAGTTTCCAGGCTGTTTCTGCCGTTTAGGGCTTTTAGGGCCGTCACCATCTCTCTGTTTGTCTTGATGGGAAAGTCTGTCCCACAGGTGTTAAGCAGATATTTCCACGGCACATGAGACTTCAGCAGGTCCTCCATACAGTTCAGATCTGCCTGGACTCTGGACCAAGACGCATAAACGACACGTTCTGTTTTACTGGCGATGAATACATTAGGAAAGCAGGAAACTATACCCTTTACAGCTCTCTGATATTCCAAAGGAGATTTCTGATCCACATGTACGCAGTAGATGTTCTGAGGAGCATAAATAGCTCGTAGGAGTCGCTCAAACATCTCAATCTTCTCATGGATCACCATAGAGAATGCAATAGGGAAGTTATTCTCCTCCTCACTAAGAGGCACTGTAATGTAGCTCTTCTTTTCAATGTAAGCTGCACAGTCCTTTGTTGCGTTGATGTAGAAGTCCTCAGACAAAGAAGGTCGCCTCCTCTTGGATGTTAGAATAGCTTCCAAGTCAGTTTCCTTCCCTTCTATGTTTCCACTGATGAGAGCTAAACAACCAGGCAGATCCTCAGAGAACTGCTGTGGTATATGATGCTCAGAGAATAAATCTCTCCTAAAGTTAGTTTTCCAAACAACAGCAACAAGAAACATACTAAAGATGATGACTAAGAAAGTCCTCAACATCTTTCTCATCAGAAAGTTTAAGTGATCCATTTTCTTTGCTTGAAGTTGCAAGACCTGCTGTATCTGCAGTTTAATGTTTGAGAGAGAGGCTGCAGCACTTGATCCTATTAAGAAAAGTGAATCACTTATCTGTAGAGGTGTGTCAAACTAAGCTGTAACAGGAGGGTCTTCTGTGTGACTTCCTGTAAGATCTGTCTAAGTCCGGATTCTTTTTGTTTACTTTGATCAAACATAGTATAAATAGACTTTTGAACTATTGAATTATTCTTCACATTCAGATCCTCAATCAAAACACATCTGTTTACACTAACTTGTTTCCTTATCAAAGTTAAAATAATTTTTTTCTAATTTTAATTTTTCTGTCCTATCTGCTTTTTTTTTTTTTTTTTTTTTTGACTGAATAGAGTCAAAACCTGAAAGAAAAATTGTCTGAGATGCATTATTTGTTTATTTATNTGATGTAGAAGTCCTCAGACAAAGAAGGTCGCCTCCTCTTGGATGTTAGAATAGCTTCCAAGTCAGTTTCCTTCCCTTTTATATTTCCACTGATGAGAGCTAAACAGCCGGATAAATCTTCAGAGAACTGCTGTGGTATATGATGCTCAGAGAAAGACTCTCTCCTAAAGGCAGTTTTCCAAACAACAGCAACAAGAAACATACCAAAGATGATGACTAAGAAAGTCCTGAACATCTTTCTTATCAGAACGCTTTTCCATGCCATTTTCCCTTGCCTGAAGTTGCAAGAGCTGCTGTATCTACTGTTTAATGTTTGCGGGAGAGGCTGCAGCACTTGAACTTATTAAGAAAAGAAAATCACTTATTTGTAGAGGTGTGTCAAACTGAGCGGTGACAGAAGCATCTTCTGTGTGACTTCCTGTAAGATCAGACTTAACCCGGATCCCTTTTTTTCCCCCTTTAAACAAATACAGCACGAATACATTTCTTAATTGCTGAATTTTTCTTTGTATTCATATCCTCGATCAAGACACATCTGTTTAGACAAGCCTATCTTGCCTAATTTGTTTCCTTATCTAAGATACCATAGTTTTTAAATTTTATTTTAATTTCTCTGTTTTATCTGTTCATTTGCCTGTTTTACCTGTGTTTATTTTGCCAGACTTTTCTTTTAATTATGAACTAACTAATCATATCTCATGTTATTCGAAAAATAAATATTTGAACAAACATCAGCAAGATAACAACTACGTGAATCAAAAGGAGTCAAAACCTGAAAGAAAAATTGTCTGTGATGCATTATTTATTTATTTATTTTTGCTTTTTCAAAACAGCAATGTCCTATTGGTTCACTCAGAGCGAACAGGATTTACAGTGAAGCATGGACAAGGATCATCCTGTGGGGACACTGTACCCCCACTGGCTCAAGCTGTGGCTCCAGCTGTGGCTCCAGCTGTGGCTCCGGCGTCAACTTCCGAGATGTATGTCAACACCCTTGAGAAGGACCTGGTTTACAGGACTTGCTTATTGTAATGTTTAGAACCAGAATCTGCACACTAGGGATGTGGGACTTTACGTCCTGTCTACTTCCCTGTACACAATCATTGTGTCACATGACCTTTTTAATAAACATCCCAGGCCCTTCAAATCAAACTGACCTGAAGTTACAAAGGCTTCTGTACCTCTCATTATCTCTCTCTCTCTCAAGGGCTTCAGGAGGTTTAAGCATAAAATACCTCATTATATAACTTCTGCGAAAAATGAGTCTTTGAACATACACCAATAGGAATTATGTGAATCAACAAGAGTCAACACTTGAAAAACATTATCTACTGTTTTTTTATTATCATTTTTTTACAAGGGCAAAGTCTCACTTGTTAACGTAGATTGGCAGAACTTAAAATGTGTCCCGGGACCATTCTACAGGGTTGCTGTTTTTTTTCCAGCATCAGCTCCTGTATGGTGTCCACTGAGTGGTTTAAAGAAAACATGGAACCTACAAGGTGTCTACATCGTCAGTACATGTTGATGGTTTAAAGGTGATACTTCTTGCAGCCGAGCAAAAGCTCTTCTTTCTTGAAAGAGAGTGAAAACTTCTCCCTATCCAGATGTCATCACTTCAGTCCAGGTGATGATTCAGGTTAACAGTAGGAAGTGGATCCACACCCTCCCTGTGGTTCATCTAATAGTCACTGAAATGCAGTTTGTGGAAAACCCCAAAACAAGCAGACTTTGCAATAATGTCTAATGAGATACCACCAGCAACATTTTAGGACCAAATAAACAGGTAAAAATATACAATTTTATATAAAATAACTGAAAACTATTTTTAGGAATGTATAAATGCAAAATAATGTAAAATCAATATTGGGACGTGGACCCCCATCCCCCTCAATGTGTGCACCCCCACAGTCTGAGAGCCACTGATATAACCAAACACCTTATATGTTTAGGCAGAAATGTGACATTTTAGTCATAAAGATTTTCTTCAGGCCTTGTAGGTTTTAGTACTGTCAAATATGGTAACAAGTACCTTTTATTACCACTTAAATGCAACAAAAAGAAAAGGTTTTTGTCACATTATTTCAAATATGACTTTAGTATGGAGAGAAAATGGTTCCAAATTACCTGTGTGTGTGTAAAAGGATTTGTGCGTGTGTAAAAATATTTGTGCGTGTGTAAAAGGATTTGTGTGTGTATGTGTGTGAGAGAGTGAAATAAATTTGAATGAACAATCAAACTTGCTTGTTTTATAAAAATATGAAATGTATTGAAATATACATTTATACTATATGGCCTTCAGGTTTCTGTGTTCCTAAAATATTAACTTTAGTTTTACAGATGAATCATAGACATTTCTGTTAACATGTACAGTAAAAAATCACCTCCTCTTTGGAGATGAGATGGGAAGCTGAAGACAGANAAGCATAAAATACCTCATTATATAACTTCTGCGAAAAATGAGTCTTTGAACATACACCAATAGGAATTATGTGAATCAACAAGAGTCAACACTTGAAAAACATTATCTACTGTGTTTTTATTATCATTTTTTTACAAGGGCAAAGTCTCACTTGTTAACGTAGATTGGCAGAACTTAAAATGTGTCCCGGGACCATTCTACGGGGTTGCTGTTTTTTTTCCAGCATCAGCTCCTGTATGGTGTCCACTGAGTGGTTTAAAGAAAACATGGAACCTACAAGGTGTCTGCAGCTTCAGTACATGTTGATGGTTTAAAGGTGATACTTCCTGCAGCCGAGCAAAATCTTTTCTTTCTTGAAAGAGAGTGAAAACTCCTCCCTATCCAGATGTCATCACTTCAGTCCAGGTGATGATTCAGGTTAACAGTAGGAAGTGGATCCACACCCTCCCTGTGGTTCATCTAATAGTCACTGAAATGCAGTTTGTGGAAAACCCCCAAACAAGCAGAATTTGCAATAACGCCTTATTATATACTACCAGCAACATTTTAGGACCAAATAAACAGTTAAACAATAAAATATTTATATGAAATAACTGAAATTTTTTTTTAGGAATGTATAAATGTATAACAATGTAAAATAAATATTGGGACGGGCACCCCGTCCTCATTAATGTGTGCACCCCCACAGTCTGAGAACCACTGATGTAACCAAACACTTCAGATATTTAGACAGAAATTTGACATTTCAATCTTAAAGATTTGCAGTACTGTCAAATACAGTAACAACTACCTCTCACAACCATTTTTTGCAACAACAAACAAAGAAAAAAACACAGATTTTAGTTGCATCATTTTAAATATGACCTAGGCAAAAATAAACATAAGTTTTTAGAAGTTAATTAGCAATAATCTGACAATGGCAACCACATAATCTACACAGTATTTTTGAGAAAGTTTTAAAAGCATTTTGCTGTTAAAGAAATAGGTATAAATATTCCTGGGCTGACAGGGGGTCATGACCTAAAGCTCTGAAACGCAGAACTGACTCCAAACACCTGATAGCAACATCATCAACTGCAGGATCAAACTTATTTGCAAAGAGTTGGTGTTGTCTCAAGATCCACAAGAGGTCACCAGCTCCATACACACAGATGGCTCTTCTGTACGCCCCTCTGCACGGCTGGTAGGGGGCTCCTTTCCTAACATCACCTGCTAAATACAACCACTTCACCACACGGACAAGAGCTAGCATATCTGACACATCATGCTTAACGTTAGCAGACACTGATTTAGGAACAGAAGGCATCCTCTGTAGAGTTGCCCAGAAGTGCTCATCTGGGCTGTATGTGTCTTTCTCCCACTCCATGAAATCCTGCACCTCTCTGTCCTTCATCACATGTTTCACAAAGGCCCTTGAAACCACGAAGTAGGCACTTCCTTGGAACATGGGGCTGCTGATGGGTGGAGGACTCTTCTTAACCTTTGTCCGAGTGACAATGTTGGTGACGTTGTGATGAAACTGCCAGCGTAGTTTCTTGTAGGAATTGGTGGCTTCAGTTTCCAGGCTGTTTCTGCCGTTTAGGGCTTTTAGGGCCGTCACCATCTCTCTGTTTGTCTTGATGGGAAAGTCTGTCCCACAGGTGTTAAGCAGATATTTCCACGGCACATGAGACTTCAGCAGGTCTTCCATACAGTTCAGATCTGCCTGGACTCTGGACCAAGAAGTATATACAACATGTTCTGTTTTACTGGCGATGAATACATTAGGAAAGCAGGAAACTATACCCTTCACAGCCCTCTGATATTGCGGAGGGGATTTCTGATCCACATGTACGCAGTAGATGTTCTGAGGAGCATAAATAGCTCGTAGGAGTCGCTCAAACATCTCAATCTTCTCATGGATCACCATAGAGAATGCAATAGGGAAGTTATTCTCCTCCTCACTAAGAGGCACTGTAATGTAGCTCTTCTTTTCAATGTAAGCTGCACAGTCCTTTGTTGCGTTGATGTAGAAGTCCTCAGACAAAGAAGGTCGCCTCCTCTTGGATGCTAGAATAGCTTCCACATTAGTTTTCTTCCCTTCTACGTTTCCATTGATGATAGCTAGACAGGCGGGTAGATCCTCAGAGAACTGCTGTGGTATATGTTGTTTAGAGAAATACTCTCTTCTAAGGGCAGTTTTCCCCAAAACAGCAAGAAGAAACATACCCAAAAAGATGAGTAAGATAGTCCTCCACTGTTTTTTTTTTCTTCTCATAAAGCTTGTCCATGCCATTTTCCCTTGCTTGAAGTTGCAAGAGCTGCCGTATTTACAGTTTAATATTTCTGAGAGAGGTTGCTGCACTTATTATCATTGTATTTTTTTCTTATCTTATCAAGACATCTGAACCTGTGTACCTTCCTGTAAGCTTTTTTTTTTCTTTTATATTGGTCATAAACTTCCAATAAAACCAGCCTTGAGGGAGCACAAGCCAGTCTATCTCTCATGTCGATTCATGCCCAGGTAAATGGCGAGGGTTGTGTCAGGAAGGGTTTCCAGCCTGAAACTCTTTGGCCAAAACTAACATGCGAGTTCATCCAAGCGACACCATACCGGATCGGTCGAAGCCCAGGAAAACAACGACCGCCACCAGTGCTGTTGATAAACAGGGTGCCTGCAGAAATTGTGCTACTGTTAGTCGAAGACCACAAGGAGTGAAACGTGCCTCCTTGACAGGCAAGGGTAGAGAGCTGGCTGACATGATGCAGAGAAGGAAGGTAGATGTATTATGTGTGCAAGAGACCAAGTGGAAGGGCAGCTGGGCTCGCAGCATTGGGGCAGGGTTTAAGCTGTTTCACCATGGTGTGGATAGGTAGAGAAATGGAGTAGTAGTAGTCTTAAAGGAGGAGTTAGCAAGGAATATAGTTGAGGTGAAAAGAGTGTCAGATAGGTTGATGTGTCTGAAGGTAGAAGTAGAAAGTCTGATGCTGAATGTTGTCAGTGGTTATGCTCCACAGGTTGGATGTGATGTAGAAGAGACAGAGAAATCCCGGAAGGATCTCAATGAAGTGATAGAGAGTATTCCTAGGGAAGAGAAAGTGGTGATCAGAGCAGATCTGAATAGACATGTTGGTGAAGGAAACAGAGGAGATAAGGAGGTGATGGGCAGGTTTGATGTAAAGGAAAGGAACCAGGAAGGACAGATGGTGGATTTCGCCAAGAGGATAGAAATGGCTGTAGTCAACACCTACGTTCAAAGGAGGGAGGAACACAGAGTGACCTATAAGAGTGGAGGCAGGAGGACGCAGGTAGACTACATTCTGTGTAGAAGAGGTAACCTGAGGGAGATTGTGGACTGTAAGGATGTGGCAGGGGAGAGCGTTGCCAGACAGCATCAAATGGTGGTTTGTAAGATGAGTGTTGTGGTGAAGATGAGGAAAAGAGTAAAGGCAGAGAAGAGGGCCAAATAATGGAAGTTGAGGAAGAATGTTGTGAGGTTTTCAGAAAGGAAATGTTAAAGGCTCTGGCTGGTAAGAAAGTGTTTCCTCATGACTGGGCTACCACAGCAACAGTGATTAGAGAGACAGGTAGGAAGGTATTTGGTGTGTCATCTGGACACTGTGCAGATCTGTGCAGAGGAGGGACAGTGGGTATACTGGTAGAAGGATGTTAGAGATGCAGCTGCCAGGAAAAAGACAAAGAGGAGACATATGGATGCAGTTAGAGAGGACATGGAGGGAGTTGGAGTGAGGAATGAGGACACAGACAGAGTTAGATGGAGGAGGATGACTCTCTGTAGAGACCCCTGAAAAGGGAACAGCTAAAAAAAAAAAGGTTAAAGACTTCTGAACTAATGAATCTTTTTTACATTTTAAAACCTCAATCAGAACATCTGTTTAGACTAGTCTATCTCACCTAAGTCTTTTCCCTTTCAAAGATAACTTTTTTCACAATCTTCTCTGTCTTTTTTGTCTATTTTACCTGTGATTTTTGCCTGTTTTTTATGTAAGGTGTCTTTGACTGTTTTAAAGGCCCCCATAAATATTTTTTTATTGTTAATATTATTATCAATAATAACAAATATAAGAACATATTAAGAAAGAAGACATTTAAAGCTGTATTTTTTTCTTGGTGCAGCATGATTTTCAAAAGATTTTATTTATATGATTATTCACAATAAATCATGCAGACTTCTGACCAGTTCCTAATTTAACACAAAGCAACTGTGTACTAATATGTTTTTTAAAAGAATATACAGACATTTACACACTTATAAGTAGTTTTTCAGTCATTGTTCACACTTTTATCAAGTCATTCACCACTCACTTTTCTAAACACGTCATCGTCGCTCACACCTTTATTTATTGTGTTTTACACAAATGGGCTCACACTTTTTTTTCCTAACAGGGACAGTCACTTCTCAGTCACTTATCTAAACAGATCTGTTATTGCTTACACCTTGAACTAATAGTGTGTATTTGACTTATACAGGCACTTTGGAGAATAAAAATATACATCGCAATCTAAAAAATAAGAATACCGAAGCAGAATCTTATGACTTGTTCTTCTAAACATCACCTAAGCTACATTTTCTGACAGTCTTCATATTATACATAAATACTTATTGTTGATGTGAATCCACCTAAGACTGATTGAGACATGTGTTTTCATCCACGTTTTGGTCTGCATCTGTGTCCTGCTCGTGGATGAAGCTGTAGCGTCGGTATACTGAGCCCCCCCTGGAGGTGTACACCACATCGACTTCATCCCCGCTGTCCGGCTCGGGCACGCCGTGGGGCATGTTGATGCTGCCGCTGCCGCTGCCGCTGCCGCTCAGTCTCTCGTAGCTCTGGTTCCAGCAGAGCCTCCTCCTGGCGTGGGCTTTGATCAAGGCGAACACAGCCAGGCCCAGCCCCGCCGCCAGCAGCAGGGCGATGGGCAAGGCAGCTGAGGTGTGCGTCAACGCTCTGGAGGACACGCTCATATCTGCCTCCTCGTCATCTCTGGACCTGGGTTGTGGTGTCTCCACACACAGTGCTAAAATCACAACACATGGCTTTAGTAGATACTTCCATCTGAAACAATCCTGAGTTTCTTTTGAAATGCAGTGTCCGTACCTGAGCGTCTGTCACAAACACAGCAGTCGGTGGAATTCCCTTCATTCTGACAGCAGCGGGCGCAACGGTTCTCAACAGCACGGAGAGCAAAATCTCGGTGACAAAGCAGACACTGGTCAGGTCTGGGGCCGGTGCAGTGCCTGCAGGAGCTGTCACAGGGCTCACAGGCTTCCTGCAAATCAACAGAGGCACACATGGTTACACTGTAAACACAGAAGGGAGCAGAGTGTTTCATTAACTGCCTGTCACTAATTTAGACCTGAAACGATCTTCAAAGTAACATTTGGTAAATCCTCAAATGACTTTGAATATATTTTTTTTTATTTCACTCAATAAGAATCAAACAATGACTGTAAGTAAGTAAGTTCTTTCAGCTGCTCCCTACATCAGGGGTTGCCACAGCGATTTGGCAATTGTTTAACGCCGGATGCCCTTCCTGCCACAACCTGGGCTTGAACCTTCAACCTCAGGATTACAAATCTGCGGCACTGACTTTATTCAGTTAAAAAAAAAACACAACTACAAAACTATATACAATAAGTAGTCTCAGTCTGTAAGATTCGTATTCAAGATTACCGTAACAGATTTTAAGTATATGGACAATTATGATAATTGATAGTTTTAGCATAGCTGAGGCTCAGGTCAGTCAGTTTTAAACTTCACGGTCAACATGACGAAGGATGCTCGTGCAAGAGACTGAACACAACATTGCCCACCAACGTGTTCCCCACACAAAAGTCATTTTGAATAAAAGTGTCTCTTCTAAACAAACCTATTGTCTTGTACTGCCCATCAAAATGTGTTTTAAAGTTCTCTAACATTCTGTAACATTCTGCAAAATATTTAATAGAAAGTTAAATGCTGATTTGGGCTTATGCAGAACTGTGTGTGTCTGAGGAAGACTTCAGGTATAACACAAGGTTTTTCTCTAAACAATTGTTTTTTGTTTCCTTGAATCAACTGAATCGCTCTCCTCCAGTCACCTGAGAGAAATGTCACTCCTCTTCAGTCAGCGAAGTTTTTAGTGCTAGGGAATATTCTTTATATGCATTATGAATAGCTGACTGTAGACAAAGTCCTTACACAACATTAAAAAGGATTTTTTTTTTGTATTTTTTGATCAATCTTAAAAGAATAAAATGTATAGGAAAAAAACTTTTTTCTAAAACATAAAAATTTGAACTTCTATAAATTTACTCAAACAAACAGAGCGGTTTTATTTTTAGATTTTATTATATGCTGTTTAGACGAGGCCTGTGATGGACTTGGTATTTATTTCAATTCCAGAATCTATTGACCCTTTTCCTCATATATGATAAACAATGATACTGCCGCCACCATGTTTCATAGATAGTAAGAGTTTCCTTCAGTGGAACAGAGTTGTCATTTAATGTTTTATTTACCAAAACTATTGCAGTTTATGCAAAATATTCTTCCCTGCAGTTTTCTGTCCTGAGTGTTTGAATTTTAGGTAGTTTTGGATGTCCACTTCCAGCAACTGACTGATAACACCTGACCTACAGTTTCACATATAACTGAAGTTAACATATTTTTGCTCCTCCCAGATAGTAAAATTGATCAATTTTCTTAATGACCAAATGACAAAGTGTTTGTTTTCTCACGTATTTACATCAATTTTTGTCTCATCTAAATACTAGGGGCATTTTGAAGGACCAGAAAACTCCAAAGGGTTTACATTATGAATCATGGCACACCTCTTGAGAAAAGTATCGCCCCTCCTCACATCGTGGATAGCAGACGTTATCTCTGAGTGTGCTGCCCCAGTCGCACGTCACACATCCTTGAGGAGAAGAGTCTGTAAACACAGATAAATACACACGAACTTGTCCAAAACTCCAAACTGAATGTCAAATATTGACACTCGAACAGTAGAGCCTACGATTGATGAGATATCATTCCTTTACGTGTACCTGTGCAGGTCTGACAGCTGGTATGGCACTGTTTGCACACTTCGTCCACCTGATAGAAGTGGTGTGGGCAGCGCTCAACGCACAGCTTGGTGCCTTGCAGCTCCAGGAGAGGAGGCAGACAGGCTCTGCAGAACTCCGGCCCCGGCCCCGTACACACCTCACAGGACACGTCACATTTCTTACACTGAAAGCCCTCTTTATAATACCTGAGGAAACAAGCCGAACGATCAATATCAGCAAGAATGTAATTCTTATGATCACTACTTTATGTCACACACAATACATAAATGAGAATCACAGTTTTAAACAAGCTGGAACTTTTGGATCCAAAACAAATGCTGTCAATGCAGAGTAAAAGTCTGTACCCCGTGGGACAGTGGATGACACAGAGCTGAAAGAGTCGCAGGTATCCTGGGGAACAGGACAGGCAGTCTCGAGGAGACGGCCCGGTGCAAGTGGAACAGACGCGGTCACAGGGCGAACAGAATCCCAGCTGCTGTCTGTCGGCTTCCTGCCTGGTGGTGTATGTGCCAGCAGGACATTCACTCACACAGGAGCTGTCTGGGAGAGAGCCCACAGATAAATACATTAAATTCCTTCTCAGCTCACACGTTTGCTTGGGTCAAGTTGTTCTTGTCTCTTTATCAGTGCTTGGCTTGTTCCCTGTGCATTTACCTTGTTTAAACACTCTTCAACCCTTTATACCACAGATTTTTTTCTTTCCAAATAAATCATGTCAACACGTCTAAGGTTTGCCAAGTTGCACCTGAGCAAACCACAAGCTTTCTAAAACAATGTC
The DNA here is from genome assembly GCF_001649575.2 of Kryptolebias marmoratus. NCBI lineage: Eukaryota > Metazoa > Chordata > Actinopteri > Cyprinodontiformes > Rivulidae > Kryptolebias > Kryptolebias marmoratus. The sequence goes on along the minus strand of NC_051440.1, from coordinate 14,105,698 downwards.
CTTTGGGCAAACAAAGCCAAAGTGGAGATATTTGGCCATAATACACAAAGCACAAAGCACAGCATGTGAGCACAAGCTCGACATTAACTGTAAGACACAGTGGCGGAGAGGTAATGATTGGGGCTTGTTCTGTAACCACAAGACCCGAGCACCATGAGTCGACCATGACTTCCTCTGTAAACTATTCTCGAGTCAAATGTGATGCCATCTGTTTCAACAACTGCAGCTTAGCACTTTAAAGATAAATGATCACGAGCACAGCAGAAAATTGACAACAAAATGGCTGAAAAATTAAAAAAACAAGGCATTTAGTATAGATATTTAGTTATAAGTTTAGCATATTTGCATTGTTCTAAGACACTGTATGGACAAATGTTTTAAATTAAATCGTTCTACCTAAAACCACAACGTTTCAAGAAACAGGACTGTTTTTTCTTTCACAAAAAAATACATAAACACCAAACATTAATCACTTCAAAAGGTAAGGACAAATGTGAGCAAGATAAATTGGTGACAAACAATAAAAAAGTCCTTCAAATAACCACCTGTGTGTTCATTTCTGTGGATGTGCCCGAACATTTACTCACTGTGAAGGTATCTGGGGACAGTGCAGGTCAGACAGTCATCGTTGTCTGGCCCATTACAGGAGTGACAGTACTGGTGACAGCCCACGCAGGTGAACCGGTCATCGTGTAAGAAGGTTCTCAGGGGGCAGGCCGCGTCACCCGTCACGCCGCACAGTAACGTGTTCGGATCCAGCACAAGCCCCTTCTCACACTGGGTGCACTGGTTTGCATCGGGGCCGGTGCAGCTCAGACAAGTCTGGTGGCACTCTGCAGGAAATCAAACGTTATTATATAATTAGCTTTCTCCATAGGGTGGCTCAGCCTTAGAGAGCAGCTGCTCCTCCGCACTGAAAGGAGTGAGCTGAGGCAGTCCGGGCATCTGATTAATCCGCCTCCTGCGTGCCTTCCTCTGGAGGTTTTCTTGGCACATCCCAGTATGAGGAGACACAGATCTCACCAGAGGGATTATGTATCACCTCAGCCTGGGAACCCCTTGGGATCCTCCAGGAGGAGCTGAGGAGTGTCGCAGGGTAGAGGAAAGTTTGGGTTTCCCTCCTAGATTTGTTTTCTCCACAACCCGACCACAGATAAGTAGCACATGTTCTAGAATTTATCATTATCCATGCAAACAATCTTGTCCAAAAATGACCTTTTTTGTGTGTTATAAAATGCCGTAAAATCCGAACATAGCTTTATTGTGTGTGTTCTTATTTTTCAAACATTTAAAAAAGTAAACTATGACTTTAGAGGCTCACCTTGACACTCCATAGCTGCAGTCTCATAGTAAGTACCAGTAGGGCAATCCCTGAGGCATGAACCTTTATAGAGCTTGAGACTGGAGGTCGAGCAGGTCTCACAATCATCTGCCAGAGGCCCCAGACAGTTGCCACAGGTCGGGTGGCACTGACCACAGAGACCGTCCTTCATGTCCTCATAATAGCCCATGGGACAACTCGCTCTACAAGCGCCATTCAGCATCAAGTAGAGGAACGTACATTCTGTAATGACATATAGACGGGGTGGAGAGGCTGAAACACAAACTGTAGATAACAAGGTGCTGCACAACACTGTATTATGACATCAGTTTGGACTATTTCCTCTACAAAATCCAGACTGATGGCTCACTGAAACAGGTCCTGTCATCAGAGCAGACGTCACAGTGGGGAGGACAGCGTCTGCAGGTGCCATCATCTGCCGGGTACATCCTCAGAGAACAGTTCAGTCTACACGCACCGCCCTCTAAGTAGAAGCCATCAGCACAGGACAGACACTGAGACCTGGTCTCGTCACAAGTCTGACAGGACGTATCGCAGGCTTCACACGAGCCCTCCGGAGTCTCAAAGAAACCCCTGATAGTCAAGACAGGAGACAGATGAAGGATCATAAAGAGAGGATATGGTAATTACAGACACGTTTCTTTGAACAGAGGGTATTTAATTCAGCCAAGTTCTTACTCTGGGCAGTTGGACCAACAGCGGCCCTGATGGAGGAAAAGTTGATTGCTGCCCCTGGAGCAGCTGATGCAGTTATCACTGGTGTCAACGCAGTCATCACAGTTTGGCGAGCAGTCTTCACACAGCTCGGTTTTAGGATTTGCATAAGAGCCGGATGGACACTGCTCCACACAAGAACTGTCCTGATCCAGAAAATAGCCTGGAACGCATAAACGCAAACAAACCAAAGGCCAATAAGAAGTGGACTCCTGTTTCAGTTCACTTAAACAAACAGTAGGTCACAGTACCTTGGAAACAAGAAGAGCAATCGAGAGCTTTTGGGCCAAAGCAGGTCTTACAGGAAGCATCACATGGGCGGCATTCACTGGATTTCCCTAGAATGAAAAAATACAGAAGAGTTTGCTTCAGTTTTACCGACGGTTTTTTGTTTGGTTTTTACAGCACATTTGATTAGAAGTTGTCTACATTTTACAGTTTTCTAAAAAATTTGAGTAAAACAAAAAGAAAACCAGCGACCTTTGAGCTGCTGTTTTAGGAGTCTTTGTGTACCAATTCATCTACATATAAGATTATATATATATATATATATATATATATATTGGATTTTTGTTACTATTACTGTACTCAAAGCACTAAACAACAAAAGTTTATTTTAAAATCTTTTAAAAATAGACTGAAATGCCTAAATTTACATAAGTAGCCTTAAAAAAGGGGCGCTCATTTTTTTTTTTAGATATTTCTGCAACTAAATGTACCACAAAAAGTAAAGGAATCTGTGTTTGGTTTACTTTAATTTTTTTTTTTGAAACAGTGCTTCTTGGCACTAAATCTTATAC
>NC_051440.1:14092207-14102768 GCF_001649575.2 Kryptolebias marmoratus | reverse complement strand
CACCCACCCCTCTTAAAAGATGCCACGTTTGCGCATGCACTGCATTTGTGGGTTGAGCAGCAAAGGTGGGTCTGTGGGTTTCGCCCATTATGCACACACTTACTTTTAAATTTAACCATCTAACATTGTTGTTGAAACAACGACGTGAAGGCGGATAAGAGAAACCTCCTTCGTATTCAAAGTCTCAAAAAGCAGAGTATGACTATAAAACAGGTCGGTCTGACACCACCAGCAAACATCCTAGAGCTAACCACATGCTAATGATTGATGCCTTTGGTCAATAACTAAAGGGAAACGAACCAGATCAGGTGCAAGTACTGTATCATTGCTGAAACGGAACAAATTATTTTCATGTTAAAATCAAATTATATTTATTTTGTTTACATTATCTAGTTGAAAAACCTACTTTGCTACATAAAGTTTCTCATCAGGAATATTAGACCAAGGTTAAACTACATGAGAAAAGAGATAAAGCAGGAGCTGAACCAGATAAGGGCTGATATCAATAGAGCACTGTTTCCCAGTGTTGTTGATTCAGACTTTAGAAGGAAAGTACATAAAGAGTCAGAAAAGGGCAGAGGCGAAGGAACCTTTGGGTGTTGTTTCACCATCAGGAGCCAGCCACTTTTTTATAGTATCCTGGAGCGAGACACTTAAAGCCCTGTACTAAAACAGTGCCCGAAAAGACACAAGCGGCTATTTTCCTAAAGGAATCAGTCAAATGTCACGTTATCAGAGTCAGACGGGCCAAGTAGGACACGACTTTGCTGATATGCTGTTCTCTCACTTTCTTTATGGTGTCTTTTATGACTGTGATAGTCACCTATAAAGGAGAGGAGAAAAGCCAAAGAGACACGCCGGCTTCATTTGTCAGGCAGAGGCTTGGGCGGGCGGCGGGGAGGGGGAGGGACGGGGGGACTGCTTACAATCATTTTGAAAACACTTTTACAAGCTGGAAATTTACACCAACAAATCTGACAAGTGAGGAGGAAAACCTGTTCAGAAACGAGTTCAACGGCAAAACGAAGAAAAAAGAAAAGTTGTGCGAGAAAATACATTGAAACGAAACACAACGACGTGTCCAAAATGCAGGAGATGTGAAGAAAACATCACATTAGTTCATACACATGCAAAACCACAATGAGTTTATAATTAATTTGCTCATTAGGCTTTGAATAGTCCATAGACTATTTCACAATGCAACATTTTAACTGTCTACATAAGCATTTATAGAATTTATTTTACCCTGAGTTTGTAGAAACAAAGTCACTAAGCAGCAATTTGACATGGTTTAGTCCTCATTATTGACCCAGATTGCATATTTATGTTTAGCAAAGCGCTTCTCTAATAAGAGTGCAGTGCAGCACATGAAAACACCCGTTAGGACACAATGCATGGAAGCCATCTAGAGCTGGATTTGGTAAACTGTTGTTCTTGTATTTCCTTTGTGGTACAATTTAAAACATACTCCTAAATAAATTGTTTTATGGAGAAAAGTGGGAAAGTTCTCTTTGCTCTGTCTCATAAAAAATGAAGCCTTCAGGAAAGAAGTGTTTTAATATTGGATCTTTATATAAATTCCACTATATGTGCTGATTTGTTTCATGTTCAGTACTCAGAAGCAGCTTAGCAACAAAGAAATAGAAAGAATTTATTAGTAAATCACACGGGCTAGTTCGCTCTCTAAATGCTGCACTAAATCTGGACTTAAGGGGTTTCCAGAGTCTGTTTCCTCATTACCAACATGCTTGCAGAAGACTTTCTGGTGCTGTATTACAGTGAAAAAGACTATTATTGTCTATTACTATTGTCTATTATTGTCTTCTGGATAAAAGAAGCAAAAAAAAAAAAAAAATAGAGCAAGTATGCTGAAGTAGCTTTTAGAGAATATTGTGTTTTTAAAGGAATTGAAGAGATCCCTATGTGTTTCTACAGGGAAAATATCTGTAAATAAAGTAAAAATTTTTTGAAAAGTATAGAAGTTATAAAATCCAGAAGTCATATCACCTATGTCCTGAATGAGCCGAATGTTTTGATATGTGAACGACTAAAATAGCAGAAAGTCTGCAAAAGGTAGATGGCCAAAAACCATAAAGATAAATAAAAAAATAGGAAAACAATAAGAGTTTGAATATATACAGCGAAACACACCTGCAAAGCTATTCACTGATTTATATTAAAATAAAGTCTTTTTATCACAAGAAGGAGAAGAAATCAGAGTTTATCTCTTCTGTTCCACTTACCATCAAAGTACTCTCCAAGTGGACATTGGACCTGAGGACACTGTCCATGCAGAGGATGATTCCCACTGAGACAGAGCTGACAGTCTGACGAATGAGGGCCCTGACAGGTCTGACAGGAGACGTGACAAGGCTGACAGCGCCACCCGCTGGACTCACTGAAGGTGTGCAGCGGACACTGTTTCACACACTCCCCTCCTGACAGCAGCAGAGGAAGTCATGATGTTTGGGTTATAAAACAAAACACACGTCACCTGAAAGACTAATGGACAATCATTTTTTCTTTCAGGATTTGTTATAAATTGTATCTGTGTACCAGGACACACCACTGAACCTCTTAGCCTGAAAACCTTTGATATTAAAAACCTAGCATCCCATGAAGGGATGCATATCGCCCAAAGCCTTTTAAGGCAGACTTTCAGATTAAAATCATCTCATGATGACAAATTATTAAGTATTGAAATAATTCTTGTTTCACTCTGCTGTACATGTGTGAATACTATCAAACTTTGCTCCGTATTCAACAAGTCAGAACATAACACATTTGAACAGCCAAATATCTCCTGCAATGACTTTGGAAAGCAAAAATACCTAAACTGTACTTTTAAAATTGTACTGGCACCTTCTTAAAATACCAAAACAGCGACCTGTCCACCATGTTGGATGTCACAGTTACAGCCCAGAGGCATAAGTCGATAACGTAACCCATACTGTCCCAATTCTCCAATTTTTGCATGCTTGTAACCTGCTGCACACGAACCCTTCTGTGCGCATTGACTGAGTACACGCTTCATAGAGGGGCGTAGGGTGGAGTGTGAGTATTGGGACCGGGCCTCTCTCTCGTTTGCTTGTCACGCCCGTCTACACCTGCTCCGAGTTTTGTAATCATGTCACCTGTGCCCACTTCACCCAGTTACCCTCTGCTTTTAAAACCTGGTCATTTCCTCCACTCACTGCTGGTTCATCGTCGCTTCGTGCGCTGTCTTGGTCTCCTGCCTCGTCTGGTCACTTGTGCAGCTTTTTGCTGCCTCGTCAGCTTTTGATCTCTTCTTTATTTTTAAATAAATTATTACATTTTTCTGAAAATGAGTCTGCGTTCTGGGTTTGCCTCTCTCTCCTGCCAACCTGACACGACCTCATCAATCTTTAGCTCAGTCTTAGTCAATTTGACTAAGTTGTTTCCATTTTTGTGCTTTTGTATGGTCAGCTGGCTGTACCAGTCGCCTTGAATTAGGTTGACTCCAAAAGTTAGGTAGTTGTAGACGTACATCGAATGAATACTTTCTGAGAGGTTCATTAAAATCTGCTCAGTAGTTCCTAAGCTATTTAGCTAAAAGTTAGGACAAACAAACCCACAGAGACACGGACACAAACATTATCGCCCTTTCACCTAAAGGGGCGGGCGATAATTCCAGATCCAAACTGAGACTGAAAACATGTAACTAATATTTTAATAACGTGTCAGAATGCCTGAAAATCTATCACTCCCCATTCATTTTACAGTCTTGAAGCTTTTTCTCACGTGCCCATGGAGAAGAACACAACCATGATTCCTTATTTGTGTAAACCCAAAAATTTGCATATCTTTTCCTACAAAACCTGCTGACATGCACCTGATTTGCAAACCAAATGAAGACTCAGAGGGGCAATTGTTTGTTTTGAGCAAGGATAAATCCTTGCAAACTCCCTGATTTGAAAGCATGCCAAAGACGCTCTTCAAATACGGCACAGGACAAAATCAAAAGTTGCAATCCGTTCGTGTGAGGAAAAGTGAGGAAAACAGAAAGAAGTGATACCGTTGAGGAAGTAACCGGGCCAGCAGGCGATGCAGTGGGTGTTGGTCCTGCAGTCCTCACATGGAGCTGGACAGGACAGACAGACTCCACTGCTGAGGTCCTCGTAGGTGCTCTGAGGGCAGTGTCTGCGGCACCTCTGTCTGAAACTGTCAGAAAATACCCCTCATAATATTCATTTACACACTGTACATTTACGTGAAGCAAATTATTTAGCTTCACCTGTGTGTGTACTTCATCTGTGTACGTACAATAGGCTGACAAAACTGCAGAAATATCAAACAGTTGCTGAAAGCAGCTGCGGTCTGTTGGCGTTTTTCAAGCCATGAGAAAATGCTGCCATATGCCGCTTCTGTCCACATGAGACAAAACAATCTGAAACCAGGGTTCTCGACGTGCCCCGTGTCAGCCCACAGCACACCTGCAGCTGCATTGTTGACTTCAATGCTCTCCTTATCAAAAGGTGCAGTTGTTCGAACAACAATAGGGATGGCAAACAGAGAGGAAACTGTAAGGTAGGCTGCCTTTTCACAGTCCTTAGTGGTTTCATTCTCATCTAAAGGCGAAATGTTCCTCTCTGTTTTATTTGTCTTTTAGCTTTCAGCCAGCCTCTGGCTACTTTTAGCTTCTAGATAAGCTTTGATACTTTTAGCTTTTAGCTGTTTTGCTCCTTTTAGCTTTTAACAGATTTCAGTAAAGTCCTTTAGCGCTCAGCATTCACACAGAAAATTCAAATTCTCTAGTTTGATTCCTGTCCTGAACTTGTTGCATCACCTTCTTGCCTGGTTTTAAAACATGCCACAATGAAGAAAATACATTTTTTATTATCTATTAACTGCATATTGACTGTCCTGCCGTCCTGGTGCTGCGGGATCCAACTGCAGTAAGATCAGAACTTTCTCCTTTGATGTCTGGACTCACACTCTGGCAATGAACGATTTCAGATATATTTATTAGACAGGACTTCCTCTCTCCATTTAAGGATGCATTATTCAACTGTAAATCGTCGGGAAACCTCAAGGCTTCGTTTCAGGTCCCACCCTTTTCTCGTTAGGCTTCTCCTGGGCTCCATTTTCAGAAAGCACTTCACTTTTCACGGTTAGGCTGAAGATCTTCAAATTTAATGTTTTATTTAAAATTTAAGTATTTAAGTTACTGAAGTTCATATCTATTGCCATTATATTTTAAACTTTGTGCAGCACTTTGGTCAACTGTGGTTGATTTAAAATGTACTATAGTCATACATGTCGACTTTACCTCCTGGCTTTGACTGAATTATTTAAAAAGTATCACAAGTTTAGGTTCTGAATTACAAAAAAATAACATGAAAACAAAAAGGCTCCTCATTTTAAAATTAAATTGTCTATCAGGCCGATACCCTGCTACCTATTCTGCCCTCCTCTCTGAAAGAATATAAGCATTGACACTTCCATCTGTATTCCTAACTGTGTTGCCTTGGAGTCGGTGCTAAGATGTGGTCGTTGTTTGAGGAAGAACAGCTGGAGGCGTCACACTGCATCCATCAGCTCACTCACAATAGCTGCTGATGGAGACCAGGATCTTTCTCCAGCTGGGAAACGGTCTTCTTCGTAAGAATCTGCGGGATGTTTGAGCAACCCTCTGTGCAAATACGAGATTATCCATTTCCTGGGGAACCCATTTGCATTCCCCTCGCAACTTTAGGCCTTTAGGAGCATAAATGTATTAGAAACGCGTGAAACAATGCTGTAAATGGTGTCTGAAGTTGAATAAATCCGAAGAGGAGAAGGGCTTAAACTGCTCCGAGAATGAAACGCGGCCATATTCCAGTTTAGCTGCCTTTGCATGGCACCTTGGGGAGAAAGATAAATGCCAACAAATACCAAGCATCCATCATGCTGCGATTCTTTTTGTTTTGTCCAAGAAGAACATGGGTCGTAGTGATTCACAGCTATGCCAAAACTGTCAATCTTTCATATCTTTAACATTTTCATCACTGCCTGAGGAGCCTGAAATAGTGGAATTTCCCAGGAAAAATAATAAGAACTGTCTGAGTCGATCTCGGCGAGATGGTGTGTCCACATTACAGTTGTCCGTGCTCTATTAGTTTGTTTCATTTTAATTGTGTGTGCTGCACAGGGTAGATGTAATCATTTTGTCAGTGGAGAAATTATCTGCCCTGCCATTTTAAATCTCTAGAGCCATTGCTCGTGCTCGCCTAAGCTCACCCAGGAAGCCTGAGTATCTCTGTGAGCTTCGGTGTTAATTGGTAGATTTTGCTCCAGTCTTTATCTGCTGCGATTCACCCGAGCAGACAGAATTGCGCGTCTGATAACTCAGCTGTGCAGTCTTTTTTTTTTTTTTTTTCTTTGTGTTCCACTCTTCATACCGTGCTCCGTTGGGTCTCAAACCGAGGCTCAGGTAACAGAAAACGGCTGGTAACCCGATTCACACAAAACCAGGAGGCGCAAACTCCAGGGAGAAGTTCACAATTGGAGCTCTGTTCTCGGCCTGCAACCAGTTTGAGGTGATAGGATGACGTAAACCAAACCTGGGAGGTATTTCTTGGTCTTAAAATGTAAAAATAAGTCAGTAAATTCTACTGAACCACGTAGGGAATTGTGTAGCGCATTACATAACATTATTACGTGATGCGTATCAGTAAAATTGACTGAGCTGCAGCCATTTTTGTGTTCGCTAATGTTGATTAGCTGTGGTAGCCATTTAGAACTGGATTAACTGCTAGAATTAATTAGCTGTAGAGACATGTCCAATATTTTTTTTCTGAATGTCTTAATTAAAACCCAACCAGTGGTTCATGAGATGTTTGTCTAACATTATGATATCTTATATCATAAGATACCATGATATAAATAGAGCTAAGAGCTCTTTTTAGAAAAATCAAAGAAATAAACATGGCAACATTTAAAGCATAAATATGTGTATATATAGTTTTCTGTTATTGTGCGATAAAAATATTTTGAACCAAAAACATTTGAATTGTGAAAATGGGCTAAAAAAAACTGAAGCATTTTCAGTTTCTTGAACATTTTTCACTAATTTTGGCTGGTGACTTTGTGTAACAACAAAAACATTAGGCCACCAATAAGAACATAGTCTATAAACGCAGCATTTGTTTGCAGGCAGATAACTTGAATCCTGTGCATCTGATTTGTCTGACAGAGAAAATGGCATTCATAAAAAGTCTATTTATTCAGCTAAAGGAGTAAAAAAAAAAAAGAGAGACTCACAGAAAGTAACCTTGAACACAGGTGTTGCAGATCTCTGGGTCTTCTGGTACGAAAGAAAAAAAAAAAGGTGATTAATTAGAATTCAGATGAAGAAACTGCACTGTCCACCATCCTGATTAGGATTTTAATCTGCAGCATTGATCCTTTTTTTTTTTACATTAGGACAACAACAGACCTGTAGAGCATGTCTTGCAGCCCATTTCACAGTCAGTGCACTCTCCTGTATCTGGGTCCTGCACCTGCCCTGAAACACACACACACACACACACACAGTCCCAGAACAATGAACGTCTGTCTCCTTTAGTTACAGCCCACACATGGACTTCGCTTTAAGTTTACCTGTGTCACACTGCGCAGCTTGGCAGAGCCCGTTCTGCAGTTTGTAGTGTTCCCTACATTTGGCACATAAGTTGCCATCTGCGCAGAGTTCACAATTGTCTATGCAGGGCAGGCACGCGTAGTGACCCCTGTCAGGGTAGAGTCCCCTGGGGCAGTGTGTCCGACAACAACCTTGGTGGAGGAAACGCTCCTGTCCGTCTTCATCTGAGGGAGGGGGGGACGACACAAGGAGGACTTATCATAGAGTTCAAGCCTTTTTACCTTTTCCCTTCTGGCGAGGATGCTGTGAGCGCAAAAGACATTTTGATTCTCGTAATGAAAGAGAGCTCAAAGGACTGAAGAGCGATGGCACACACTTTGTGCCTCCACTGAAACAGATGGAGAGGCTCACCGAGTGGATCGGCGCAGATTATTATGGGGATTTGGGGAATAAATCACACATGTAATAAAAAAAAACGAGGAGAGCAGAGAGTGTCAGCGGCTCGGCGTATTGACTGCAACTAACAGACGGCGGCATGAAAATCACTTCCTGACTGATGATGCTTCAAATAGGAGTAATCAGACACAGATGAGGGATCGCAGCCTCAGACAGAGTCTGGTATTTGTTATTTGACAGATCTAATGATTATTACTCTGCCACCTGCCACTGTCGCCGAGCACCTGAGGCGCCTCTGGAAGCAGACGAGTTGCAGAATGATCCTCAGCGCCGTTGCACCGAAGACGGGTGGCGTTACGAGCTACGGCGTGCAGAAAGAGAGAGAGAGAGAGAGAGAGAGAGAGAGAGAGGTGGAGAATGGCACCAAACAGCAATGATTCACCACGTTGTCCTTTAAGAGGACTCATGCATGACTGGGTGGTGGTGGTGGTGGTGTGGTTGGTGGGGGGGGGAGGTCTTAAAAATAACAGACTCTTGCAGGTTGACTCTGCCACAGGAATCACTTTCCGAGGGTTGTATTTCCCCACCTCCGTTTAACAAAGACCCCATTATGAGATGATCAGATTACGCTGAGAAAAAGAAAAATGATCACATCTTCATTCTTTTCTTTTTTCTTTTTAAACCTGAGTGGGAGGTGGCCCCTGTGGCAGAGAAAAAAATCAACAAGTTTCTACAGCCAATCTTTGAATGTTTAACAAGAGTAAACCCAAGCTGAATGCCTTTCTTTCAGTGCAAAAGCCTTTAAAGCACTCCGCTTTGGTAACCATTAAATGAAAGAAGAAGAAGAAAAAAAGAAAAAGAAAGGCTTTTTTTTCTCTCTCTCGGGTTAATGATCCTGAATGGCTTTTTACAATCTGCAGGGCCAAGAAAAAAGGCACAACAGCAGGCAAAAACATGAGCAGATTTTCCACATTTGTGTCATAAATGACAAAGAAAACTTGGTTAGGAGGAAACAAGGAGGCTCTATCATCCCATTATGTGAAAAATAAACACATCCACACTCATTCAGTCACCAGCAAACATCATTTTAAACCCCACGTTGAAGTATTTGTCATAAAACAAAAAACAAAACCCTCACTCACAAACTCCACAGGTGGTGCAGTGGAACAGCTCGTGCCCGGCGCACTCGGAGCAGGTGGGGTGGCACAGGACGCACTGATTTTTCAGCAGGAACTGGCCGCTCGGGCAGGACGGAGAGGGTTCACCTCCAATAAACCCCAAACACAGGGCGAAGACAGCGGCGAGGGAGCTCATGGCTGCGCTCCAGTCCTGAGAGTGAAAGAAGTACAAAAAAAAAAAAAAAAAAAAAAAAACAGAAGAAAAAAAAACCCAAAGAGGAAGAGCAGAGGAGGAGGAGGTGCTGCAGGTACACCGGCTGATCGATGTGTGCAGCTCTGCTCCAGCAGCCTGATGGAACCTGCTGACTGATGATCACAGCACCTTTCTTTATTTCATTAACTCTTATTGCCTGGAGTCGCGTCACATTTCTGCTCTTTTTATTAGTTTCTTGTCATCTTTTAAAGTAGTCTGATCAATATTTTTGGAGCTTCGTGAAGCTCGTTGACTTTTTGTGTGAGCGCATCTTTTTCTGCCGTTTTATTTTTTTGTTCATTTTTGTTTTGCACTCTAACTGCTGTACTTCTGCGTACTTTTTGCTATTCTAGACATTTTTGTTCATCAAATTATTCAGCAGATTCAAGAGATGGGTGCTGTGACCTTTAGTTTTTCTAATTTCTATATTTTTAAAAATATTTACCTTTATTTACAAATATTTTCCCCATAGAAATGCATTGGGTTTTCTTAAAATCCTTCATAAACATTGTTCTGTCGGAAATCTGCTGCAGTGTTTTTGCTCTAGTTTTGTCACACTCTGCTACTTTTAGCTTTTAGCTACCATTCTGCTACTTTTAGCTAGCCTTTTCGTACCTTTGGCTAGGCTTTTGCTATTTTAGCTTGTAGCTAGGCTTTTGATACTTTAAACTTTTAGCCAACATTTTGAAACTTTTGGCTACCATTTTGTATGCTTTTAATTTTTACCTAGCCTTTTGCTACTTTTAGCATTTTACAACTTATAGTTAGTATTTTGCTACTTTTGACTTTTACATAGCATTTTGCTTCATTATGACCTTTTGGCCTTTAGCCAGTGTTTTGCTTCTTTTAGCTGTTATAAGTCAGTATCAACTTTCAGCAGTGGTTCATCACCTAGCATTGCACAACCGCAGTGAAGTTAGTTTCAAGTTGGATATTCGATATTCGAGCTCCGCGGAGTTAGCGGCGTCCAGCTCACGCTGCCCCGAAACAGGAGCGCTAATGTCGGCCAGCCGTTCTCTGCCGGCCCCTCCTCTCACGCGCAGTGGTTCACTTAGGGACCGTCAATACATTTTCCTAACCCTTCGCTCCTGAAAAACAAGTATTAATATATTTCTTGTCGTTTCACCAACTGGTACAAAACCTTTGGTAAATCATGCTACGAAATTATATAAATGAGGCACAATCTATTTTATCCCATTTGAACCCTTTTTT
>NC_051440.1:14039996-14089755 GCF_001649575.2 Kryptolebias marmoratus | reverse complement strand
ATCTAAAAAATAAAAAAAGGGTTCAAATGGGATAAAATATATTGTGCCTCATTTATATAATTTCGTAGCATGATTTACCAAAGGTTTTGTACCAGTTGGTGAAACAACAAAAAATATATTAATATTTGTTTTTCAGGAGCGAGGGGTAAGGAAAATTTATTGACGGTCCCTAAGTGAACCACCGCGCGTGAGAGGAGGGGCCGGCAGAGAACGGCTGGCCGACATTAGCGCTCCTGTTTCGGGGCAGCCTTGAGCTGGACGCCGCTAACTCCGCGGAGCTCGAATATCGAATATCCAACTTGAAACTAACTTCACTGCGGTCATTGCACATTGCATTTAAGGAAAAAATATTGTTTCTCTTGTTATTTATATAACAAGAGAAATCATATTTTCTGCATAAATGCAGTGTTAATGCGAAGGGATGAACTTGCAGCGTTTCCAAATTACACAAAGTCTGACACAACACACATTTTGTTCTAGTGTCTGTAGTTGAATTTTTGAAAAGTAAGAAAGAAAAGAAAACACAGGTTAACAAGTATTAAAGCAACAACAAGTTCATTTTCAAAGAGCTATTAGCCTTCAACTTGGCATAAAGTACATCAGTGGTTCTTTAAGTTTGGGCTGGGATCCTTCTTAGCGAAAACAAACAAACAAACAAACAAAACAAAACAAAACGTGAATTTCACAGGTTCTTCCCATGTGATTGTTGAAAATGTTCCAAAATTACATAGAAACATGAGCAAAATGTGTGTTTCATATGTTTTCTTAACATGTTTTCACATGTGAAAAGACTTAGAGACCGCTGATCTGCTGTATCTATTAATTAATTTATTTACAACCGGCTATCAGGTCAGGTATAAAGACTGGACAGAAAATATAAAATAAAATTTAAAAACATAGAAAGTGAGGCTCTTTGGAAGATTATAAAAAAAATTTGAGACGATTCAAAACTTTTTTTTATGTACTGTAAACCTACAGAACTCCTTTTCTCTAAATCTTTGTAGCAAGTTGGGAAAAAGCTATTGTTGTTTTACTTACGGTATTAAATAAACTGTTTTTCTTAATGCGTGCATGATTCATGTATGTAAAGGAGTGCAAAAGGAAAAAAAACTATCTAATGTCCCCAAAACAACCTTAAGTTTGGAAAGACTGTACCTTGATAAAACAGCCTGCTTTCAAACATAATAAACTTGAGTATTCAGCTAAAGCGAGCTGTTTGTTTTGGTTTGTTTAATCACAGCGCCCTCTGGCGGCGCCTCGCCGGTGGTGCTTCCGTCGCTGACGTCACGACGCTGGCGGAGGAGGCGTGGCCTCGTTCTGCTGCAGCGGAGAAACATGACATGAGAGGGGAGGGAGCGAGACAGCCTGATAGGAATAAACGGTTCGTCAGAGGTCTGGATGAAAACGTAATGATGGGGAGCAATGACTGAAATCACCACGGTAAGAGGCTGAGCGCGTCTCGTTTACTCTGTATTGTTTTCCTATTGTTGTTTTTTCTCCCCAAACCAGTATTCGTGGCTCATTTCAGACAGTGTGAACACAAAAGGCTGCCTCTGCAGAAAGAAGGTGCACCTGCCTTTTATGCATGTACGTGCCTCGATGCATTCAACTTCAGGTTCCGTGCGATTACCTTTATTTTAGGTCGAAGGCGAACACACCAAGGCCCCAGATTTCATCCCATCGATGGTTGGGGACGAGATGTTTAGCGGATTGTTGTAGTGAAATGCTGTAAACATGTATGCTTAGTCACAGATCCTTCTTATAGAACCATATAGTAGCAACACATAGCCTACATAAGATAAATGTAGGGGCAGTAGCATATCCTAAAAATATAGCCCAAAAGCTTGGTTATGGTTGATTATTGTCATAGACATAAAATACAATTCATCAGGTTGTGATTTGGGCAGATGTCTTCATATATATATATTTATATATATATATATATATATATATATATATATATATATATATATATATATATATATATATATATATATATATATATATAAAACAGCCCCATAAAGCCTAACAAATCTGCAAACACCTCTGTCTGGTTTCATTCTGGTGCTTTTTTTTATTATTACTGGCCTGGTTCACAAAAACTACCAATGTCTGCTTGTAAAGATAGTGAGGCCACTGATTCATTGCTGGGGTATTTTTAAACCTTACTCATGTTCCCTGACAAAGACCTGCATAATAAAGCTGTTAGGAGCCACTTATTGTTCAGCTACCTTCAACTGTCTCTCACCTCGTTTTTGCAAGACGATGAGCCACATCAGGTCAGCTGTGGCGTCTCAACTTTACAACTCTCCCAGCCTCGCGCTGCTCACGTCGAAACGCTTCAGACCGATCTGGGAGACGGGCAGGCGACAGCAGGCGCGGGGTGATTTAGAGAGAGCTCAGATAGTTGGGACAGAGCAACACAAAAACAGGGCCCCCGTGGCTGCCAGGGCCAAGCCAGGCCAGCTCTGTGGAAGTCTTCAGTGCAGGAGGGCAGGGACGTAGAGGAGGGGGGGTGGGGGGGGTCGAGGGAGATGGTGCTTGGCTCCTGATCAGTTTCCACAGTGAATTCTGTTCTTGTCTCTGGCATTTAGCGACAGAAAACAAAGCGGAGGGACGACTGTTGTTGTTGAACTTGGTTGCCTGTCGCCGAGGCCGCGCGGCTTCAGCGAACCGCTCCCTGACTGATACAAACTGACAGCCCCGTCGCGAACATCTGTGCCTATTGCCCACGAACTACATCGAAAGCCTCACCAGAGAACCCACGGGGGCTCTGTTGTTTTCACTACACGTGAAGACTACATTTATACACATTTTGGACCAGAGAAACTGCCTCTAACTGCGTGTATATTCCCTATATCTGTTCTGAATGCTAAAAATAAACAGCGTGGACTCTGAAAAGCACCTGCACGAGGAGCTCGACCTCCCCTGCGCCTTCATGCCTGATTCCCTTAAAGTTTAGTCCTTGGAGGACATGAATGAGTCAAGTGGCCATCGTAATCATGGTCCAATCAGGGCTCAGAGCTGAAGTAGGACCTGTTCTTCAGACATATCCACAGGTAAGAAAAGGCAGCGTCGAGTGCTCTGTCTGCCAGGCACAGAGAGGTCAGCTAGAGGTCACAGAAGGGGGGGGGGTCCTCTCAAACGGTCGGAGCCGTGGTGGTCACTGTGCTTTGCTCCGATGCGCTTTGTGTACAGGTCCGGATCGTTTTATTTCCCAGCGAGCAGGAAGGAAGTACGACAACGAAAAAAATCAACAGTTTGCAGCAATAACGTCTCGGTATGTTCGCCAGGAGACGTTAGGTCCAGCACAATTGGACTCACCATGACAAATACGTGGTTAATAACGTCTACCCTGTCAAGACATCACTAAAATCCAGGATTTCCGGCCTGCCTCGGGTCTCAGTGCAGACCAGAGGCAAGTGACGATGTTTCGGCACGAGCTCGGTGAGGTGCTGCTTTCAGGAATAAACAAATACTCCCAAACAGTTCTGTTCCTCTAACACGTCTTTTCTGCTTCATTTGCAAAGGTGATCACTAACTGCGACAACAACGGCTAGAATAATCACTTGTTTCTTTAGCCTCGACATGTTTTTGTTTAATTCAAAACATTTCCATACTAGAAACCCAGCTTCTCTCCTTGTGAAAAAAAAAAAAAAGAATCTATCTTCATCACCTTTTGTGTTCTTTAAACTACAAGAGCTGCTCTCAGCTGCTAACAAGCTATAGTCATCATTCTGCGAGCTCTATTTGTATGAAAAAAATCTAATAAAAAATGAACTGAAATGCCCCCTGATCAAACGTGATCTCACTCAGGAAGTCAAGAGATTCCCGACCTGCATCGACCTCAAACTCCAATATGGCTGCCTCCTGCGTGAAGCGCGGTGAAGGCTGCCGAAATCAACTTTTTATTTTTCGCTTCTGTCGTTCGCATCTCGTTAAATCGGTCGTGCGCACGGGCACGTCGTGCTGCCAGCTTCTTGCGACAGTGTTTGATTGTAGGCTAACCACGACGAGCTTGTGTTGCTCGCCGTAGTTAGCCCGATGAGCGCAGCAGGTAGCTGCAGTCGTTTTCCAACCTCCAGTTAAGATGGACGGGATGTCGTCCGAGTTCTGACTTCGGAGGGCATCGTAAACGCACGAATCCGGGACACAGAAGGTTTATGTGGGGCAAACTGTCCACTGCTGCACCGTTCTGCGGTGTGTTTTCCCTTTTAGAGTAGATAGCAAGTAAATGATATCTTTTTGTGTCAAACAATAAAAGTGACTGAAACATTAGAGCTGTTTTTTATTTTATTTTTGAACTGATAGGAACTGCACGACTCAGCTCTGATGTCACCTTTTCATGACTGGATTAAGAAAACGCTAACAGAAGCCAGACTGAGGACGTGCAGATGTGGCTGAGGTGGGAAGGATGTGCGGCGACCTGTAGGTTTCCCTGTGATAGGTCGACATGGATAATCCTCTTTCAGCCAACATCTTTCTCTTAGTGAACCGCCCGTCAAGCAGTTTGCATAAAACTCTTTTTTTTTTTTTAATTCTTCTTTTGTAGAAGTTACAGAAAATGTTTTCCTTAAGTGAGACTTTAATGATCAAGTCTGTTTTGAGGCGTTCCCCCCAGTGGCTTTGGCGAGTAATTCTGGTTTTAACGGTCAAAGATGAGCGGGATTTCCTTTAAGCAACGTCCAGCAATCATGTTTGGCAGCTGCAGTGTTTGATTGCTCGTATCTAAAATACACACTTAGTCTACGGTCACACTGCAGGCCTCGATGCTCAGATTTGCTTTGTGCTGTCGTTCACATTACAGCTTTAACCTCCGAAGACCCGAACTCTAGCATGGTATGCCTTTTGAACTCGGCTTAGTTATTTGGGCTGATTGGGACCTGATGAGTGTAAAAACAAAGATTTATTTTTTTATCTTTTATAATGCAGTCTGTGAGAAAAATGATGTCCACATACGTGGACGCAGGGTGCCAGGAGGTTAAAGCCACCGCCGTCGGACCTGAAGCGAGCCACACGGGCGGGAGAAGACGTGGCGTCGCGCGCAGCCTGCTGTGTTTACAGATGTAAATAAAGATGCCACACATGGCAGTGTGTGTGTGTGTGTGTGTCAGTTCTGGAGTTTTTGCGCAGTCGGAGCGGACAAAACTTTCAGCTGCTTCTTTGGTCCAGTGTTTCACGTTTCTCCGGCGCAGAATTGCACTTCCTGAATGGGAGAGATGCACTGAAAGGAGAGGGGAGGAACAAATCCAAGTATTGATCTCATTGTTAGCATCAATAGGATCTAACACCAACTTTGGCATCGATGATATTGGATTGGATTGGTCCAGACCCCTACTTCAGTGGCATTAAAGTCAGATGGAACCATAAAAGTGGACATTAAAGAGAGAATCCACCGGGTTTGTGTTTTTATAAATGGCAAACAAATATATTTCTAATTTTTGTGTGTGTGTGTGTTTGTGTGTCTGGGCCTCCTGCAGCTGATTGCATCTGTGCTTCTCCCCCCCCATCTTGGTGCCGAGCCTGAGAGCTGAGAGACGTTTCCGACTGTAACCCTCGACCCTACAAAGACCCGCGGGGCCACAGGGCCGTCCCCCGTCGTCCCCTGTCCTCGCTCCGCTCAGGGGGGCAGCACTTTATGAATCAAACGACGCCGCTGCTCAGGAGACCCTTCGGTTACTCGCTTTAGATTCACGCGGGAGCGCGAGATCGGCCGTTTTCATTCATTCACAAAAATAGGTCGCACTTTCTTTCTTTTTTTTTTGCCTGACGAGCTCGCTGCAGCTTGACACTCGCTGTTTTGTCGTTTTGTTGTTTTTTATTCTTGTTTTTTTTCTTTTCTGATCCAATGTTGTCGACAGGTTCGACAAAATGATGGCACAAGCGGTCGTGGTAACTGTGAGGTTCCTTATCGTGTCAGTGGTAGCCTGATTTATTTTGATTATCAGAAAAAAAAAGGAAACGCTTAGCTATATGTTTTCTATGTTTATCTTTACTTTGGAAGCCACGGCTTTTACCAAAAACCCTACATGCAGATTGAGAGTTCTCTTTGGAGCTCCACCTTGAACATAAACACAACACTGATATTTATGTCATGTTTTCGCTGTACTCTGTAAAAGACACGGCTGGGAATCTGGACATTTGCCTGTCTTCTCTAAGATAATGACCCCGATCATGCTTATATTCTAATTCTGTGTGCAGTTCTTTAGCTTCTTACATTTATATACCTTTTTTTGTCTTCAATTCAAGAAGGAATAAGTTGATTTTCTTAAAAAAAAATGTTGATCCTATTAAAGCAAACAAGGGAAATTCCTGCAATCTTCACTAAACATATGCAATGCTGCTGTTTTCTTTTAAAAAACTGATCAAAACTGGTAAAGTTTTTTTACATTCTGTGTGTAAAACCATAATTTGCAGTATTAAAAGACTAAATCTTTCATATAAAAGTAGCGAATGTAGCAAAGAGGGAAGCAAACTGGTAATTTAGAGAAATGGAAATCTAAAGCAGCATTAAATTAAATACACAAAAAGCAGGCAGTTCTGAATAGAACGTAAACACAGTGCTTGATTATTTCCATCACTGGTTGTCAGAAATATATGTTTTATTGAGAGTGGCTTCATTTAGAATTTAGCTGTAATAAATTACATTTTATAGGAGCATTTTAAACAAAGGCATCTGGTTGGTTAAAGCCTAGAGGCTTGTTTTCAACAAGCTGGAGGATTATTTTAGCTTCAGGTTTTTCACGTGAGGTCTAAAGTTTAGGTTGTATTCAGCAAATTAAATAAATTGAAGTAAAAAATGTTGAAAAAGACTCAGGGGTGGCAGCGGTGGTCACAACACATCCACGGCTTTCCATTGGCTGATCCGACCCGCTTCCAGCTCGGTTCTTAGAGCCTACGCCGAGGTTTCAGCCAATGATTTCACGCCAGCAGACTGCGGGCCCCTGATTGGCCAAGGAGCCAATCGTGGCTTCAAAACCGCCATTTTCTAAGCCACTCCAACTTGGTTTTTTATCCAGCGTGTTTGTAATGTGAGCCTCGGAGGCCTTCTCTGTAACTTGTGTACGACTAACCATCGAGCGGGCGCCGGGCATACCGTGACCTCCACGTCCTCCATTGTTGGGTATGCCAAAAAATGACATCAGAGGAGCATCTGTGCTGATCCCGCCCACATGGAGACGGCTCTCAGTGCCATGGAAAACCACAGAGACCGTGTAAAATCAAATTCGAACAAGGCTTTTCAGAGCAGTAAAACCAGGAAGTGCCCTTTGGTTTTATATTTGCTCCAAATCTGTAGGTTGTGTGTTTTTAATTAAGGCTCAGCACATATCAGCTGCGGGACAACGCATGAATGGCTGAGTCTTTAAAAACTAACTAATATTATCACAAATGAGCAGCATTTCATGTCTTTTTGTTATTGTTGTTAAATACCAATTCAAGAATACTGTTTCCTGTTCTGCATCAGCCTACAGATTTTTGAGCTCTTTCAGAGACGACGAGTGAGTCACGGTGTGATGATGCGCTCTCACTCATCTGTTCATGTAAAACCACCGTTCAGGCAGCCCGTCGAGTCACGGGGGGAAACCCCGGCTGAGTCTTAAACTCTCTTCAGGTCATTCCTGACAGGTTGGGGTTACCGACTGTCCCACCCGCTTGCCCGCCCGCCTGACTTCCCGACTTAAACCCTGTAGATTTAGAAAAAGTTGACATTTTTTCCCTGTTTTCTCTGCTTTTATTCTCCTTGTCTGTACTAAACTGTAAAAAAATAAGTAACGACAAAAGTCATACATTAATCCTACAAACAATAATTAGGTTTCTTTGTAATACAAGTTTTTATACCAGGAAAACTTTGTTTTTTTTCTTAGATTATTAATAACAAATAAAGTTACATTATCTCGTGTGTTCAGTTTACTGTAGCACACATCAGCTGACAGGATTCATGCAAAATCTGTGACTGTGGTCCAAGGTTATCTTTAGTAAGATACGTTCTGCCATTTTTACATTTATTTAGCAACACGTTTAGAGGTGATAGAATTGAAACAATAATTTGCAAGAATCTGAGAACCAGCAGGAAATATTCCTTTTGAAAATTAAAGATCTAGTTCAGATGGTAAAATAAAAAAAAGCTTTCAGCTGTGACTGTTTGGGTAGAAGGTTTAACAAGAGTAACAAACTTTAGCCTGGTCCTGTGATAAATAATTGAATCAGTGGTTAAATTTGCTCCCTCTTTTTTTTTTTCTTTGGCTGAGCTTCATGGATGATTCTAAAAGTATTTGAAGTGTTTGGAGCTGTAGGATTCGGTTCGACACCACTAACTAACACGAACCGGGGAGGTTGGCGTGCAGCGACCCGACCGCGATCGGGTCAGCGTGACACCGTTCACTGCTCTGCAGAAACCGAGCTGGCACAAGATTAGAAAGTACTTCATCGCTGCACAGCTGTGGGCGGGTATGTTTTTAGTGCTCGGGCTCTGAAATGGAAAATGTAAATACAAAAGGGAGAGAGCAATAGAAACTGCTGTATTCCTCCTGTAGGTGTGCTACAAGTACCGGTTCTTTGGGCGCTGACCGGCCCATCGCTCATGCATGGGATCACAAGGGATCAGAAGAGACGTTTTTAGATTTTGTTTTCTCTTTCTGTATCCTTTTTTGGTTGGGTCCTCACTTTCTCTCGCATCTTATTAAAATCGGCAAAAAGTCACGAGTCGTATTCTTCCGAAGGGCTCCTCCTTCGGTCACAGCTGGCTGCTCGCAGCGCTCGGTCAGAAATTCACCTCCCAGGGTATCGGAGGCATTGGGCTGTTAAGAAGACTGACATTTTAAGGGTTTGGGGGTGGGGGGTTTGTTCTCTCCGCTCTCGGCAGCAGATTCCTTGTTTGGGTGCAGGCTGCTCTGTCGGAGCCGGAGACTTGAGACACGGCTGACTTTAAGGTCGAGGGAGACAAAGCAAAAAAAAAAAACGACCATTACACCTTGGGCAGGTCACGGGCCCATCACAGGGATACAAACAGGTACACGTGCTTCCACCGGACTCTTTCAGAATCACCAACTAAAGCTGCAAAAATACAACTAAAGGCCTGCATATCACCCGCCTCCTTTCATGCCAGACTTCTTGGAGTATTGCATGACGTCACTCATAATGTCAATTCTTACCCACGTTTGACCAAAACAAATACAACTGTCAAGGCCAGTGGAGAAGGAGGCAAACCCAGAGTTAAAGAAAAAAACAAAAAGTTATTCTTAAATAAACAAACAAAAAAAAGGGCTGACGTGGCAGCAAAAATCCAAAATATAAACAAAAGGGCGAGGCGAGGCAAGGGAACCAGACAACCAGACATACCAGAGACAATGAACCAACGGGGAAGTGGAGAGAGTGACCAGGTTTTAAAGCTGAGGATGATTATGGGAAGTGGGCACAGGTGAGTGATTACAATTAGCAACAGGTGAAGATGGGCGTGGTGGGAAGACAAGAGATAAACAGAGGAGAAGTGAATGATGACAGACCACAAAAGACAGAAACAATACAAAGACAAAACATGAAAACAATAAAACAAAACGCAAAGGAAATTACAAAGAAAAAAAACAACAAAAACCCAAATCCTGACAACAACTCTGTCTTTTCTCAACATAAAAAGAGCTCAGTCTAAAACTCTGGTATGAAAGTCTGAGGGCGATATGCATTCCTTCAACGCCTTTTAATTATTTAACATAACATCTGAGGATTTATTTTTATAACAGAGAAGATTTTGACCTCCTTCTCCAAGCATGTAACACAAAAAACTCCTGAAAGGTGAGGGATTCATTCGTCACTTAGAACTAGATATTAAAAATACAATCATTGCTGTTATCAGTACAATAAAAGGTAGTTTTTATCCCAATGTTACATTTTTCTTTTTGTATTACCGGTCCTAAATGTTACACTTTGGCCCATTACGGCTGAACAAAAACGGGAGTTTTCAGAGTTGTGTGCTGTCCAGGACGGTGTTCATGCTGCCGTTTGCTGCATTAATCAAAAAGTTAGCTTAAATATTAATGCAATGATGCATTTTAGTGCAAAAACAACCTTCCAGTCCATGAATGTGCTGTGCTGGCGGCGCACCCAGATGCAAAGTGACATTATTGCTTCCAGCAGCATCTTTCTCACCGCACGTGAAAAACAGGCCATTTTGTTATTTAAGGTCTTATGAAGACAGGAAATTAAGACTTCTTGTAGGCCTTATTGAGAAATTAACATAGTATCACAATCACTTTTTATTTCATTGCATTTAATTTATTGTTCTTCCTGTTTGTTTCGTGTTTGTAAATGACTGATTGGTGACTTTCTGATATTGTCAGCATTTCAAAAATCTTAACTCGATTAGCTGAGGCCCAAGGAGTCTTTGACAAAAAAATAAATAAATATCATGTACGTTGCAAGAAATGTTCTTTATAAATAGGGACTCACTAATCAATGGACTGGTGACCGAAATCAGACGATTTTAAGTTTGACTCTGCTATCTGACACTCAAATATCCATTTCCTTTTGTTTTTCCTGGTCTGTGAACGCATCATAGCTAGCTCTTTTTTTTTGTGATTTAAAAAAACAGACACCTGTTTTGACAAACCTGAAAAAAAAAAGACTTCTGCCCTTTTTCTCCACACTCTGTGGTTTAGGACTGTTATCACAGCTGATAAGCTTCTAACTATTTGTAACCTTCTGACAGAAAATCACTTTAAAAATGACCAGACTACCCCTTCAAATTGGAATCGATCTAGAGCACAACAAGTGTTGTTCACCAGCCGCGGCACCACCAGTGCAGTGTTGTCATTTTGGCGACGCAAGAACCAGAGTCGGCGATTGAGATTGAATAATTGACCCGAACGGCCGAATGAAATCTTAATAAATGCACCGAAAAACGATGCGTTCAGTTTGTTGTTTTGCGAGACAGAACGTCGCATCACATTAGTTTCCATGGCTGGTAAAGTGGGCCGCGTTGTTAGAACGCTAATAGATCGTGTTGATTATTAAGTATTGATGCAGGATGGAAATAATGTGTTTTCCTGGAACCGTGCTCATTTATTTCCCCAACATAAATCACAACTGATTGCTTTTCCATTGCTGTATTTTTTTTTCCAGCTTCTGCATTTGTTAATCGAATTCATTTTTATTGGTTGTGTAGCAACGCAGCAACGTTGACTCCGGTCTTGTACGGTGAAACGTTGGAGCTGTTTCCACTCTTGCAGGAATAAAAAAAGCTTGTTTTTTTGTTTTTCTGCTTTCTTTTCTTCTTTTTTTTTCTGCCTGCCCATAACTGAGAGGGTGGCTTGACATTTTGCTGTGCACAAGCATGTACGGGGCAGGAGTGAATGCCATCTTTTATTAGTCTTCCGTGTTTGGCAGCTCTTTGTGGAGGCACTCGCTCTGTTAGCTTCGAGATCGGTTAATATTTTGAGGGCACCTCCGAGCACTGAACCAGCCGTGGTTACACACACCCGTACGTGAATGGGTTTTCGCGAAGTCTTGGGGGGGAACGTGGGGCGCTTATCTAAAAGAGAACGCAGCGGCCATTAGAGCTTCTGGGTGGTTTTTCCTGCCAGCTGAAGTTCAGCTCACGCTCACAGTCGGCCCTGGATGAGCGGTTTGACCGAGCCAGAATGCATTTTGCTCCCTCTTTGCCCCGAAGAAGCAAAAATAACCCGACTAGCAGAGAAAGATCCAACTCTTTTGAGGTTTGCGTTTAACCAGTGAGCCCACGCTTTATGTCCGGGCTTTGCTGAATTAGTCCCCCGCCACTGTTTTGTAAACCTGACTCAGATTTCAGGATTTATTGGTCCTGCTGGCAGCTCGGGCCGGGGCTTCAAGTTACACTGAGACGATACGAGGCGATGTAGATTCCTACCAACAAGGATTTAATCAGTTTTAGATCATATGCCTGGTTTAAAATGTTAATCTTTCTTTATTTCTTACTTCATAACCACACTTATGAGATCCCCACAGAGCAACAGATGTAATTTCAGTTCTCAGTAGTGGAAGTTAGGCATGGGCTGGTATGAGCTTTGGGCTGTATGATGACATTATTCTAAAGTAATTGAGCCTATTGCACCGAATCTTCTTGTCTGCTGATCCGGTCGGTGAGAGTAAAGTTGCAAAATGCTGGGAATTTTTGAAGTTGGCAACCTTCTGTGGGAATTAACGGGATCTTGTGACACCTTGTGTAATCACGCATAGCCTTATTTTCAAGATTTGACCCAAAAAGACTTTAACCGATCATTTTAGGTGTTTTTTTTTTATTATTATTTTTACTGACTCTCTTATGATAAAGATAAAAAAACAAAGATGTAGTCAGATAGTTTGTTTTCAGTTTAACAGCGTTTAAAAACAGAGTAAAGACAAAAGTCCTCCTCCTCGTCTCTCCTCTCCTCGTGTTTCTCCGCACCTCGATAGCAGATGTTCAGCCACTGGCAGCTTCACCAGCAGCTTGTCACCAGGTGACACCCACCCCTTATAAAAAGCTTTTCGCCCGACACCATCAGACTCAACAAATTTACACTTTGTCAGGATGGTGTTGCAGCCGGCGAGGGCGGAGAGGATGTACTCGGTGTTCCGCCGCGCACGTCGTCCCAGCGACGTCTTTTGTTTTAACTCATTTCCTCCCTGTGGAAATGAGTTAAAGCCCCGCCAACTTCTCCTGATGCCCCCCCAAAGGTGTTTTTTTTGACATCAAGAATGCTACCTGAGTGGAACTGGTTCTTCAGAGTCCGAATCATGATGCATCAACTCCATGTTTGTGCTTTTTGCTGGGTACCTGGTACCCATTCGTACCAACAACTTGTACTTTTTACTTCAATGAAACACAATGTGATGCTTAACACAGCAAAAACAAATGACACACCGTTGTTTCCCTTACAGAAAAAAAAACAACCTAATGTGCTGTGTTTATCCAGACGTGGAAAAAAAAAAAAAAAAAACTTTAAAAATGTTCCAAAATTACGGGAGGTGGAAGCACAAAAACAACTTGTTGATTTAACATGTTTCCACGCATGACGTTCCCATGACTTTAGTTCCAGGAAATCTGAGCAAATCATGTGTTTCACATAAACACATTTGTGAACATGTGATTAATGTTTCCTCCTGTAAGGGTTCGTGTCTTATTTTGAAGTTTCTCATCTCGTCTGTGAGACTTATAGGCGTTAACGTCTGTCTTTTAGAGCTTGTTGTCACGTTACATTGTGGTTATTTTCACCTCATGTTACCTTTCCGTGGCATTGTCTTGTTCGGTGGGTTTATGTGGCTGGTTTGCGTTCGTTTGTTTCATGTTTTCTTTCCTTTGACACATATTTAAGAACACCCCGTGCCTGGTAATTCGCTTCAAACATTTGATTTTGGATGGCGTCGATTTGTTTATCGCCTTTCGTGGCGGCGAGCGACCGTGTAAACGCTTGTTAACGTTTCTGATTTCTCGAAGACGGAGCAGAGAGTCTCAGTGTACAGTACGCTCACCTCCCACCTACTGGGTATCAGCCTTCCATGTGGGCGATCGCAGCTCGCTGCAGAGACGATTATCTCCACCTGTTTCTGTAAAAAAATTTGCTTCAGACGTACAAACAGGCGCATCATGGAAATCACAAAGTCGCCTGCTGATCATTTGCACTTTTTTTAAGTGGAACTATATGAATGATGAACGTATTTCTGTTAGTTGGTTTCCTGCGGGTGTTCTGTCAGGCTGCACGTTGTTTGTCCTTCAGATCTGTTCGCAGTTAAGTAAATTCTTCCTTTTTTTTTAATCGGCTCAACGTAGTGAAGCTTTGCTCTGTGTTGAACGGAAGACAGCAAGAAGTGGCTTTTATTAATGTTTGATCCCTTTAGAAGTGACTCTTTTTTTTTTTCTTTCTTTCTTTCTTTTAGAGAAATGTGCAGTAATGAGATTTAATTGTGTGCAAAACTTGAAGTGAACATTTCAGGGGCAGCTTTTATTTTCGCTGTGTTGAAGAGCAGCTAATTTTAAATGGCATTCAGTAGAAAAAATAAAAAAATAAAAAATAAAAAAAGCATCTTTGATTCTTAAAAAATGATCACGTGCAGCGCGCAGCTCTCAGCGGGGTCCATTCAGCAGCCCTGCAGGTGGTTTATTGATAGGAGTTTCGAGTGCTTTCAGTTAATGGCTGTCATTGATTTAAAGCCGCATTTGACTTCCTTTATATTACGAAGGTGCTTCTTTCGCGTGTCTAATAACAGGCCTGTGTTATCGAACGGTGGGCCACTTTAGGATTGCAGCTTTTATCAAACGTATCAGTTGTCCTCCTGTAAAATTCAGTGGATTATCCTCTCTCCTGTATCCGTCCAGACAGCTGATTTGTTTTACTGCCCACAAACGGGCCTCATATATATATATATATATATATATATATATGAAGGAAGGACAGAAATGTGTGACAGAGTGTGTCTGGGGAACTCAGGAGGTACCAACAGTGCAGAGAGTGAGTGTGTGTCTGAAGGCTTTTGCAAATACAGTAAGAATCGAACGAAGCAAAACCCATAATGAGACAGAGGCCGCTTCGAGACCACACGCTTAACCTGTGGTCGAGAACTAAAGGCGCTGAGACGACCACAAGATGAAAGCGAGTCGCCTGCTCCTCTCTGATGCGAAAATAGAACGAACTTACACACGAGTGTCTTCGTACCAGGTGTGCAGAGGTGCTGCGTGTACTCGTTATGTTGTGGCCGCTTCTGGAGACTCTAAAATGTGTTTTTCTACTTTCACTTGCAGATTTTTTATTTTTTATTTATTTATTTATTTATTTTTGTACCAAAGAGTGTTTCTCAAGGGATGTAAAAGCTGACGAACATAGAGGGAGTAAATATCCTATTTACTGCTGAAATAACGCAGTAAGTACTTCGGTAAAAGCGAAAACCTTACTGTGGAAATGGCAGCACAGAATCAGAGTAAACCCCACGGAGTCACTTTTGATTTCATTTCATCGAGAACATCTCAGTAGTTGTTCTAGTCATGTTTGCGTTTGTTAAAGTCCATTAGCTCCTGCGGCCATCTTGAACCGAGTTGACTTTAAAGATGAATCAGTTTGTAGACCTTCCTGAGAGTCTCAGTGAAATCCGTCTGGTGGTTCATGAGATATTTTGCTAACAGACAAATGAACGCACGTATTCTCGGATACAGGCGTTTACATGATCGCCCGCTGAGCGCTAAACGGATTGACCTTGTGACCTCTGTTTAAGAGCCCATTGGTGATTAGCTGCCTTGTCAGCCAAGCGCTCCACTTCTTCTCATGGATTTTATTAGAAAATGCCACGGATCCTTAAAGTAATAATTCAGATCTTTTAAATTGGGGTTCTGTGGAAAGGCGCTGAGTAATTAACAACGTACCTGTTGTAGACAGCTCTTTAAACAGCCTCAGTTTGGAAAAATAGAATTATGGAAAGGAGTTTTTACATCAAGTCTGCTTTAATGTGTATTGTATTATTATTTTGTTCTCCTATTTAATAAGTTATGATTGCTCTAATGTGTATATGTATTGGGTTAAAAGACTAATTTGACATATTGCATCTGAAAACCAGCTCCAATTTATGTGTTTTTCAGTGGATATTGACTGAGATTGGGCCTCAACCAGGACCAAGTTTATAATTTTAGCCCTTCTTATAATTGAGTTTGACACCCCTGATCTAAACAATCTGTTTAAGCTCCATAAAACTTTAAAGTCTGGCTCAAAACTTCCATTTCTCAATATTATCATAGTTTGTACTGGTTTAAAAGTCATAAAAAAGTGCGAGAATCAAATCCACTTATCTACAAAACGTAGAAGGAAGGAGATGTTTTATATATTACACGTATTAATATATTTTGAGACTAACTTATAACTTAAAATTTTAATTGATGGTGAATTTTAAAAAATATGATATTACCATAGCAACCACTGCCAAGACCAAAGTTAGTAACCTCTTTGGGTTCAGATGATAATATGAGTTTTTGTGTGTGTGTGTCTCAGGATTCTTTGCTTCCCCGGAGTCTTCCTCTCCTGCTCTGCCGCTGAAGCCATGGACTAGAGCTGGGTCCTGGTCCTGACGGTCCTGGTGGTCATCAGATGGCTCCTCAACAACTGTCAGCCAAAACCCAGAACGTAAGTCGAATGGCTGAAGAATCGCCTGCATCGTTACACTCAGCTGGTTTAAAATGAGCCAGATTTGTCACGTAATTTCATTTTAAAAAGATCATTATTAGCCACTGCCTTTTTGTTCCGTTTTAATTAGCTGCTAACAAGTCGGTAAAACTGCTGACATAGTGCAGCAATAGTTGCAAAACATAAATAGAACAAAACCCAAAAACTTGTCCTTTCAACAAGCAGAGTATCATACTAAGGCCAGTCTGTCTAAAAGTATTTGTAAGTATTTTTAAATCAGTCAAATGTTATGTCTGTGTGCTGTCGGTTAATGAAGTTATTTTTTGTCTAATATTCTGAAAGCAGGTCTGTTTTATTGTTGCAATGTTCAGAATCAGGATGTGACTAATTTTATCCGCTCTACCTGCTGGTAATGGGCTTTAAATTGTCAGGAGGTTTGGTTTTCAGCAGTGTTGTGCGTCTTTAGTTTTGAACGAAGAAGCCGGAATCGGCTCGCTTTCAGCTCACTACTGTAACTGACATAAAACTACATGTGTTTGAAATAGTTGACATTTTGCTGGGCGTGCTGTTGATTGTTCTTATGGGGTTTTCTGGTTGTTGTTTTTTCAGTCATCTTGGTCGTGTTTTTGGTGGTTCTTGTAGATCTGTTTTCATTTGCATCTGCAGTTCTGTTCGGTTCTTGTGGATCCGTCTTGTGTTTCAGTGAGTTCTGTACTCCTGTGCGTTCTTGTCCCTCCTGTGTTCCCGTAGTTCCATGTGTTCATGTCTTGTGTGTTTTTGGCCCTCAGCTCTCTTTGTGACTTTCTGTTCATCGTAGTTTCTGTCTGCGTTGTGAGGTCTGTGGTTTCATGAGTGTGTTTCCATAACTCTGTGTAATTCTGTGTCTTCATGTGTTCTGTGTGACTCACTGTGGTTCTTTGAGTTTATTTATTAGATCTGTTCTTTTCTTGATTATTGTGCTTTCTTTTGAGATCTTTGTTTTAAGATCCTGTTGCTTATGTTTTACTATCAGTTTAGATCTTTAGCTCCTGGTGTTCCTGTATTTTCTTCTTCTGTATTTCTAGTTTCAGTGTTTTCCAGTGTCATTTCCATTTTTGCCCTCAGTCAGTCTACGTCTCCCATCCACACCTGTCTCCGGTTTGTGATCCCTCACCCAGCAAAAGTTATTTGTCCTCCTGAGTTTTGTAAGTTTGCTGCCACGTCAGCCTGTGTTTTTGTTCATTTAAAGTATTTTGTTTCTTCGTGTTGCCTGCATTCCTGTCATGCAGGAACAGAAAAGTTTTGAAAACAGACGAACCTTGTTTGGCCCTTTTATGGTCCTCTGGATGACCGTGCTGAGTCAGCTGGAAGGTCTTCACATTTTATGGCAGCCTGATTCATGAGCTGCGCGGCAAACATGTTAAATGTCATACTGATGAGCAGGAAACTGGACCACACGACGTTCCTGGGGGCCACATCATCCTCTGTCAGGGGTAAAACCACGCTTTGTAGTGTTTCTGAGACACAGTTAGCTCACGGGGAAAGTTATCTAAGTAATGCTGCTCTTAAAGGGAAGCATGAGGTCATGGTTTTTAATAATCTATTTCCGTGTCCTGTTCCATCCCACTGAACTCAAGGATTTTTTTTTTCTCTCTGGAAAGTAGTTCTTTATTTTAGGTTCACCCACTGAGTACATTTTTTGCACAAATATTGTCCAATCAGTCGTCAACATCGGGAAATAGCCCATGGGTCCTTGAGGATTGTGTTTAGACCTGTAAGTGTTTTTTCAAATAGTTTTATCTATTTTGGACTCTCACCAAAGTTTTCATTTTACTATCCACTAAAGTGTACCCAACTTACTATTAAGCATCAAATAAAGGCTGAAAGTAAAAATGCACTTATTGTAGTTTTCAGGGCCGATTCCAGTCACCAATTTTTGCTAAAGCACATATGTGCCAATTTTGATGTGAAAAACATACAAAAGAATTTCCCATTTCTAGTTGTACCTATATCTAGATATTCAGAACGACACGTTATTATTGAACATTTTCTCTGAAATGACACCAGGTTAGTTGGCCTCATTACTCTGTCACTGAAAATTTTACAATTTTACATGTTTAAGTTTCTAGACAGAAAATAAAATCCAGCCAAGACAAAAAAAATGACAATGCAATACTTTATGAGCAAGATTATCGGTCAATTTACCTTGTCAGCTTTTTATTATTATTCTTTAACACACGTCTGAAAATATAGAAAAAAGAACAAACATTTTCCCTACAAGTCTGTTTTTTTAGATAAACTGCTTCAGTGTCCAACATAAAACTTGGGGGAAAATATTACAGCTTAATGAACAGTAATTATTAAACTATTGCATATTTGTTAACATTTGTTCACTACTGAGCAGTTTTAGATCTCACAAGGAAGCAGGGTTGAATATGTCACCAGTACTTTGAAGGAAAACTTCCACCTACTGAGCAGTAAGAAGAGCTGCTGACACCCCCCCGTGGAAAAGTCATGTTTCCTTTATACACAGCTTTATACGCCTCTTCTGCTTCTTCATCAAAAGTTTCCACGTAGAGGTCTGCTAGTGCACATGAGCCGCTTAATTATACCGCGTTTACAGGCGGAGATAAACAATTTGGAGTTGAATGTGCAGGTCATCGGACAAACCGGTGAAAATCAGCCGATTCCTGTAATCTGCAGAGCTGAAACTGCCGACTCTCAGGATTTGACTCCAGACTGGAGACCGAGGTTGGGACTTGTTAATTTGTTAACTCTTCTCGCTGACGACTGGCTGCTTTATGTGTCTAATTGTTGATAGTACAAGACAGTAACTAGTTCAGCTGAACTACACTTCGGGGGGCAGCAACTATATTTCCCTTTCAGGTGGCACCAATGAAAAAGTTCTTTCACTGTGAACTTTGAACTTTGTTAGTGATTGGACGGACATAACAAATCAGAGACCGTATCCGGATCCCCGGCTGTTCTCTGTCCCACTCGTAGAGTAGTGCACTAATAACTCCGAGCCTTCTGGCCTTCAGGTCTGCACACAGAGGCCTGGTTTCAGAGCACCGAACCTGTAGGTGTTTGTTTTTCTACTGCCGAAGCTCTGAGCTCAGTTCCTCTGTCGCCCACACAGCCTCGGCAGGAATGAAGGCGATGCATGGACTCATTCATTCCACGAACCGAGGCATTGAATCCATCTGCGTCTTGACTCTGTTATTTATGACCTAACAAGACTACAGTTGTGGATCATTACAGCTTGAGTGCCAAATAGCAGCTGTAAACATGAAGCTAAACTCATAAGAAACGACATCACGCTCTAAAAACTGTCACCAAAATCAATTTTTACCGTCTGGATCACACCCTGAGGCCTGCGGTTGACACTTCGTCGCAGGAAGCGTCTAAATGTTGTAATGATCGCGCGCCGTGGGTCAAAGGTTTTGGAAACAGGCAGGTGTGTCCGGGACAGGACCGCTGGCTGTGTTGTTGGTATGTCAGCCGTGATGCTGGGGACTCTTGTTGTGACTGTCGGCAGAGGCTGGGCGGAGGGCTGGGAATGCGGCGCTCCTTGCGGAATCACGAACTGTCAGCTCCTCGGAGTGTCGCTTATCAGCACAAACAGGCCGAGGCTACTGACAGCGACTGAAATAAGAGACGGCGCAGCTCGGCTAGTTGAGTTTTTTTTTCCCACAGGGGTTGGTGAGAATTTAAAGGTGTGGCTCGACAGGTTTACAGTAAAACAGTTTTCAGTCTTTCTGTCTTCTTGTTCTGTTTCCCCTCAGATGAGAACGTGAAGGCTGGCGTCCACCAAGGCCACCGCTGCACCGTGGGCAGCGCACACACATGATCACATGACTCTGGATATGGACGCGGTCCTGTCAGACTTTGTTCGGTCCACGGGGGCGGAACCGGGTCTGGCCAGAGACCTGCTGGAAGGTGAGAAACAACTACAGCAAGAGGAGGTTTTTTTGTCAAGGGTTTCTGTCGGCCGCTTCTGGCGCTTGCACTCGGGGGGAGAAGGAAGAGAAAAGGATGGAAGGAGAGAAAAAAAAAAGGAACAGAGGGTCAGTTTGCTGATTTAGAGGCGGGTGTGACGGGTTTACGAGCGTACTCCCCTGAGAGAGCTTTGAGTCCATTCACTGGAGCCCACTGAGAAGCAAAGTGCTGAGCTATAAAGCCACTTTAAAAAAAAAAGAAAGAAAGAAAGAAAGAAACACAGGATAGCCAAAGTGGACACTACAACAGACAGCAGGCTGACTGTCAGTTGAGTCAACTCAAATGATAAACGTTTGCCAAGCAAACCTTTTAGCATATTTCACTTTGGAAGCAAAAAAATGAATAAAAAATGGCTGGTTGTACATTTTATCTGCCGGATAACCCATTCAGGCGTGGCTCGTCCACCAGAGAAGCAACACCTAGCTCTCTTTTCAAGGCAACGCTGTTTTGTAACAAATTGTTTGCAACAAGCTACAAGAGTTAGTGCGTTAGCAGGCGTAATATGCGGCATACAGCCTGCTGCTACAGAGGCTAACCCAGCTAATTAATCATCGTTGGATTGTCAGGCTCGCTACGTCACTTAACAAAGAGCAGAACTGCAGAGAAGTAGTATTTTGTAATAGGCATGATTACTTTGGAATTATATATAAACCATAAATAAATGTAAATAGAACAGCCTGTTGACTGCCTAATCACGAGTACTGACTTCCATTTGAGGTCAGACTGTGTGGCTGTGTGCTGTAAAATGTATTTTTTTTGCCCGTGTGCATAAAATGCAACACGTATCTGACATCTGTCTCTGCTTTCTTTTAGCGTTTTCTCTTTCTGATCCTGCTTTGGTACAACAGCCTCAGAGGAATACGTGTGACATGAGCAGACATCAAACAGGACAGTGCACTCAGACAAGACGGACACCAGGCCGGATGTCCTGTCTCACTTCGTGCGTTGCTCTGATGTTGGCTTTCAAAACGTGCGCTGAGCAGACCTGCAGTTGACCAGATGCTCTTTTCACTCCGTGGCCTGTAGTCAGGGTGATATGACATGACAGAGCCACATGTGGTGCTTCCCTCTAGAGGCCGTTGGAAGTACTGAACCACCGGGCTCTGACCTTAATTGTTTCCTAATGATGAGAACCCGGAGTAAAGTTTTTTTTCAATTTCAAAAAGAATTAACAGACGCATTTTGGGAAATTAGTTTAATTAAAGCAGCCGACATGTGATATAGAAAATTATTATTCTGCGTCCTGTAATAATAGACCTGGAGTGGAGCGAAGCTGCAGTGTGTCTAATGGATTGCGATGATGTCTGTTCCGTCGCGCAAATGAGTTTGTCCGTGATCTTTTTGCTAATGGCAGCCATTAACAGCGAGGGAGCGGAAACGGCGCCGTCCGCAGGAACGTCGTAAGGTGCTGGAGGGATGTGCAGCCGGACCGTGGCGTGTGTTCCCGGCTCAGTGCAGCTCGTGCTGCTAAAACCCATTCAGCCAAATCAGTTTGCACTGATGGGCGTGAGAGCTGGTGAGCGGTGGTGCCCGATTTCATTTTCAGGCTGCCAGACGCTCATCCTGTCTGGAAGTCAGGGTGAGGGGGGGGGACGTCCTCCAGGACTCTGCGGCTGCGAGTCCATTAGGAGGATCCTGTTTCACAAACACACTCATGTTACATACGGGGGGGGGGTGCAGTTGGAGGCATTTAATGTGTTTTTAATTGTTTAAAAGAACTGATCTGTCGACAATTCGAAGCTCTGCGAGACGTCACAATGAGATTTGAAGACTGACGTCAGGGGATTTCTGTAAAAGAGACAGCACCAAAAAGATTTTTGCTTCAAGATGTTAAAGATTTTTTTTTTATATACTCTTTCTTCTTGTGGCAACATCCAATCACAATATTGTGTTCTTCCATCAGTTCAGCATGTTTTCTTTAAGCAGAAGTATTGCTCCTAATAGATTGTGAATTCATATTCAGTTCTTAGGTTTATAAAGACTTGAAGGACCTTTTTCTTTTTTTTTTCAAAATTTAAAAAATGTTAGTTCATAATAAGCTCAGTCAAGCAAGCATCAAGTGCTTTATTTCTTTAGGGAATCTGGCTTATTTGGGTCACACTCAGCTTTTTATTATCTTATCATCAAATGTTTCTCTAATAATTTCTTTCTTTCTTGTTTTTGTGTGTACTGTTACATTAACCAAAAGATAAACTGTTTGCTGTAAGCTTTAGCCAAGTAAAGCACATTGTTGCAACAAAAAAAACAAAAAGAAAATGGAAAGATCTGACAAATTACTTGATATATTTTCTCTAGTAAAATTCAAACATATATGTGTCAAATGTGTTCGTCCGATACGTGTCATCAGAGGCGGCTGTTTGTCCTCGTCCCGCAGGTAAAAACTGGGACCTCAGTGCTGCTCTGAATGATTACGAGGAGCTCAGGCAGGTCCACACTGCCAACCTGCCGCAGGTCTTCAACGAGGGCCGCTACTACAAGCCGCCAGAGACACGTGACACGCCCACGCATGTCAACAAGATCGACAGGCCGTGCGCACAGAAGCAGGAGGACAATGCACAAGGTGAGTGAGCGAGGCCGGGTCGGATCGTCCTCATCATCATCATGCGCAGGTTCCTCTGCTTTCAGCTCATCTGTCCAAATCCTCCGTCGTGCCCCGTTGCAGAGAAGCGTCTGTCCCGCGGGATCTCCCATGCCAGCTCTGCTATCGTCTCCCTGGCACGGCTGCAGGTGGCCAATGAGTGTACCAGCGAGCAGTTTCCTCTGGAGATGCCCATTTACACATTCCAGCTCCCCGACCTCAGCGTCTACAGCGAGGACTTCAGGAGCTTCATAGAGAGGGATCTGATAGAGCAGTCCACCATGATGGCTCTGGAGCAGGCCGGTGAGTGATTTATGATGCGCTAAATAAATTGATAGTTCTTCTCCCGCCGCTTCATGGAAGCTATGTAAGAAAATCCCCTGCACTTTCCTACGTCGCCTCTTTGGATTGCACTAAAAAGCTGGAGCCGCTGAGAGCTGCGGTAACAAGAAATGCCAGTAAGAGTCAATAACGCGGACAGATGCTCGGGAGGAGACAAGATTCAGAGAGACAGATCAGATCAGAGCGGCATCGTCTGGAAGGCAGACGACAACAACTAATTCAAAGCATCCCGGATCCCAGAGGATTCTCGTCCCAGCTGACAATTTCAGCTGAAGGAGAGAATCTAGTTAGCAGAAGTTCGAAAGAAACTCCCCTGCCCGTCCTGTCTCCCTCTGATCAAGATGTGGGAACAGAAAACCTGGGTTGTTATTGAACGCTGAGTCAGCATTGGCTCATTAAGGGGCTGCGTGCTATGGTTTTTTTATGCTTATAACTTTTAGACTTTTCAAAATATTTAACTTGATTTGCAAATATTTTCCCCATAGAAATACACTGACATCTCTTCAAGTCCATAAAAAACATGATGCTTGAAATCTGCT
This sequence comes from Kryptolebias marmoratus, assembly GCF_001649575.2. Taxonomy (NCBI): domain Eukaryota; kingdom Metazoa; phylum Chordata; class Actinopteri; order Cyprinodontiformes; family Rivulidae; genus Kryptolebias; species Kryptolebias marmoratus. The sequence goes on along the minus strand of NC_051440.1, from coordinate 14,066,206 downwards.
TCAGCAGAGATGCTCTCTTTTTATTTCCTTCAGCTGCTTTTAGCTTATAGCTACTGTTGTCCTGCTTTTAGCTTCTAGCTAGCCTTTTGCTTTGTTTAGATTGAGCTAATGTTTTGTTCCTTTTAGCTAGCCTTTTGCTACTTTTAGGTTCTAGCTAGCCTTTAGCTGCATTTAACGTGGGCTGTGCTACTTTTAGCATTTAGCTAGTGTTTCGCTTCTTTGAGCTTTAACAACTCAGTTTCAGCAAATTTGAGCAAAATCATTCAGCACTCAGCGTTCACAATACATTTTCACAACAAATGCAGTTTCTCTAAGAAAGAATAACTTTTCAATATTAGATTAAAAAAAGAAGAAATTGTCTTCATAAGTAGCTGTGTTTTAAACAGTCGAGCTAACCACGATATAGCAGTTAAGGATTGACAGTTCTGAAAGTATCCAAATTAAATACATCCCATAAAAACGCTCTCATATGCTCTGTATTATATACTGAATTTAAGAAAAGCCACAGTGAAGCAAATGCATATTATTGTCGCTTGCAGTGTGATTCAGCCTGAGTTATAATTTCCAGTGAACAGTGACTGCATCAATCTTTGATTAAAAAAAAAAAAAAAATCATTGTAATAAGTGGTGAGAAGTGATAATGTTTCGGATTTAATGAAAACTAACTCGCAGATCTCACGAGACCAAAGTGAAACGGAGAAGCGCCGAACGAGGAAACATCTGCATTTTGATTGCACCTGTGCTGAAGGCTGAATCATTCAGCGGCTCCTCTGTGTTTACCGCTGGTTAATAAATGATGTGCGCCGCGCTGTGACACATTCGTGTGTCTCTCTCAGGGAACCGAGCGGAGCACTGAAGCAGCAAAAAAAAGGCAGATTTTATCTAAAAGTTGGGCTGAGGTAGAACATATTCATAGTTTCAGCTCCTCAGACCAGTTGTGCTTGTTGGCTAACAGGTCTTGATTGACGTTACACCCCTGGCTGTCATATAATCCTGTTTTTTCCCCTTTTTTTCTTTTATAATTTTGTATCATGCAGCTTTTAGTCCTTGTAAAACAGGTGCAGTCATGTTTTATAATGATGATGTTTGCTGTGTTCAGGACGTCTGAACTGGTGGTCCACTATGTGCACCAGTTGTAAGAAGCTACTTCCTCTGGCCACCACGGGGGACGGGAACTGCCTTCTGCACGCTGCCTCTTTAGGTGAGCTTTTTTTTTTTCTTTTAGCCATAATATTTTTCTGTGCAGTTTGGTCTCTCAGAGAAAATAATGCAGCTGCTGACCACAAAGACGAGGTATAAACTGAGGGGTTTTTTTTGCTTAAAAGACATAAGACATTATTTCAGGAGGGTGTTTTAGGTTTAAGAGACAGTAGTGTGTTCAGGTATGTGATAAAGGGGATCCTGGACTCCCCAGTGTGAGGCCTGCCGGAGCAGCTGAGGCCTAGCAGCACCAGAGCTAATGTAATCTGCCCTGACAGTCTCTGTCTGAGGAAGACATTTCTAGTTGGAGCTGAGGTCGTCTCTGAACGACACCGAGAATAATCCAAGCGCAGCAAAGATCTGCGCCATCTTTTCGTAGTCAGCTGTGTGCAGCGTTAACGTGTTGTCTGTCTGTGCGTGTTTGTCAGGGATGTGGGGCTTCCACGACAGAGACCTGATGCTGAGGAAGTCTCTGTACACCATGATGAAGAGCGGAGCGGAGAGAGACGCTCTGAAGAGGCGGTGGAGGTGGCAGCAGACCCAGCAGAACAAGGAGGTTGGCAAAGTGCTCGTCCTTGCACGCCGCATAACACCGCTTTTCACGCGCGACGCCTCAGCGTGAGCGCGTGAAACGGATGAGCCGCTCAAAACCTCGGCTATCAGGCGCCGATTCGACCGTCTTTTGCTAAGCTGCGCTTTCAGATTTTTTGCTGCAAGGAACCTTGTCACTCTGGTGCCGCAGCGACGCTGCTAATGCCGTCAAATCCTCCCGTCTTCCGTCTCCTGATGTCCTGACGTTGGATTAAAGTATTCTCAAATCTATTAGAAAAGTGTGTCACCGAAGATAGCTCGCGTGAAGAAATAGTCCAGATGCTCATGTTTTAAAAATGCCCGAGGCGTCTCGTTGGCCCAGTGATCTAAGATGCAGCCCACGAAGCTCGGCGCTTCTGGTTTGAGTGCAGAGGAGGGAACGTTGTTGCCTTTTTCTTATTATCAAAGAAAGGGAGATAATCTTTTTGCCCATAAAGGAATGCTAGGCCTTTAATTACTCTATTTTTTTTTTTGTCTTTCTCTTTACTCAAATCTCAAAAAGAAGAGTTTGTGTGCGAAAGCAAAAATATCCAAACAGCTGTGTCTGCGTAGCTGTGACTGTGCCATGGTTTACGTGTGTGGGGTGTGCTTTCTGTGCAGTCGGGGCTGGTGTACACCGAGGAAGAGTGGGAAAGGGAGTGGAACGAGCTGCTGAAGTTGGCCTCCAGCGAGCCTCGAACTCACCTCAGCAAAACCGGGAACACCAGCGGAGGGTAGGGGCGCCAACCCACAAACAAACACACAGTAAACTACCAAGACTCCTGCCTTATGAGCGTGGCATAGTTTCTACTCTCACTGCTTCTTAGTAACTAAATGAACAATGTGAAACTGCGCCCTCTACTGGCTGCCACTTGAACAACCCGTTTCTCCTCACAGAGATCCCCCCCCCCCTCCCTCTTACACACACACACACACAAACACCAAGAGCTGTGTTTCTTTTAGCTTCAGCGAGTTGCATAAATAAACGTAAGCCTGGCTTTTTCTCACGCAACAGAGGCAGACTGGAAACTAGTTCTGGTTTCCTTCGCCCACGCAGAGAAACCTTGCGGTTTGTCACTGTTTCCATGCTCACTGAAATAAACATGCATATGGTGTCACATGCTTTAAATTTGAGCTGCAGAGCTGGTGGAATAAAAGCAGCTGTGATTAAAAAGAAAGTTTCCTGCTCTGAATTCGAAACGTAATAAGTGCTAAATTTTCACAGAAATCGGTTTCTTATTAAAGATAAAAAGGCAGCTGAGGGATGCTTTGGCCAAAGAATGTCAGAAAATCATAGTAAGTCGTCTTTAAGTAGCCCGTTCATGTAATCAGAGAGACAATAAAATAAAGATTACAATCTTTCCTGGAGGTGTAACAACGACCTGATTGTTTCCTAATGATTGTCAGTGCAGGCTGGAGCACGACGCCCTCCATCACTGAAAATGTCCCTTTCAGGAGAGTAATTTACTCGTTTTCGCCTCTCGTTGAGTTTCGCAGTAATAAAGTAATAAGGTTAGGGCTGTTTGATGGTCCTAGTGTGAGATGAGCCTCTGAATGGGCTGAGTGGGATTCACATATTAAGAGGCTCTTTATTAGGAGCAGCGCGGCTGTTTGTGTGGCTGACAACTTAATTGTTGCACATCCTCCGACTCCCTGGTGGTTGAGAGCTACGCCTGTATTTTCTTTTAATCTCCATCACTGCCCCCCCCCCATCCCTTTTCCCTCCTTCTCTGAGCTCTTTCATTCAGAAACACGTATGTAAAAACGGGCAGTGTTGTCCTTTCCTGTTGAGGGCCTGTCAGAGGGGGAAATAAATTCAAACGGATATGATTACGCTGAGAAAACAGGCTCATGGGTTTTTATGGGGATTTGCTATGTCTTAGTTTTTTCATGCGTGTGTGTGTGTGTGTGTGTGTGTGTGTGTGTTTCTCCTCAGGGTGGACAACTCAGAGGATCCAGTCTACGAGAGCTTGGAGGAGTTCCATGTGTTCGTGCTGGCCCATGTGCTGCGCAGGCCGATTGTCGTGGTGGCCGACACGATGCTCAGAGACTCGGGAGGAGAAGGTACGCAGTCTGTGTTCTGTCTGGATCAGATGTCACCCCAAAGCCGTCCATCTTAGCAACCCTTTTAGGGATGTCTTGTACGTCCACATCGGTGGTGTGAGTGTCCCTATCCTTAAATGATGTGGGGCGTTGTAAATTATACAATAATATAAAATATACAACAATTATATATATATATATATATATATATATTATATGTTCCAATTTGTTGTGGAATATTTTAACCGTTACACCTCGTGACTTAATATTAAAGGACCTAGGGGTAGGGATTGGTTTAACACTAGGAAAGGAGATTTGGTCCTTGACTCAGTCCAGAGTGACACCAGCGCGTTCTATCTCAATTCCAGCATTTGCTCCCATCCCGTTTGGAGGGCTCTATCTGCCCCTGGAAGTGCCTCCGAGCCGCTGTCACTGCTCCCCTCTGGTCCTGGCCTACGATCAGGCTCACTTCTCCGCGCTGGTGTCCATGGAGCAGAGAGACCAGCAGCGCGAGCAAGGTAAGCGGGCGCCGAGGGCGTTGTCAGGTTGGGCTCATCCGCGTGCACCGTCCGAACTTTCAAAGCTAGGCAACTTTTTAATTCAAGTCCAGTGGGAGCGGAGAGGGAAGGCAAGAGGGCTGCCTGTCCTGCGCGAGGTGAATAATGTACGGGACGGCAGACTAATTACATGTGATCCATTTTTAAAACAGGCATCAGGCAGGGAGTGGACAACATGGAGGAAGGCAGACTTTCTGCTGACTCGTTAAGAGTCGCTACAACTTTTCAAGCTTGCAAACCCGCCGTGCATTTCGGATCTAAAGTCCCTGTCAGGAGTTTAGCTGCGACACGGAGCTCCGCAGAGCATATTGCATTAAGTTGCGGCAGGGGAAGTACAGATTTTCCGTTGTGCTGAGCGACTCTTGTTTTTGTCTTGTTTTGCCCATTCAGATGCCAGTGCTCCGACTCCGGATGCATTGCTTATTCTCGAGGTCAGAGCATTCCTCACATGGAGTTCCTTTAATTGACAAATAGAGTGGATCTCCTTGACAACCAGCCTCAGCAGTCACGGCACTCTTTTCTGCGTCTGGCTCTGTGGGAGGAACTCGCTTGTCATTTTGCGTGGGCAGCCGGCCAAATCTGTCTTGGGCTGTATTTCTCACTCTCGAGTGCAGAGACACTGACGAAAGCAGTTTCTTTCTTCCTCTTTCCCCCACTCTTTTAACCTGCCACGCTTGACTTAGAAGTCACTCCTTTAATGCCTGCAGCAGCACAATTAAAGTCTTCAGTGCAGTCCCGAGCACTTCTGCGGGTGCTTTTGCTTTGAAGGATGGGGTTTCTCCTCTCGTCCACCAGATGGTGCATATGTCCAGATAACCTGCACCAGCTCAGCCACAACACCCCTGCATGGCTGTATGTGTTTTTCCATCCTGGTACACTGTGTCCTCGTGCGATAAGATCAGAAAGTCTGCAGTCTCTCCAGTATGTTATGAAAACACTTGTACCCTGAACATGGTGCATTTGTGTGTCATGCCATAACTCATTTTACACAGCAAAGATACACATCTGTGTGACTCTCAGTTAACTTTTAATTGTGTCTGTAAATGCATGTTGTGTGACGACTTGGCGTAATGAGATATTACACAAAGTGCCTAAATTACACGAAGCAGATATGAGGTTCATATCTCGGAACAGATGCCAGGCAAGACTTAATCTCTTTGCTTCTAATTAGGGCAGCGTAGCCCCAGCCCGCCCCCCTTAAGCCCTCATCCCATCACCGATTATGGGCAGGGTCCCGGGCTGCTGGGGCCCCTGCTACCCAACAATCCCCTCAGACAGTCAGGCCACTGTGTGTGGACGTCTCAGGTGGACGGTCGCTTTTTAGCTTCTGCCCCCGTCGAGTCAGCAAAGAGCAGCTGAGGGTCTCGTGGCCTCGTGTGTGTTCAGGTGTCAGAGGCTGGGTTTAAATACAGGCTCTTTCTTTGGCTCCTCCGCGGCAAAGTCCCGCTTGTAGTTCGATTCTTAATCAAACTGACAGATCGTGTGTTTGCTCTTTTTATGGGTTGCGGGGACGCTGAAAAAACACGGAAGGGCCGACTGAAGGCGTGGGTTATTGCTTTAAGGTCAAAACTTTCTTTTAGCTCAGTTTTTATGAGGACAACCCAAAAGAGCTGTTAAGTGGTCCTCCGGCGTTCGGTGCTGAAGCAACAGCTCAGTGTGTGTTTTTCCCGTCCGGCCCACCGCCGCTCACCTGCTGTGTGATAATAACTCGCTCCTCAGTAGATGCCGCCCACCGTCGTTTGTCCGCCTGTTTGTGTTTTCGTGGTCACCCAGCGTATGAGAGGAATTGACCCTCAGGAAAACTCTTGAACTATTTCAAGCTCTGGTCCCAAAAACCAAACCACTTCCAGGTTGTCTTTGGCATCCAGTCATTAAACTTCTAACCCGTGTCTGAATAGAGAAAAGGTCCAAAGACCACCTACCTAAGAGTGTGGCGGACCCATCAACCTTTGGTCACATCTTGATGTATTCAATGGACCCAGTGTTTACGCACCTTATTAATTCTCACAGTAATACCTTTTGACGGCATTTTGTTACATATATATAAAAATATAACTAAACTATATGAACTATACATGTTAAATGAACTTGTTAATGACCCATTAATTTAATTTAGCTGCTATTAGGATAACTATCGACAACCAAAAATCCTCAAACCTTTTGTTTTTTAGGCTTTTTTTCTTCTGAAGTGCAGACAAGGCTGTATTTTTGTGGTGCATCTCTAATTTTTAAAAAAATATTTGTTCTTTGTTTTGTGTTTTTTTTTTTTTTACTCTGCTAAAGCTCCTTTTATCTGTTAAGCTATTGTGCTAGCTAGTTAGCCACCTAGCTGTACCCAACACGCTACATCAGGGATGTCAGACTCCAGGCCTCAAGGGCCACTGTCCTGGGAGTTTTAGGTGTTTCTGCTCCAACACACCTGATTCAAATGGTTTAATCGCCTCCTCACCAAATCATTGAGTTCTCCAGAAGCAGAAGCAGAAGTCATTCATTTAAAGCAGATGTTGTAAAGCAAGGACACATCTAAAGCGTGCAGGAGAGCGGCCCCCGAGGGATGGAGTTTGACACGTGTGCGCTACATTGTGCTGTGCAGTGGTGTTGCTTTCCCTTTAAGAGTCTAGATTAGGAGTGATTAAGTGGTTATAATATCAAGCCGAGCACATAAAGTAAGAACATTTGTGTCTGGTTGATTATTTCTTTGTTGTAACAATGCTTCTTGGCAATAAATCTTATGCCACTGGAAAGCCTGTTTATTTCCCCTTAAATGGTGCCACATTTGTTAGAAAATGCACTTGTGTGTTGAGCGGCAGAGTTGAATATGAGGGTTTGTTCTGTTTATTTTGTTTTGAGCTTCTGCTACTCCATGTACTCCTGCGAGCACGAACCCTGCTGCAGTGGTCGGTTGGTGTCTGCAGAATTTGGCAGAGACGATGGAACGGCCCCCGCCTGCAGTCCTGACCTCAACCCCGTTGAACACCTGCGGGGTCAGCTCGGGCAGCCACTGTTGTGGCTGCGTATGGTTCTTCCACATGCTAAATGAATAAATCAACAGTTCCATCCAGTCTAATAAACAGCACAGTAGTCAGTAGCAGAATAAGCTGTTTGTCACTGGCAGAGAAGATTTGGCAAGTTTTCCATGGGGTGCAACCCACATACTCAACTCTGCTGCTCAAAAAGTGTGACACCATTTAAGGGGAAATAATTCAGGACCGAGCATCTTAGGTTTGTTTAGAAGCACAACTGCTGCTTACTCTGGTGAATTGGACTCTGCAGCTGTGCAGCGATTCGTTTCAGGAATTTGAATTTGTGTTTTCTCCTGTCAGTGCGGACAGTTCTTGTCTCTCACGGCAGAAGAAACGTCGGTCAAGTGTTGGAAGCGAACCATTCAAAGGACAGCTTTGATTTTGGAATGGGGAAAAAGGCGGGTGGGGATAGATTTGGTTTTATCACACAAGTTATGTTATGACATTCTTATTTCAGAACATAAATAGAGAGATGTTTATTTCTAGCCAAAGCTTAATCTCTCATTTTTATTCAGTTGTGCAACATATCTGACATGTTTTTCTCAGACCTTTTTTTTTTTCAGAAATGGTCCTCTTGATACTAAAGACATGTGTCTCTCCGGTTCTCTAATGTGTAATCTGTTTTGTGTTTCCCTTGTGCTGCAATGTGGAAATGTTAAAAAAATAATAATAATAATTCAAACCTTACAAGAATTAAAATTGTTGCACCAGATAAACCCATTTACTGCCCTGCACTAATCAGGGCTAAACGCCTCAGGCTCGTTTTTATGCACAGCTGCAGCTTCCTCTGCTAAACTAGACTCTGGAAAATTGTAGTTTTTCTGTGAACAATTTAAGGAATTTGTATGTGTGCTTTTCTTCATTCGGTATTTTTTTGTTAAAACCTCACAGCAGAAGGCAAAAAAAGGAGGAATCGACCTTCATTTTTCTCTCATGACACGATTGAGACTCTTGTTCAACAACAACAAAAGAGGCGTTTATTTCCAGTCGGGCTTAGTGAATATGGATTTAGGAAGCTTCCAAGAACTCGCAGGATCCACCCTGATTTGCTCATCTTCCTTCTTTCTGTACCCCTCTTTGAATCAAGCTGCAGACGAAGCACGACGAGGCACGGTAACATCTTGCGTATCACAGCGGGCTATGATGTCACAGCTATGGGAAGTGGTCACTCAAGGACAAGAAAACGAGGCCGCCGACGGGGAGAGTAAATACATTGCAGCACGCGTCGGTCCCCCTGAGTTCAGCTGGCAGTGTCGAGTCTCTGAATTTAGACCAGACTCGAGCCCGAGTGACTGCGCACGCAGCTCTCTGGAATGACGTGAGGGGAGAGCAGCTGCATTGTGGGAGCCGGAACGCCACCTCGCAGCCTTCTGCCCACTCTGTGACCTGAGTGGGAGGTTCACTGTCTTCTGCCTCTGACTCTGCGTGTTTGTTGGATTTCAGTGAGGCCGGATTTTCTGGGCTGAAACTGTTCTTGGAAAGAAGTGCGTTCTTCCAGAAAACTTTTTTTTGTTTGTTTTTTTCCCCCGTTAGTGTGCCATGCCAGTGCTTCCATTACCGTTTGCCTGTGTAGCTGCAGGCATTAGTCATGTATTAGTTTAGGGAGGTGGTGTAAACCCCATTGTGACTGGCACGCAATGGTAGATTTGACAGATCAGGACAGATTTCTGGACAATCCTTGTTTGTCATCGGTGCGCTTAGTATTGTTCTAGCAAGGGTTTGGCCAGACGTTCAGCATGTTGACATCGTGCATGCTGTCCTGTGTATGCTGTTGCTAAGCGGACGGGTTTGACCTGCTGAGGTTCTGTGTCTCCATGAATCCACAGCAGCTTATTGGAAACAGAGAACTTGATGAGTCCAGGAGGAGACTTCCTCTTCCATCTGGGGCTGACAGTGAAGGCTGGAATGTCCTCAGCCTGAACATCCTGTCTCTTACTGCAGTCACATGAGCAGCTCCCACACTAGGTAGCCTGATGAGAGCCGTCATGTGGGCCAGTGAGATGCGCTGTTGTTCTTGAAAAAGGCACCCACACACACTCGCACACAAACACACACCGTAAACTCCTGTGTTATGTACACACAGCAAGCGCGTTTCCCACGACAGGGAGGCGGGGAGGTTTCTGTTTTCTGTCGTGTCCACCGATTCCCGTTGAGAACATTGTCCAGCTTGTGAGTAGCTGATAGTATCGGAAAAAGACAAATGCAACTTTCTCGTGGCCTTGTTTTGACCGGAATGAAAAGCTGCATCTCTGCAGCTTTTAATCTGTGCCTCTGTATCTGATTGTGGTACGTTACTGAACAGAACAGTGATGCACAGCCCCGACTGAAACAGCCACACAAACTGAGATAAACATCACTGTATACAATCAGCGGACCAAAACATACAACATTTAAGAAGTTAATAAGTAAAATTTTACATCAAAACACTTATTACATCACAGAAATACAGTAAAGGGAATATTTTAGAGGAAACAGAATTTCACAAAAAACAATCAATGAACAAAAACAAAAAACATTTTAGAAAACAACACAATTTCTGTAAATTGAACAAAAACTAGATAGTCTAATGAAAACATAAACTTTCTGCTTTGGTGCTGTTTTTTCTGAACAATTGTATTTTAGCAGCTCAGTGGCACCGTGTAGTTCCTGATAAAAGCAGCCTAATCAGAGTTTGTGTTCAGTGTTTATGCAGATGTTCTCATATCAGAAAGTTCACTCGTGATTTTTAGATTTATTTATTTATTTTATTTTATTTTATTTTAGGCTCCAATGCATTTATTGCATACAGCATTTGTATTTTTTAGAGTTCAATCATACTTTTTGATTAAATTTCCTCATCATTGGAAAAGCAAAACTGGACCAAACAATTCTGTCTTGTTTATAAGAGAACAAATAAATCTTGATTTAAGTCCTTCTCCACCGGGAGAATGAGTGACACCTCCTGATCAAGGTAATTTTTGCCCAAAACACTGAACGACAGATCCTTTATTCTTTGTTGGCAGGACTGAACTTTGTCTAGAATGTGATTTTTGGTCACGAGAAACGATGGAACGTACAGTAGTCTGGGATCTTTCGCTAAAGCCGGACCGAAGTAATGTTCTGATCACTTCATTTCTTCCAGCTGTCATCCCTCTGACCGACTCCGAGCACAAGCTGCTAGCGCTCCATTTCGCCGTGGATCCCGGCAGAGACTGGGAGTGGGGAAGGGACGACAACGATAACGCCAAGCTAGCCAGGTGAGCCCTCCGCCCCCGCTGACGCTGTCGTTTAGCAAAACAGGACACGGAGGTGTTGCCCTGTAACGGCGAGCTCCACGGAGTGCGAGTGCAAGCTTCAGGCTGGGGCAGATCTGTCAGTCGGGCCGCAAGGCTCTGAGAGGAGGATTAACCTCTGATCATGAGCTGCGGGTTCACGTCACTTCAAAGAGCGAGCAGGGAGAGGAAGAATCGTGAGTCACGTCAGACATCCTTTGCATTTCCAGGGAATGGCTTTGGAAAAATGCAGCAAAACCCTCTCTGAGTTTATAAAAAGGCTTATTTGAAGCATTCATTTCAGTCAGGTGTTCAAATTATTCTTAAACAAGCTGAAATTCAAAAAAGACACTTAAGAAAAAAAAAAAAGCACCACTTAACCCCTTTAAAGTTTGTGTTGCAGTTTCTGTCATTTTCGGATCACATCAGATTTCTTTAATCTGTGACTGTAGACCCAGAGGTCATTTTCTTTAAAACATTTGTGAACTGTGTCATGAAACATGTGATATTAAATATAGAAATCTGTGTTTTCACAGCCTAATCTTGTCTCTGGAGGCCAAACTCAACCTGCTGCACAACTACATGAATGTAACATGGATCCAAATCCCGTCTGAAACAAGGGTAAGTATTTCACCTCGCATGTGTGTCGTGTTTGTCATGGTTAATTTAGCTTTGGAGGGCCTCACTCATTCCAGATGTTCTTCAGACCCCAGAGTCCAATCACTCAGTTTAGTTTAGTGTCACAAAGCAATCATCTCTCACATTTATGGATGTGCTGCTTATGACTCATCAGATATGGACGATTTAGTGCTTTTTGATAATTTTTAGGAGAATTTTTGTAAAAAAGGAACTTTGTCGGACTTCTCCGCTTCTAAAACTTTTTTTTTTTTTTTTTTTGCTCTTTCTCAGGCTCCCTTGGCTCAGCCAGAGTCTCCCACAGCCTCTGCAGGTGAGGATGTCCAGTCTCTCGCCGAGTCCATGGACTCCGACCGTGAGTCCGTCGGCAGCAACTCAAACGTCAATACGGGCAAGTCCAGCAAGGAGAAGGACAAAGAGAAGCAGCGCAAAGAGAAGGACAAGAGTCGAACAGATTCTGTGGCCAATAGGCTCGGGAGCTTCAGCAAAACACTTGGCATCAAGCTGAAGAAGAACATGGGAGGACTTGGGGGGCTTGTGCACGGCAAGATTAACAAGTCCAACTCTGGCTCAGGTCGTAATGGGGACAACGGAGGGGAAAAAGCAAAGAAGAAGGAGTCTAAGACAACCAAGGGAAGCAAGGAGGAGTCGGGCCAGTCGACCAGCTCCACCTCCTCTGAGAAAGCCACCAGTCCCTCCCCTACAGACGGAGAGAGACCCTCCAGCTCCTCCCCGACGGAGAGACAGGACAGTGCAGGGAAAAGCTCAGGGGACAGAACCCTGGAAAGCTGGAGGTACAGCACAGATGTCAAGCTCAGCCTCAACATCCTGCGGGCCGCCATGCAGGGGGAGCGCAAGTTCATCTTCGCGGGGCTCCTGCTCACTAGCCATCGGCACCAGTTCCACGAGGAGATGATCAGCTACTACCTGACGAACGCCCAGGAGCGCTTCAGCCAAGAGCAGGAGCAGAAGAGGAAAGAGGCCGAAAAGAAGCCCCCGGCTGCGAACGACGTGGCCGCGAAGAAGCCGGAGCACGAGAGCGTCTTCCAGAGGGAGAGGTCCGACAGCTCGCCCCCGGAGAGCTGCTCTCCCGTCCTGCCCCACCACGCCTACAACAACTCGCAGCCCCTGTTGGGTCTCAAGACGCAGGGCAGAAACAGTCCCACCCCTGCAGCCACGCTCCTTTCTGCTCCAGCCCCTCCTCTCACCCCGCCAACAGCCTCCCACCATGTGTCTCACCCGGCCCCAGCCCCCGCGCCTTACTCCTCCCCCAGCATTGGTGCTAAAAGACCCGGGCCCGTTCCTGTGTCCGCCCATTATAGCCATACGCCGCCCATTCAGAGGCACAGCGTCATTCATTTACAAGATGTCAACGTGCAATCCTCCATCTTCCAAGATGAGCCCTATAAGCCTGTGGTGGGCACCCTAAAGACATGCGCCACCTACCCCCAGCAGAACCGCACCCTCTCGTCCCAGAGTTACAGCCCGGCCCGCCTGTCGGGGGTCCGCACTGTCAACACCATGGAAACCCTGGCCTACAACATGCCCGGCGAACACAAGTCCCACACCTACACCAACGGATTCAACGCGGGAGACATTCAGGACTGCCTCGAGTTCGCTGACGACGACAACGTGTCTCACAGCTGGCTTGGCCAAGACAAAACCAAAGGCCGGAGCTCTGAAAGCCCTTTGTACTGCTTTCAGCAGCGCCGCTGCAAGAGGGAGAACTGCTCCTTCTACGGGAGGCCGGAGACGGACAACTACTGCTCCTACTGCTACAGAGAGGAGCTGAAGCGCAGGGAGAGGGAGAGCAAAGTGCAGAGGCCTGTATAGCCATCACCACCGCTTCAGCCACAACACGGCCTGCCTGCAGGAGACTCAAGGGAACGACACCATCTGCACTCCGCATTTAGAGCTCCACGATCGCCAACGTTTTCCAGTTTGTCGAATAATGCTCGTGTGTTCCCGCCCGACCCCGCCCTTTGTTAGAAAAGAGTCTTACTTTCTGACGGGGGAAGTAGAACGTGAAACAGGGAGCAGCTTTGGCCAGATGTTACTTTTCTTTTCTTTTCCTTCTGTCTCATCAAACTTAGTCTTTTACTTGTTTTAGAGTAAAAGTTATCTCTCTGTGGTGTGATTTTCTGTGTGTGACAGGGAAAGGTCTTTATTTTTCAAAGCACGGAAGAATTGCATCTCGTCAGGAAGGAACATTTTAGCTCTTTTAATCAGTTTGAATGCAATACCTCTGCCTGGTTCTTCGAAGTCCCCCCCGCGGGATGTTTGTAGTTGTTTTGCAATCAAAAAGAAATCAAACGGGGGATTAATATTAGACTTTAAAGCAATAAATTGGTGATTCTTTTTTGCTACACTCTCTCCCAATTTTGTCTATGCACCAACAATATGGATACTGTAGTTACCTGTGTCTTGTAAATTGTAAAAGGACGTCACAGTGTGCTTTTTTTGTAAACAAATTTGACATACAGGAATTAAAAGCGTGTAAAAATTTTAGACTGTAACTTTGGATTAGGATGAAATGTTAAGTCGTCATTCGTTAATTGTACTTTTGTTCTCGCCATGTCCGGGGGGGTTTGTCGTGTCCAAAAAAAATTGGTCTCGAAACTATTGTGTAAGCTATATTTTCACATCTCCGCATGTAGTCGTCCTCCTAAGACCCACAAGCACTGCCAAGCTGGCTTAGTCAAATCCAAATTCTTGAAATACTCTGTGCCAAACACCGAACGATGTAACTTCGATTGATCCGCTTCTGAAATATGCAGTGTTTATGGTGTGTTTCTCTCAGTACCCGGTCAATGTGTTTAGATGAGACAAACTGTGAGTCATGACAGCAGGCTGATGTGTTTCTGTCTGAAGTGTAATTACATGTCTCTTTACCTCCTACAACCACACACGCACAACATGATGTGCAATCATGCTAACAGCACCACGTGGCGACCTGCAGTGTAAACCGGTCCAGTGTGAGATTGTCCTTCTTCCATATCTTAGAGGCCGTTAAAAGAAGCACCTGCTGCTACGAGCACCTTCAAGCCTTTGTGATCATTAGTGCTTTAATCAATCAGTGGGATTTAAAAGAAGAAAAAAATAATAATAAAACAAAACGCAGGCCTCCAAGTGCTTTCTGCTCATTCTGAAATGACTTCTGTAAAGGCGCAAGTGTTTGTGTTGCCGTTTGTCCTGGTGATGCTTGGATAATGTTACCATGCTGTCCTTAACGAAGTGTGTCCTGGCCAAGGATGTCCACTGCTCCCTCTGTTTGCTTCTGTCTCTCTCCTGTACACACTGCAGTGTTTGCTCCTCTTCGTTTCTATGTGACTAGAGTTCATGGACTCTCACCATGTTAGGACTGTAAGATATGATTTTGTATTCCTTTAAGAGTTTTACACTAAATTATTAATTTGCACATTAGGTACAGATGTAAATACGGAGAAAAAAAGAATAGTTTATTGTTACAAACATGGTGTGTGTGTGTGTGTGTCTTTTTGTTACAGAGGGTAACCAGGAGAAAACTGGAAAACATACAGGTTGTTTTCAGTTTAAAATTTATATGTGTATATGTTTTAGATGTATGTTTAAGAAGCTTCTTCATGTTAAAGACAGGGTTCTGGTCCTTTGAAGTGTGGTTCTGTGGAAAGGTTATGAACAATCAATATCTCACCTGTTGTAGATAGCTCTTTGTGTGAGGTGCCGAGTGGTACAGACCCCCACAAGAAGCCAAGTTGCCAAGCCAAAGCAGGTCAGTGAAACTTTACTAAAATGAACTTCATTAAAGGCGCTGCACAGCAGGACATCCAAAAGAAACAAGAAAAGACGTGAATAAACCAAATACAATGACAGGCAAAACGTGGGGCTTAAATACAAGCCCAGCTAATGAACGTAATGGGACTCAGGTGTGAGCTGAAGATGCAGGGAAGCAGAATCATGGTAGAAATGATCAAATCCACTGAAAGAGAGAAACTAGAAATTAAAACAGGGCAAAAACAACCTAACCTTCAACAAAGTTCCATAAAACCCTAAAACTGACACTTTGACCTCAGTTTAAAGAAACAGAGTTAAATTCTGACCTGACTGATGAGCTAACGGCTAGTCTGAGCCAAACCAAAGTGGTGGCATCTTTAATTTCATAAATCTTTACATTACCTTCCCTTTAACATTACACGGTTGTTTACATTGGATTTTTTTTTTTGTTGTTTGCTTGTTTGCAAGATCAACAAGTGAGAAGCAAACTGTAGCATTTCTGGTGCATTTTTGAGGCACTTCCTGCAGGAAAATCCTCATATTTCTGTCAGAATTACTGTGTAATAGGAAGAGGACTTAAAATGGCAGCGATCCCCGCTCAGATTACCGGTTATATTGTCAGTTTGTTACGAATGAAACTTTTATTTGTTTGAGCTGAGGCCGTTCTACAACAAGTCGTTCATTTCCTTTTGCACAGAACCCTACTTTAAAAGATCCGAACTATCCCTTTAACACTTTTGCTAACTGCTTTAATGTTTTCTAAAGAACCTAAAAGCAGCTGATAATGGGACAACAGTCAGTCCAACATGGTCGTGACGTTTTCCACAGCAAACATCAATAAGTCTTATTCAGACTGCTCCAGCTTCATCAGCGGCTAAAATTACCCATCATCCCTAAATTAAGTCAACCAGAATATCACTCCCACACTTCCATTAGACTGAAGAAACACCGTGCTAACATAAAGTTTGGTTTCTTCACAACTCTGAGCTCTTTAAGCTCTGAAGGGGTCAATTATTAGACAACATTTCAATGATTTATTCCAGTTTAATTCAGAAAGGTTCACTGCAGGTATACTGACAAGGAATTCAAAAATATCCCCAGCCCAGTCAAAGAGGAATTTAAGTCACATTACAGGAACTTAAAATGATCATTCAGCATCTGAAGCAATGAATTTAACCTCTTAGATCTGTTGCCATTTTGTTTTTACTTACACAAAAGACAGCAGCATGCTTTTTAAGTGACGGTTTTAAATAATTCATATGGCATCAAAATAGAAGCAGATGGATTTCTCCTCTTTCGTTCTTTTTGGAGGGAGTTGATGGAGGTAATTTGTGTTAAACACTAACCTCAGTCTGACTTTTTAAACCGGGGTGTGTCCTGGAAAAAAAAAGGGCAATTAGTGGGCTTTCTTGGATGAGTCAAACAAAACAGAGCGAGGAGGAAATTCTCATTAAAATTAATTTCAGGGGGGGGTTACAGAGTCAAGGATGTCGAGCGAGCTGCCAAGTGGGATAGCCTTCCAGGCCGAGAGCTGTAAGTTTTGTCATAATTCTTCCAGAGACACTTTGTTGGCAGCAGGGCTGACACCAAGCTGCAAAAAGAAAAGAAAATGCTTAAACGGAGGGGACTGCTTTCTGCGTGTGAGCTTATTAAGACAAATTATATGAAACACCCAACAAAGTGACTCAGAGACTTTAAAGAGCCATTTATCATCTCAGCATTTATTGTTACCACTTAGTTTAATTCAATATTTTATTGCAAGGAACACTGCTTTAACAAGATGAATACAGTTACTTTGCTCGGTCATAATGTTATGGCTGATTGGTAAATGAATTTACATTTACCAAAAAAAAAAAAAAAAACTTAACTAGCAGAATCTGTGTTACATTATTGGGCTCTAAGTAGAGTGATAAAAGGCAGTGAGGGGTTCAGCACTTCGCCACCTCGTAAAAACAAATTTCATCATTCGAGATACTAAACATTCAAAGTTTATTAGAGTTTAGACAAAGTTCTGTACGTAAAAGGGAAGGCGTTAAAAAAGGGTTAGATTTTAGAGATAAATTTCATCTAGACGTTCTGAAACACTACTGAGAAACTCGACATTAAACTGGATTTCTGTCTCTCAAACTGCAGGTTAAAAACACACAGAACTGAATTCTAATACAAATAGAAAAGAACTAATAATTTGGTTGTATTGGTTTATCCGTATATTGTAGGTGTGTGGTGTTCATTTAATCAGCTCTTGTAACATTTGTCTTTTTGCTATCAGCTCTGAGGGCTTCAGGCTGTCCTCAACACAGAGTCAACTTTTAATTTTATTTTTATTTCTTACAGTTTTACTGAGTCTTTGGGTTCTGGTGCTTCTGTCCCCCAAAAAAGGTTTTCATCCCAGCTAATTCCTAGTCCTCCTAAGGTCTGGAATCTTCTCTTTGGTGTAGTCTACTCGTAAAACAACCCGATGATTTCTGCACAGAGCAGTGAGCTAATCCTCTGCTCTCAGTCCAGTTGTGTTTATCTATTTGTTTGCTTCTCAGAACAGCAGAGTGATCTGAGAACTCTGACCTCACGTTAAACCACGGAAACGACGGGTCGCCACAGTGATCAGGTGTCCAAACAAATCAATACCTCCACTGATAAACAGGAAAAACAGACGAGAAATAAGCTGAGCATTTTTTAACTCGGTCCATAAATGCGAGGCGAGGCGGGACTGAGTTGGTGGGAGTTGTTGAGCCTTTAACGTGTGGGATGAAGTGGACTTTTAGAGTCTTGTGACTCATGTGGGCTTCACTCACTTCTGCAACATTTATCCTGCTGCTCAGGATTATAGCTACTGAATGTATGGAATGGGGTAAACTTTTGTTGTTTTATTAGTCCCTGAAAGGCAGATCTGGGCTTTTTTTTAAATCATACCATACCATACCATACCAACTTTATTTATAAAGCACTTTATACACCAACAGGACCAAAGTGCTGTACACAATCATGAAATACAGTACAATCATAAAATAGAAAGGTCAAGTATAAAGTATAAAACAGTACTAAAGTAATTAAAATATTAACAATAAAACAAGGTGAAACATCTCAGATTGTGCCAAAGGCCAAAGAAAAAAGATGGGTCTTAAGAAGGGATTTAAAAACAGCAAGTGAAGAGGCATCTCAGTTCATGAGTGAACTGAGATCAGACACAACATTGTTTAAAAGGTTTGAACAAAACAGCTCGATTGCCATTATTTCTCAACAAAAGATGACCTTCAAGGAGCGCTAGGCTTTTCATTTCTTCCTGAATTTCTTTTGAATCATTCCTCAAAAATGGCAGATGCTTACAAAAGTGTTTCCCCAAACTTCTTATCTCAAGCAGCACAACGTCACCTCCATGTTGTCCCAATCCCTTACGCAATTTTTCACCAAAATTTTAAAAGCAATTCTTGTTTTGGATTTTGTTTGATGCTTCTGTTTTCTCTGTCACATGCCCTAATCATATTCGGGTTCTTATGTTAAGCGGTGATCTCATTATAGCGATAAAAATGAAAACATAGAGCCAGTTCAGCTCGCCACAAGTCCTACGAATTAAAATTTTCCATCTGAGAGCCCCTCCACCTGACAGTCTTCGCAGGTCTGTTTTCCTCACGATTGCTTTGGTGTCTTTGTGAGCGGGGTGCCTGCCCCATCTCCTCCCCCCCAGCCACCAGCCTCCCAAAGCTGAGCCTTGTTCCAGCGCCGGCGCTGCCATGCAGGGCACTTGAGAGTGGGTGGCATCACACGGCCGGCCTTCTGGAGGTTAGCTCGGAGGGGCGGCGCGAGCACACAGGCCTCAGTGTGATGGGGACTTCTACCCCTGCGGCTGCTGACCACCTCTCTTCCTTCTTTCAGTGGAGTCATTCCACTGACTCTCAAAGCGTTGCCCACACACCCGTCAGTGAAGCCCAGACGTTTTCCTGCCAGCAGAGCCTCCCACACTTTAGACTTTGAGTGTGACTAGCATTGGGCACACCAATCAGCACTGGGTGGCACCACCGAACCACCCCCCCCTCCTCATTCCTGTCTATCCTTTTTCCTTCCCTCCCTGTACTCGTTTCACAAAGAGAACACACACACACACACACATGCATACACACACCGCTCTGGCTGTAAACCCAGGTTTCTGGCAGCTGGGTGCTGATGATCCAAAAGTAAAAGTGTGACTATAGAGACGAATCAGTCAGAGCGAAACCACCTCCTCCACCCCCACTCTTCCTGTCTGCAGAGTGATACCGGCAGAGATGTGTTCCCGGCGCTCATATAAACGTCTGCACTTTGCTCTGCATCTGCAGCAATATACCCCCACTAAAAAAGAAGAGCACGTGTGCCGTCTTGAGGGTAAACATGTGATCTAAAGGAATGAAACTCTCGGAGAATACGTGCCTCGCCCACACAACCTGTGAATCCCCGTGTGTGTGTGTGTGTGTGTGTTTGGTGATGCAGTGAGAAACTGCGTGTGTGAATGATCCCAGCCAGTGGCCTGTGGAAGGAGTTCAGTGAGTCTCCGCTGGCGCATGAGCAGAAAAGGCAGAGAAAAGAGGCAAGATTTGTACGTTTAGCTCAGCTTTGCTTGATGTTTACCAGCTCGAAGGATCAAAAAATCAACCGTAAAGCTATCAAATTCGACTTTTCACTGTTGCCAGCCCAAGAATGGGATTAAAAACAAGCACTGGGAGCACGCCGTCTGTCGTGCCCCAGCGTTGCGTGGCGGTGCCAGGGGTGACAGCTTGTCTGTTTGTGTAGCTCTAACCTGCCCGGAGACAGGAGGTCTGCAGCTCGAGCTTGGAGGCTCCTCATCAAGAATCTCACTCCTTTTTCTTTCTTCCTGTCTCACCCCGTAATACGGCTGATTCCCTGCGAGCAGGAAAGGCCACAACTGTCATCTCTGCTGGAGGCCAGAGATAGAGAGAGACAGAGACTGCCAATGATTTTTTTTTTCCCCCACTAAAAGCAAATGAAGATGGAGTGAGGTCATCTGTAGCTCTTTCATTTCACAGTTTGTAGTGAATCATCCATCTCGCTGCAGTGGCAGGTTTGTTGTGTGTGTGTGTGTGTGTGTGTGTGTGTGTGTGTGTGTGTGTGTGTGTGTGTGTGCTTGCAAACTTCACTGGGCTTATCAGTCCGTTTGGTCGTGGCAATAAGGAAGGAAGGAGTCCCCTGCATTCGACGCTCCACCCATTGTTGATACCCCAGCAGTTACAGTAAATATTTGCATGCGCGAAATGCGGGAAGAACTCGAACTTCCTGTTGTTAATACAGGCCTGTGAGGGGAGGCAAATCCAAATGACACTTCGATTTGACACTTCTTTCTAATGTTTCGTGCTGGAGTTCATGAAACCAACTTTACAGTTCAAAGTAAAAGAAAAAAAACACAATAAAAAAGACATTTAACGAATGTGGGGTTTTTTTGGAAGACACTCCTTGTCGACTTGCTTCGTTTAGCAGTTTCTTGTGCACAACTATTAGTTTACACTAAAGGCTGGTGTTTGCAAATGTTCTGAACTGCTCAAAATTTTTAAACCGGCTTGAATTTCTTCATACTTCGCTTCCAATGAGTCAGACTTGTCGACACAAACTTGAGTTTTTACGCCTGAGGGATTCATGTCAGAAATAAGTGGCTTAACAAACAAAACTATGTCTCTAAAAATGCTCAAGTACTGAACAGAAATGAATAAAGAAAGCAGCCAACGTTTAAAAACAACAACTATAAAGCACCTTCAGACACAGATTAGGAGAAACTCTGACTGCTTGGAAGCAAAATATTAAAGGCTTTGCTAAGCATTGCATGGATGGCTCATATGTTTAGATTTTACAAACATTTAGGTGATTAAATAAATGACTTTTGTCGTATTTTCTGTATTTTACACAATGCAGAGAACACAGTATTAACTCTTTTCTCATTTTACTGAAAATTTGGAGAACTGACAGTGAAACCTCAAGCAACCATTTAATGTTGGAGTTCAGATTCTGCATAAATGACGTGAACAATTAAGTAATTAGCTCTTTGATTAACCACAGTTTGGAGGAGTTTATTTCTGACTCGGCTGATGCGCTAGCTGCTAATCAGAGCAAAGTCTTCAAACAAACCCAGGAAGAACACATATCATACTCTTGCAAACACTATTTTATAAATCTTAACCGTTAGTTTACGTCTATGGTCTGTGTTCATTTAAGTCACTTATCATCACAAAAGGAAAGGACAAGAGAGCAAACAATGACTCTTTGCTTATTTTATGAATTTATTTCCAAATGTAAACCTCACTATATCATGCATACAAGTTATGACAACATACATTACTCAACAATCTGTTATTTTTCGTATTTGCATAGGACATGGTCACAATAAATCGTCTGACATGTAAAAAATAATGCCATAAAAAGGTACAACAGAGCAGCTAAGACCAGCACATTAAACGTGTGTAGATTTCAAGGAACTGTACAACTGTAATACTTATGTGTAGTGATTTTGGTTTGCTGAGAGAAAGAGAACAACGAGGAGACACCTGAAGGTTTTTATGAGGTCAAAGGTAGAATGTACTGGCCATAGCTGAGTCGATGGTTATTTACAGAAAAGATTATACTGGTGCTAATAGCGGGGGGGAAGCAGCACCATGGAGTCACTACAACAGGCAACTGATGGTGAGGATAAACACACAGAGGTATCAAGAGAGCAACATTACACTGAGGAGGTACACCGAGGACGAACAGGTACAGGAAACCGAACCAAAGAGCTGCTGAATGGTTCTCTACATGTCGGTGAGGTCACTGGCAGCACTGCACGCTGCAGAGCCGCGCCACGAACTCTGATCCTTTAAGGGCAACGACATCCAACGGACTTCCTCTACCGCGAGGAGTCGGTTCAAACAGCTGAGGGAGTCAGCGTGTCTCTGTTTAGACTCATTCCGAGTGTGTTTGCTCGAACGACTTTTGTTCATTCAAGTCTTTGTTAAGAGTTAAAAAAGTAGCCTACTTGAGGAATAGAAAAAAGGTCCACGTATCAACCACAGCACACACACACACACACAGACAAAAAAAAATAACAACAAACTGAACCCAATCAGTACAAACGATGCTGGATTCAAAACTTTCGGCAACATTCACGTCTCCCTTCAAAGCCTTTGGTAACGACAATCAAAAGCCATTCTATAATCCTATGGCTGCCTCCTACAGAACAAACAAAACCAAACCCTACGTTAAAAAAAAGCTCCAGGCCTTGTCGTGAGGGAAGACATGCTCTGTAACTTTGTCATTCAAATTGGCCAGGGGGGGCGTGGGACGACGATAATAAAACCAAAGCGTACCTTGTGCCCACCTCAACAACCTCACAGTCGGACCAATCCCACAGAAACAAACGCATCAGGTCGACGGAAGCAGCACAGTCATAGCAAACGCAATTACAAATCCTTTGGAATGGTCGAGTATCTTCTATCATCTTGTGTTTTATGTCAAATAATAAAAAAAAAACACCTGCAGTGAGCACTGCTTCAGTATCAAACAAAGAGGAAAAATAAAGAAAACAAAGCTCCACAATGGTACATAAAGCAGAACAGAAATATTTAACTTAGAGCAGCTGCATATCAAATACGCAGAGTCGCTTCATTAAATCCTGTACATAACATTTTAACATGTCACACTTTATAAAACTGTACAAATCTTTTTTTTTGTTGTTGTTGTTGTTTTTTTTACCCACATTTGTATCCTCTTTAAGAAGCTACCAACATAATTTTGGCACACAGTTGCGTCGATCATGCTTCAGCTGACAGTCGGATCAGCAACACACTGATATTCAGAATATAAACCTCCTAAATAAACTGTTAGTTTGCTGTTTGCATTTATATAGGTTTTACTATCTGAAGAAAATATTACGTTGTTAGTACAGTAGAAACCTTGCATTTTAGCCATAGTGACTTCTTTTTTTTTTATTATTATTTAAACAGGAATTTGTGACCATGTCAGGATTCAAGCATAAGACAATGTGAAGCTCAGATTCACCAGGATGTTTGGATGATTTTGTAACATAAAGTAATAAATATATATATATATATATATATATATATATATATATTTATTGTTATTCCTGGAAAGATTGTTTTATAATAACATGCAAGACCTGGCATTATGGCATGATTACGCAAAAAAAAGAGCCCATTGTTTTTTTATATTTTCTTTTTCCTTTTTCTTTTTTTAGGAGAAAAAAAAAAATCTCTTTTTCTGCTTCTTCATTCAAGTAGGTACAAATAAAAGCAACAAATATTTGTGCTACTCATTAAGCAAAACGTAAGCTACATCATGGATGTTCTGAAAAGATATGAAGGTAAAACAAACTTCAGTTCAATACAACTTTAAACAAACACTAATAATATTACAATTATTGACTACATTGCTAACTCACACTTCTGTGGTGTCAATAATGTGGAAAACTGAAAAGAATCTAAAATAATAAAAAGAAATGAGTCCGTGAATTTGAAGCTGGCATACACAGAATAGTCTCTTCAACCACCCAAAGTTTGTTATAATTTAATGAATTAAAGGAATTTGGGGATAGCGGGTTTACTAGATTTCCCTGAATCCCTGACATCAACGTTAGCATGAGGGAATAAACCTTGTCAAAACAACACGATGTTCAGATGTGAACAAAAATGTCCTGAAAGAAAACGATGAAAAGCTGTGATGAATGGAAAGGACTTACTGAAATGACCCAAATTTAAAGTTTAAAAAAAAAGAGGAAAAACAACCTTTAAAAGTGTTGATATACATTGTTTTCTGTTAGACAACAAAAGTAAGTACAGTGAAAGTGGACAAATGTGTGTTCAATGGCCTTGTGTGTTGGAATTATTCAAGTATGTTTGTTACAGTGAGAGTAAAGGTTTTGGAGACGCTCTGTCTGTGGACGCCTACGTGTCATTCTGCCGTTCCGGGTGGATGGATGGATGGACCAGGACGTGTGCGCTGCCACGGATGGTGGGAGCTCCTGCCTCCACCATCGGCTTGTCTGAGTCCGCTCACTCAAACAATCCACGGGATTTTCACCGAAAACAGCTCCAGAGCGTGTGAACGGCAGGACTGCGGGGTGTTAGTGTCCTGTGCTTTTCCAGAGGGGTTAGACACTGACCAGCAGTGAACACTGTGCACCCAGGACCGGCGAGGGCTGGCAGGCAGGCAGATAAGCTGATACACGAGTGAGACCACCAGTTTTACAACGAAATCCACAAACTGTCCCGTATCTGCTTGGCAGATGTCGACCCTGAGGAAAATGTGCAGATTATGGACTAAAAACTGAATGATGCTTGATTTGTACACTTGAAATCAGGTGAAAACTTATACCCAGCAAGGGAAAAACTGAACAACAGGAGATGCTGCTCAACGGCAATTTGAACAACGGGTTTTGAAGAAACGGGAAACAGAAAGATCAGTGGCATTCAGAGTGTCGTCTCGCAGCCTGAAAATGACATCTTCCAGCTGATTGCGTTTTGAGGAGGGCGCCGCTTTTCAGCCAAATAAGAGATGCTTTTCTTTCCTGGGGAATGAGATTCATTCCAACTTTAAAAAAAAATAGAAAGATGGTTGCTGCTGAGAAAGGGAGGAACAAGGCCTGACATTCATAAACGTACACCTGCCAGACCCTTTGCTTTTTTTTTTCCTTTTTTTTTTTTTTTTTCAGTCTTTGCTTTTAGGGCAAAGTTAACATGCATAGAGCGTCGAGCACAGGATGGCGAGGAAAGAGTTGGTCAAGTCGAGTTTAGCACATGGAGGGTTTGATGGTCTGAAAAGGGGACTGACGAGATTTTAACTACATGGATGACACAAAGTCCAACTGAGACGATGAAACATAAAAAATAAAAAAAAAATAAAAACCTGCAGGCTTAACAGAGAGCAGTTATGATAGTGGTGCTTGTTTCCTTTGAGGGTTTGCTGTGCCTTTAACCTGACTTATTGGGCAGAAGAAGCACAAGTCTGCTTTCTCACGGGACATCAGGGGCTTCACATGCCGGACGACATCGGGCCTGCGCTTTTTGCTGATATGTAGCTTTTGGTTTGAATGTTTTTGCAACACTTTAAAAAAAAAAAGAAGCCTGACAGAGAAGTTTAAAAGCAGCTGTTTATCAGCAACTTCCTTATGAAATCTGATTCTCTGGCTGAAGCAGAGGAATTCTGTTTGTGCTTATGGGATGGAGCTGGGTTCCTCCCACTCACATTGTCAGTGTTGTATGCATACAACTATTTTTTTTTTTAAATTTCCTCCAATCCTGGAGTTTAGATCAAGCCACTAATTACAGCCATTTTTTTCCCCCTGCTGGCTGTTTCTACTGCCGGAGGGAGGAAGGGGGGGCGTTAGGGAAGGAGGAGGAGTGGGAAATGAGGGTGTCTGCGACTGCGTGTCTTCTCCTTTGTGCTGTTCAGCTCATGATAAACCTCTCCTCTTTTATCAGGACCTGCCCTCTCTTGCCTGTTTGCTGCGGATATCTGCTTTGTTCCCTCAACCCAGGTCTTCTCCTTTAACCAGCATTTGACCCCCGAATTAAGCAACCCTGATGTCATCTGGCAGACTCCGAGCTTTACTAATTTCTGACAGGACAGGTAGAGCCAGATAAGGAACGACTCCGCGGGGAATGGCATGCTAACACTCCCTCCAGAAGGTTGTGAGCATCTTTGTTTGGGTGCAGCTGTTTCCTCCAGAGAAGTCACTAAGGGCAGAGCCAGGAGGCGGCTCCGGCTCTACCTGTGAAGGAGGAGGAGGAGGGGGGTGGGCTAAAAAATGAATAAAAAGCTTTCATTTACTTTACTCTTTGGTATTTTTTTTTTTCCTATGTGCTAGAGAAATGGATAAGCCTTGTTTTTGTTTCCATTTTGGGCAAAGAATGGGCTAATCTGGGCAGTAATTTTAGACATAAAACAGCATGCTTTTAAACTTTTCTGCCTCTGTTTAAACTTCAGAAGTGTCATGAGTACATTTATTAAAAACATACATCTGGACATAATCTCAGTCCTTCACACATGTTGCACTGCGCACAGTTTAACGCAGCGCACATCTAGCCCAGTGTAATATCAGTGAATATTAACGCTGCTTTCTGAGGCGTCTGTGTGTCAGGGGGGGTGGCGGGGTGGGGTGCTGATTGTTTTCTCGAAACACAAAAATTCCACTGCATTTGAACCCCCCC
>NC_051440.1:14035570-14039945 GCF_001649575.2 Kryptolebias marmoratus | reverse complement strand
CCCCCCAAACGAAGGTTCTGGGTCATGCCCATCACTTGACCGTACATGTACTTTCCTTAAACGTGAAACAAAGAGCAGTAAGAGTGCAAATTGTGTTTGAGTGTAAGGCTGCGACATTTTATGTTCTGCGTGTTTTCTCGTCACCACGTTCATTCGTTCAAGCTAACAAAGGCCATCCCTGAGCAGGGCGTAAAATTCAACTCCCGTCGAATTTTAGAGTAAAGTGATGAGTATATTGTGCAGTCAATGTGAGTACTATGACAGAAGTAGCAACTGTCTTCAATCCTGAGGTATGTGGGTGTGTACCCCTTCTCCTAACCCGTTCAAAAAAAACAAAGAAAGAAAACTTAAAACCTTTTGATAAGACTTATCGGGGTGTCTGTCGGGTTTTTGTCGTGAACATACATTGACCAACCAGCCATGAGCAGAAGCTTAAAAAATACAGACATGTGGTACAGAACGCAGATATCGCCATCTGGGAAAGGCATTATCTTCTTTTAGGATCACACAAGTAATTGCACTACAGTAAGCACTTATGTACAGTATGGTACACCACAGCAAGCACGGGAATAGCAAAAAGGAAGGGAGGGGGGTTGTGTTGCTGACAACTGTGCAACAAAAGTGTCCCGACGAAAAGAAAGGCCCTCCCCCCCACAGTCCGGAGGCCTGAAAAGTGCGACCAGGCTTCAGTTTAAGGCGAGTTGGCTGGGCTGAGGGTGGGGCTGGAGGCGTCGGAGCGGCTGTAGTCGCTGAGGGAGCTGGGGCGCTTGGTGCTGCTGCCGTGGGGCCTCTTCAGCATGCCGGGCTGGAAATTGGAGTGGCGGCGGGCGTGCTTCATCAGGTGGTCGCTGCGCATGAAGCGCTTGTCGCAGAGAGGGCAGCTGAACTTCTTCTCCCCCGTGTGGGTGCGGAAGTGGCGGGCGAGCTCGTCGGAGCGGGCGAACTTCTTACTGCAGTTGAGCCAGGAGCACGGGAAGGGCCGCTCGCCTGCAACATACAGACGGGAAGGATGAGCGATCACACGGGGAGGAAGCGACATGTCAGCACCTTTGAGCTAACTCAACTTTAATCTCCTATTCTAAGTTTTATGTCAACTTTGCATTTTTAGGTAGTTGTTGCTTTACAAACCTGATTAGGACGCTGTAGTTAAACATGATCTTATAAGGGAAAAGCAGTTAAGAGACATTGTAATAGTTATAAAATGAACCTTGAGGGTAAAATGGAAATTGAATACAAATATTTGATTTCATCTACCTTTTTTTTTAATTTCTCTGTGATCAACTACAACAGTAAAATCATTGAAAACTTTACACCTGATTATAAAACACATTGAGACAGATTAGGTCAAATACAGAGACAAAAAAAAAACCTTTGTTAAACCACTGTGATATTCCCATCTTTTGCCTGATTTGCAACTCTGGTTCCAGTTGTGGAGTCTTTACAGTTTCGATGAAACAAGCATATCGCCCACAAAGTTTCAAACAAAGATCTTGCACAATCTATTAGTGCTGGAGGAAAGCAAGCTGTGGCAGTAGGGAGTGAAAAGGAGTAATAAAGGCTATTTATTGTTGATAACTGATAACATCTAAAGTGAGTTTGATTTCGATTGATTTCAATGTGAAAATGAAAGGTGTCTGGGATCTGGAATTGAATCGCTCCAATTTGCTCTCATCTTTGTCAAAGCTGAACAACAATTATACTTGGACTGTTAAACTTTCTAGCTCAGACTCACTGCAGTTCTCCAGCTGCTGATTCGAAGAACCCCCTCAAGGCGGCCATTAAACTTCTAAAACTCCTCTATGAGCGTCAAGAATGAAAATACGGTTATATGGGTTTTTTTTCCCCAAATGTAAATCTACACCTTGGCTGCATTTCAGGACATGCAAATTAGCTCCACCTCTGTTCCTGCTGCTCTCCTGGCTGCGACTGCACGCCGTCAGCTCTGCTCAGACACTTTGATAACAAACATCTAGTAAATGTGTTTTCAGCATTAGCTAAACCTTGTTTCCGGCTGACCATTCACTGCTAGCCCACATTTTTGGTTCCAACAGGGTTTTTTTTTTTTTTGGTACGAAGCTGTAACCGTCTGAATCCTCATTTTTGAGATTGTTATCTACCATTTCACCGAATACTGTATACCACACAGACATGTCATTAACTTGATTTCCATTGCAGGGGCTCGTTAATACGGCAGTGAAATAAATGCGAAAGGTTTAACAACGCAATCAAAATGCAACTAAATCCTAAAAGGTTAAATTATTCTTAGGAAAATGGTGTGCAGGAATGTAAACTATATGTAATTTGTGGCAAATGGGCCAAAAAAAGTCATAGCCACCCACACTGCATATGCGTTCAGTTTGATGTTTGATGTTACATACAGTAGGGAGAGTGAGCTTATTTTTTCTGGAATCCCAACACTGTCAAGGTAAAGCAGACCATTTGAAGCGTTTACATTTTATATGCTTGTACTCTGATGAGCAGCTCATCACAGCCAGCGACAACTCATAACTCTATAAATAAACACAGGTTTCCCTTACAGAGAAGCCGATGAATCAGTTAAAGGACAAAACATTGAGAGGTGAGACTAATTGCCTGTAATGGTGTTACTCTTGATAAAATTTCCTAAAAGCTAGCGTGACAGTGAGGTAGCAAGCACAATTTAATTACATAGCTCCAGATGCTAATCACACTCCCAGTGATTACCCAGCCCATTCTCCAGCATGCAAGTGCCTGTGACTCAACACATGTGGAATTACATCCCCCCCAATTAGGTAATAAAAATAGACTTTTAAACAAATCTGCTTAAAGCCAGGATCTATTGTTTTTGTCTCATGCTGCTGACTAAACTGTGCGCATAGACATCTGCATCTTCTTCTTCGAATTTGCTCCATTTTGCTGTGCTTTTGAATAACAAAAGGGCCATCCAGCATGGCTTGACAGACCTGTGGAAAATGGCAGGACATAATCTCTAAATGTTTGGGTTTTCTACTTTGAATAAAAAAGTAACCAATCATTATGTGCGTAGCCAAGCCAGGGGGATTTAAGGCATGAAGGAGAAAAGATAATGACATGCACGAATGTTTGTAGATGCCACAAATAGAAAAGTCTTTCTTTGTTCTTCGGTTTTCCCTGAAGGCCGCAGTGGAAACGGCGCTGCTCGGGATCAAACACTCACATGCTACCTGATGCCAGACAGCCTCAAAAACAAGAACTTGGTACTCCACAAGTCTCGGTAACCCCCNCACACACACAAAACACGCAGACAGACAGAGCAAGTCTAGACAGCGCGGTCTGTGTTCCTGCCTCTGACGCCTCACCTCAGCCTCAGCCCTGCCTATTACAGTTCCTGTAGGTTCACGCATGGCTTAATGTACACGCTCCCTAAATGGAGCGAGTAAAATTTGCATATATAAGCAGCACATTCTTTTTTTTAAAAAAAAAACATCTGTGCTATTTTCGCTCTCCTGATGAAGCGTACGTCTGAAAATAAAGCACTTAAGGTTACGGTAAAAAGTGGAGAACTGGGGAGCAGCGTCAACTTTGAAGCACTTATCTGAGTGCGTGAGGTGGGTCGTGTTTGATTAATTTATCACTAACAGCAAGAGAAGAAACTCGGGCCGCCTCTCGCCACTGCAAAATGAGTTACTGGCCCTAAAAGTGGAGCTAAGACCTGCAGGCTGCTTAAGGCTCAATAACCAGAGTAACAGATCCAACAACATTAATATTTAAATGGATCCAAGAGAGCTGGGCTGAGATATCCAGTCTGGCTGCCCTGATACAGTAACATATAGTTGAAAGCATCAGATATCGAACAGCAGTTTACTCAGATGGGACAAATTTTAAAAACTTTTCAATTAGACACTGGAAAATATCTTCATTATTAAAATTTCAGCTGCCATAATTTTTTACTGCCCCTATTAATGAGACTGTTTCATCCCGAATGGAAAAGATGATAACATGTGTGGCAGGAGGGGAGTCATTGTCCAAGCTTTTTTTTTTTTTCCCTAACCCAGACTGCAGCTATTACTCAGCATCTCTGCTGAGGGGGAAAAAAAAAAAAAAAGCATGTGACTGGAGCTGCTTTTCTTCCTGTCTATTTACAGCGTCATCACAGCAGGGCGCCGCGGCCGCCGTGATGTCGGGCCTCCGCGCCGATTGGCTGTCCCATCCGTGGCTCCGTGCCACGCTGGTGTTAAGGTTTGTCTTTCTCAGAACGTGTCAGCTGCAGAGGGCCGGGGGGGTGGAGAGGGGGCAGGAAGGAGGGAAGCTTTTTTCCCAAACGAACACAGTGACCCAGTTACCCACAAACTGAGTTACATCACGCACACGCCAAAAGCACCTCTAGTAAGCACTAGTGTGCCCCCCCCCCCCCCCC